>NC_140253.1:5574757-5664757 GCF_949987555.1 Borostomias antarcticus
CTGTGTGTCTGTGTGCCTGTGTGTGTGTGCGTGTGTGTGTGTGTGCGTGTGTGTGTGTGTGTGTGTGTGTGTGTGTGTGTGTGGAGCAGGTCATTGTGTTGTACAGTAGGAGGGGAGGTAAATAAAGATTGCAGGCCCTGTACAGCTCGTCGAGTCAACGAGGTGGAAATAACTGCAGTGCAAAACCCTGTTTTCCCACATCCTGAAAGTTTAATGCCGTATCTCTGCAGCATGAATAAAATGCCAGAGGCCCAGAGTGTCTTTGAGGGTAATTAAACTTCCATTCTGCAGATATGAGTCCTCATACTGTACACTGTTCCCTTCCACTTGAAAATATCCTTTTAATTTTGGATTGATAAAGCATGTTTTATTACTAGTTTTTATGATGTGTGTGTGTGTGTGTGTTTGGGTCTGTACAGTATATACTACAGTACACATACTGGATGCATGCAAACACCATGCACACACACAAACTTTAAAAAAAAAATCTGAATATACTGTTATATGCGTAATTTGCTTTATTCTCTCTTGCAATTTCCCTCAGCAAGTCATTTGCACATAATGCTTTAATGTTGAATAGTCAGTGGTTTTCTTTCACATGTAAATTTAATTCAGTCTTTCATCCATATCTGAGAAGAACAAGGGCCCCTTCTTGTGAGGATTGTGTGACTACAGTATATCAACAAGTTATGTTGTCCTGCCTACAATACAACATCCATTCTGTGGGCAATATTTGAAATTATATATTTACAACTAGTCTGGGTTGTGTACTGACAGATTATGTAGAACAAACACAGATCATGCATATCGGTATTTTTCAACTGAGATACAACGTTGGCAAATTTGTGTTGTTCGTCCATGACAAATGCTTGGTTTGTGGTACATGCAAGGTGTATGAAACACATGCTACACTACTGCAGGTACATGATCATTTATGATTCCTGCTGCAGTACAGTACAAGTATGTACATGCAAACTGCATCTGACCATGACACCCTCTTCAAAAACCATCTAAAAACACCCCTCTTCAGACTGGCCTTCTCCCAGCATGGCCAGGGTCCAGAGTAGCGCCTCTTCAGACTGGCCCTCCCCCAGCACGGCCAGGGTCCAGAGTAGCGCCTCTTCAGACTGGCCCTCCCCCAGCACGGCCAGGGTCCAGAGTAGCGCCTCTTCAGACTGGCCCTCCCCCAGCACGGCCAGGGTCCAGAGTAGCGCCTCTTCAGACTGGCCCTCCCCCAGAACGGGTCCAGACTGACCCTCCCCCAGAACGGGTCCAGACTGGCCCTCCCCCAGAACGGGTCCAGACTGACCCTCCCCCAGAACGGGTCCAGACTGACCCTCCCCCAGAACGGGTCCAGAGTAGCGCCTCTTCAGACTGACCCTCCCCCAGAACGGGTCCAGACTGACCCTCCCCCAGAACTGGTCCAGACTGACCCTCCCCCAGAACTGGTCCAGACTGACCCTCCCCCAGAACGGGTCCAGACTGACCCTCCCCCAGAACGGGTCCAGACTGACCCTCCCCCAGAACGGGTCCAGACTGACCCTCCCCCAGAACGGGTCCAGACTGGCCCTCCCCCAGAACGGATCCAGACTGACCCTCCCCCAGCACGGGTCCAGACTGGCCCTCCCCCAGAACGGGTCCAGACTGACCCTCCCCCAGAACGGATCCAGAGTAGCGCCTCTTCAGACTGGCCCTCCCCCAGAATGGATCCAGAGTAGCGCCTCTTCAGACTGGCCCTCCCCCAGAATGGATCCAGAGTAGCGCCTCTTCAGACTGGCCCTCCCCCAGAACGGATCCAGAGTAGCGCCTCTTCAGACTGGCCCTCCCCCAGAACGGGTCCAGAGTAGCGCTATCCCACAGTTGTTTTTAGTCCCTTTTGATCCGCTTTTTACTTTGATCTTTGATTATGTTTGTATTGTACAGTAGGAGTGTAACAATATATCGTGCCACAATATATCGCGATACAAAAACGTCACAATACGTATCGTCAAGGTGAAAACAATATTGTGATGTTTATTGTATATCGGTGAACACTGGCTACACAACGCTGGTAACAAACACGTCTTTTGTCTCTAGGCCTATCCATGATATTACAACAGTTAAGCTCTAAATTCAAAGTTAAGTGGAGTAGAAATGTGGAGAAATGCACTATTGGTGTGAACAGCAGCACTACTGCAACGCTTCACACCTGCCCTTAGTGTATCGTATCGTATTATTGTCAACCCAATATCGTGTATCGTATCGTATCGTGAGATTAGTGTATCGTTACACCCCTATTGTACAGTGTCCTTGAGTTTGAGAAAGGTGATTTTTAAATCCAATACATTATTATTATTATTATTATTATTATTATCATTATTATTATTCATATTATGTCATTGGGTTCAAGTAGCTCACACTGAACACTGAGCACTGCTTTCATCATAAAACCCTTTAATTAGCTTCTAATCCCGTTGCACACCCCAGAGGATAAAGTACTACTGTACCTACTGTACCTACCTGCACCCCTTTGCTCAACGTTCCACACAAACACGTATGATAACATGTACACACACACACACACACACACACACACACACACACACACACACAAACGCACACACAAACACGCGCAGACAATACCAGCCATTCAACTCACCATAATAACGTCAAGGCCTAATGCTGTTCTTCAGTGTTGTAACATTCCAGAGTAACTTGATGGCATTGTTTTGTTATTGGCTGACATAAATGACTGAGTCACATTCTTTCCCAGGCATGTTCTCATTGCTAGCACGCCACAGGGACTTACGGGATGTTTGTCAAGCAACCTTTTGAGTCTGCCTGCCAATCAGAAGGCAGCCTGCCCATGTCTTTGAAGGGATATTAAAAGATAAATATAAGTAAGACAGCGTGAGCAGGGATTCCGCCGCGCCAGGGGACAACACGCCACCGCGACGTTGACATGACATCAAGCACGCTTTCATCGCCGCTCGCACAATAAGACGCGTTCGTCACGAGCGACATGATAAGAGGCGTTTGGTGTGAGCGACGCGCTTCGACAGACAATTACCCTCTTGTCTGCGTGTTCCCCTGACAGACGTGTTAATTTCAAACGGACTCCACCCCTCCCTCCGGAACATACATGAAAGTATTAGCATGACGTCATCCGGGGACGTTTAGCATCACATATCCTGCACGCCTTCACTGAAGTTTGCTTTATGTTAAAACGATGACAGTCAAAACAGCCATTGTCAAACCTTCGCAGCTGTTATCATTCAATGACGCCTTCGGTATATCAAATTAATTTTGCGAGACCCGATGAGCAGAACTATTCAAACGACCCACGGAATGACCCTCAGAACCGCTCTCCTTCCCACCTCTCTCGCACTTCCTGTCCTTACCGGCTGATGGCGTCTCCTGTCTCCTCGCTCTTCCCGAGCAGCCGCGTGTCCCTGTGTCTCCTCTCTTGCCGCCGAGCGTGACGTAGTCAGGTTTTGTTTGTCTTTCCTTTTTTCTTTCAATGTGATGTCCTTTTGGATGCATTTTCTGCACCAATAGTCCTTATCCCTCTGGATCTTTTTTATTTTTTCCCCCACCACTTTGTTCCGAGATGACAAATGTCCCTACGTTAGTCTCTGACGTTTGTCAGTGGTGCAAAAGCAATTCCCAGGGAGCCAAAAGCTGCTTCCTAAGGCCTCCGGTGGGATTTGAACCTTACAGAAGTGCTAGGCATTAGTTACCCATGACCGGGTTCCTACGTTCACCGAATCAACCCCCCCCCGAAGAGGAGTTTTCTACCTGAGGGTCGAAACACCAGGGGTCACATTTGAAGTCAATGCCTCTGCACCTATGGGGTACTCTCTCTCTCTCTCTTGCTTTACCTCCTTTGATGTCTCTCTCTCTCTATTGCTTAGGCTTTTTCATTCTCTCTACCTTCTTCGCTGTCTCCCCCTCTCTTTCTCGTTTCTATGACTGTGTCAGCATGACACAGGTACGACTTCAGGCAGTGACCTAGACAACTCCCAGAACACTCTGTGGTGTGAAAAAGAGGCAGTAGAGGTAGGGGAGAAAGAGGGCTAGAGGAAGAGGAGGAGGAGGAGGAGAGAGAGAGAGAGAGAGAGAGAGAGAGAAATACAGGGAAAGAGAGAAATTGAAAAAGAAACTATGAAAGCAAGAGAGTGTTCTGATCATGAGATAAGGATGGTGACGGAGTGTGAGGCCTGCCAGGGTCTGACCAGTGACCCCTAGCGTTCAGGGTCAGTTGGCCAGGCTCACCTAGACAGGGGTGTGCTCACACAGCTGTGACACAGAAGCAGCCTTCAGAGACAGACAGCACACTTAAATCAACTCTCATATCTCTAAAAAGCAAAGAAACGTTGCTCGAACCTTCAGCAAGCCTGTTCTTCTTGAAGACTCTCTTGTTCTTCTTGAAGACTCTCTTGATGCTACTTACTGTGTCGCTTAACGTTAACTCTGCTAGCTTCTGGTTCCAGCTTCTGGGTTAACGAATTCCCTTCCTTTCTGTGGAGATGCTTCATTGACATGGAAGGCTAGGCTTGGAAACTGGCCCCTCAGTCTCTGAACTTGTACATTACTGAACTCTGTTGTAGTCTTGTGGGGTAGTTCATGAACCTTAATCTCCTCTTGTTTTCTCTGTTTACACTTCACTGAATATAGTTTCACATCTCTCATCACTTATACATGTGATATATATGCACCAACGGCCAAGAGAAGGACAAGAGGTCAGGTTTCTATGCTAAGCTAGTTGCCCAGTCAAGTGAAACTATTCTAATACTGTGACGGTTCATGAAAGAAAAAAAAGATCTTAATCAAATGTATTGTGAACACAACCTTATGGTGCTCGTTTGTGGTCGGAGGTGGCAAAATACCTACCTCCGACCTGTGTGCGTTCGAGCTATATACCATTATATCACAGTTACCTAGTTGTATCTAGTGCATTCGAGCAACTGGGGGCTGAGAAACATATCCGAATTTTCGACGAAGAAGTGCGAGTTCATGCAGTGTTTTATTTAATCTCAGTGGCTTCTCTCACCTAACACACTCAGACACGCACGCACGCCACACACGCACACACACAGAAAAAGGAGTAAGACGGGAGTGAGAAAAAAAACCTCTGACACGGGTCAGAGCTCTGAGTTCCAGCCTTTGAATGAGACGCGGAGATGAGCCCCGGATGAAACGCAGCGCCTCCGTGTGTCAGGGTGACCTTGTGGCGCCATAAGAGCGGGTAATTAAAGCACTTACTTTACCCCTGCTCATGTAATGTCCTTGTGACGCATGAATAAATACGCATGCGAGAGGTATGACGAGCAAGAAGGGCCTCCGTTTACAGATAACCCGCTTCAGAGTCTTGGAAGACAGGATTGTCTTACTTGAGGTGACGAGGCCCTGCTCTCTGTGTTAACTGACACTCCACTCCTGTTCGTTAACCAAGAACCTGGAGAGGATAATTAAGAGGCATGTTACATTTTCTACAATTACCCCAACTATGTGATAACGAGGCACTGAGGAGAGTTTTCCCTTCGCTGATTGGTGGGATTCTTCTGGGTGTGAATCGATTATGGTGTGTGTGTCCGTGTGCACAGACACACGTGCACACACACACACACACACATATTGTGCGTGCGGCCTGGCCACTAAGTGACCAAACTCGACTCAATTCCACTTGTTCTTCCCTCAGCGTGGATTATAAGGTGCGGGACGGCGGATTCAATTTGCCTCTCGGGCCTCTCGATGAGCCGAATTACCCTCCGGTGCTCTCTTGTTTGCAGCTCCTGGCGGACGGCTTTGTGCGCCATTAGCCATGCGTCTCAACGCCGGCCCGTGGCTGCAGGTAATTTAAACCGGCAACGCCGCTGCCGTTGGACTGCAGGGATAGAGGGGGGGGGACGCAAAGTTTCCCTTACCTTATAAATCCCCTCCCCGGAGTTATCGATCCGCCCGCCGCGCTTTGACACCTTCCCGTTTGCCTCTCTCTCTCTCTCTCCCTCTCTCTCTCTCTCTTCCTCTCTCACTCTCTCTCTCTCTCTCTCCCTCAACCATTGATATTTATTTATACATGCGGTTATTTGCTTTGTTTTATCGCCTCTTCCCTCGGAGGGCTTTATCTCCTGCACAAGGAGGAGCTCTTCTTTAAGTAATAAGCCCTGGTTATTTACGGCGCCCGTTACCCGTCCGCCATCCTTCCCCCGGCAGGATTTGTAGCCGGACGGGGTGGCTTTAACGCCGGTCTCTCCGCCGTGTCCCTGGGAGAGAGAGAGAAGCCTCGCTGCTTTATCGGTTTCTATCTGCGGCGCCATCTTTGTTTGAGACGCGGTTTACGGTTGCTCATATGTCATGTTCTTCGAGTCCTCTGTCTCAATTGCTTCATACTATGCAGCTCTTCACATTTCAGCGACGCATGCTTCTGGGTAAGATGATAGTTAAAGATTTCTTTAACAATATTACACTCCTAATACAATATCTGCTTTAGTCAGGCAGACAGAATCAGATGGGACACAAACTAGGAGTTAAACAGAAAGGAAAGCTCGGCCTTTGGGGACGGCGTCTAGACCCCCGGACCACGAGGACCCCCGCGCCTTTGATTCGACACTTGCAGCACAAAACAGCATTGCACTTAAACCATACGTCTGTATTTCCCACAGAAAGCCGGTCCTCACATTCCAAAACAGAACTCGGCAGGACCTCGCCATCCTACTTTCACAGAGAGACGTAATTGGTCCCTGAGAAAGACCGGAGAGAGCCCAGCCCGCTGACCCATCTCTTCAGATATCACATAATGGTTACAAAAAAGATCTCACCCGCAGCTCACGTCAACTTGAAGAATTATATATCAAGATGGAAGGCTTCCTCCTCTCGCACTTAACATTTTCTATAACCTCAACGGCGTCTAGGTGCGAGAAAAAGAACAGATGTGGAATTGCATTTCCATAATGTAATTTGTGCCTAGATAATTTAGCCGCTGTCCCTCACATCAGATTACCATAGCTATACCAAGTAGATGAGGTCATCACTTACCTCCTCCATGTTAATACAATGGGAAGGTCACGATGACGGAAGTATTAACATTTGAACTGTGTCACATGGCCAATTGTGATATATTTTGCCTCTATTTGCCCTTTGAAATTTGCTAAGGATCATGGTTTTGGCCTCACCACCCACACTATGCTAGTCAGAAACTGGAATTGTCTGGAAAAACCCTCTTAAGAATTGTTTCTTTTCATTTGGGCCATTAAAGAAACCCAGCTATCCAGGTTGTTATTACAGTAGGCATAATTAAACAAAAATGTTTGAGCCCAAAAATACCTCCCAAAATGGTCTGATTTTGCTAGTGTGAATTCCAAGCAGAAAGGCTTTGTTGGTATGGGACACTGTACCTTCCTTAATTCTCTGTCCACTCCTTTCTCCATTTGTGGAATGCGTTGTGTTCTTTAGAACGGTCTGTCCAGCAGTTTGAGCATGAAAACAAACAAACCTGTAGTAACCAACAACTAAAGCAAATAGAATCTTTCAACTCCTGTGTCAAAACGTAAGCGTACAACATGAGCTTGATGAAAACAAAGAGCACTTAATCTGAACTGAACTCATAATCCTTCTGCTCTTAGTTCTTGGGGGGCTGTTTCCGCCCGAAGGACTTCGCCAGCGTTATGAAAGCTGCTCATGCTACTTATTGGTGCTCATCTTACACCGTTTCATCCAGAGGCTTCTATAATAGCCAAACAGAAGTCCTGACATCATATAGTTTGTTCTGTTTTCACCACAGCAGAAATCATACTGAAATAGAGACTGAATTCCTCTACTGTGACATCCTTATATAGCTCTGTTTTTCATTCTTCTCTTTATTCTTCTGTTATTGTTTTTTTCCCTCTGTTTGTTGTTCCTCCAGTAACAGGGGGAGACGTGCAGTACCCTTTTCTGGGAGGAAGGACAGGAAGGGATGAGTGCACAGTACTGATAGTTCAAATGAAGAAACGCTGCATACTGTGCGAGCTTGCAGACAATACCGAAGCAGAGACCAAACATAGGGATCCTCCGAAAGACTGGCGTTGGGTTATAGGCTTTCATGCTGTGGACTACATTTGAATGCCTGTCAACAGGTTGCTGGGGGCATGACTAAGACCAGCTTCATGTGTGTGACTAGTTTTGTGTGTTTGGGGGCAGGAGGGTAGCTGCAAACTCAGACATGCCTTAGACAATAGTGCATAACAGGCTGTGTTTGGTCAGGGCTTTGGCCTGTGTGAAAAGTGTGTTCTGTGTGAATACCGTAAACATAGAAATAAGACCGTGTGTGTCTAAGTTAAAAAATATCTAGGATAAGATGGTAAAATGAGAACGATGCAGGCTAAAAGATTTATTAGCCAAATAGTAAGATGAATGAATGGATGAATTAATCAATTAATCAATCCAGCAATACATCAATCAACCAATCAATCAATCAATCTATCGACCAATCAATCAATAAATCAATCAAACAACCAACCAATCAACCAATCAGTCAATCAATCAATGTATTTGTTCCGAAACACGCCTTCACTGGTGAATAAAACATCTTCTGGTTAGCAAAGACTTCAAGTAATGCTTTTATTTGACACTTTTCCACAACCACTACTACAACCAAATATGCAAACATGAAACTACAATATAAAGACAGAACAAATGGAACAAACAAATGGTAGCAAATGGGAGAATACAGCTCTGACAATGTACAGTATGTGAATAGACAACAACAGAACCACCTCCACATCCTGTACCCAAGGTGATGAGAACGCTATGAACATTCTTTAAGAACAAAGGGATTTACATTCGCCCTTCCACACTTACATTTGTGTCTGTTTTCATGCAAAACTCTACAGAAAAACATGGACCAAACAGAACAAAGCTATTCGCAACTCTTGTATAAGAAGCATCAAAATTATACTAAACATGGACATTAAAAGCATCCTATAGAACATTTACAGAAACACCATTTTAATGCTGATTCAATCTTCATCATTAGGACAAGGTGTGATAGAATTATATAATGATGGGAAAGTAACCTCATCTGGTCCCCACTAAACTAGTCTACACTAGCACCAGAACCAGCTGTGTTAGAGTGGGTGGTGACCACAGGTCACCACTAGTGATGATTACTTGTGTAATGAGCTTAGCTTTGTGAAGTGTGTTGTGTTGCATACTGTATCTGTGTTCATGGTGAACAGTGCAGTGTTGAGTGCTGCTGTGCATACTGCATCTGTGTTCATGGTGAACAGTGCAGTGTTGAGTGCTGCTGTGCATACTGCATCTGTGTTCATGGTGAACAGTGCAGTGTTGAGTGCTGCTGTGCATACTGTATCTGTGTTCATAGTGAACAGTACAGTGTTGAGTGCTGCTGTGCATACTGTATCTGTGTTCATAGTGAACAGTACAGTGTTGAGTGCTGCTGTGCATACTGTATCTGTGTTCATGGTGAACAGTGCAGTGTTGAGTGCTGCTGTGCATACTGTATCTGTGTTCATAGTGAACAGTACAGTGTTGAGTGCTGCTGTGCATACTGTATCTGTGTTCATGGTGAACAGTGCAGTGTTGAGTGCTGCTGTGCATACTGCATCTGTGTTCATGGTGAACAGTGCAGTGTTGAGTGCTGCTGTGCATACTGTATCTGTGTTCATAGTGAACAGTACAGTGTTGAGTGCTGCTGTGCATACTGTATCTGTGTTCATAGTGAACAGTACAGTGTTGAGTGCTGCTGTGCATACTGTATCTGTGTTCATGGTGAACAGTGCAGTGTTGAGTGCTGCTGTGCATACTGTATCTGTGTTCATGGTGAACAGTGCAGTGTTGAGTGCTGCTGTGCATACTGCATCTGTGTTCATGGTGAACAGTGCAGTGTTGAGTGCTGCTGTGCATACTGCATCTGTGTTCATGGTGAACAGTGCAGTGTTGAGTGCTGCTGTGCATACTGTATCTGTGTTCATGGTGAACAGTGCAGTGTTGAGTGCTGCTGTGCATACTGTATCTGTGTTCATGGTGAACAGTGCAGTGTTGAGTGCTGCTGTGCATACTGCATCTGTGTTCATGGTGAACAGTGCAGTGTTGAGTGCTGCTGTCGAGCTCTTTCTGGCAAGGGCGTAGGTTTGCGTATGGACAGTCGGGACATGTCCCTACCAACATTTTGGGAGGACCAAATTGTCCCTACCAACTTTTAAGCAACCTTGTTCGCATTATCTTTGGAGTGCACTTATATTAGATCATTTAGATGGCCTTCCCATAATTTGGAAGGACAGAATTGGCCGTACCATTTTGAGTGAGTTAGTTTGCATTATGTTCGGAGTTACATTAGACCATTAGCCTACCCCTTTCCTCCACCATGAATGTGCCATCCCAGTATTTTAAAAATATCACGTTTGATTAGCTGATTTGGCTGAGATAGATTGTTGCATTTTCGCTGGATCTGAAGCCTTACAGACAGACGCTGACAGCAAGCCATACAGTTGTGATTCTGACAGCCGTTCAGGTACATCCACCACAATGTCGCCTCCCCCTCTGAAGAGGATGAGGGATATCAGGAGCTTTTTCTCCGCAACTGTAAGTAATGTTAGCGTTAGCTAGGTTAGCTAGTTACTGGTAAACTAAATAGCTAACGTTAGGCACTAGCCACATGAAAACCAGCTAGGTTGGTGCTAGCTAACGTTACCTAAACTAACATCACTTGTGGCAAATTATCAACTGGTGATATAAGCTGGCTAGCTAGCGAACTGTTAAGATGGCTTCTATCATCCTGTAACATTAGGATAGCAGCAGCCATTACATTATTATACATTAGCTGCCCACCAGAGATTTAATTGAATGGGACCTCACAGCGTCCTCACAATTAATGACCGTGTCAGCATACTAGCCGATGGGCTATTAGCTAGCTAAAGCTTTGTCAAACCCAGTCTGTGCTAGACGTGGTGTTAATTTTCTCCATATTAAATTCCCATTAACTTATGCTAAAAAAAACATCAGTGATATTAAAGTCGTAAGTTTTGATTTCAAAATAAATAAATTGTTTTAGCCTGACAAGGGTTAAACAGGGACAAGCCCGTCCCTGTGTAGCCTGTTTTCTTACAGTTATTAGCTAACGTATACTTGCTAACTGGAATCTCATAATTTTCCTCTCACTATATTGGCCGGAGGGTGTTTTAAGTAAAGTAGTGTATGATGAAGTACATAGGATTTATTTTTTCCAACTATGGTATCGAATTGGGTATCCAGGATTGTGAAATTTCTCAATTAGTATTGCCTAATAAATGTCTGGTATTTTGTGACTCCCCTAATGGACAGATATATCAATTTAAGAGTTGAATGTCAGTCTAAAAATCCAATGAATATCTCAATTTTTATCAAATCATTTTTATATATGAAACACAGCAGCAGTCGAGAGAGAGAGGGAAAGAGAGAGTGGAGGGACACAGCAACCAAGAGAGAGAGAGAGAGAGAGAGTGGAGGGACGCAGCAGCAGCAGGCAGGATGTGATACACTAAGAACATTGTATTAGTACAGTATTATTCAATTTCATAAATATATGCATATTTAAGAGGTTTAACCTCTCGTCCTCAGCAGAAATTGTGTATGCAGGCTACACTGTTATATGGTCCCTACCAAACCTACGCCCTTGCTTTCTGGATTCAAACCGCACTGCCGTCTTTGTTGCCATTTCCATGGTGATCACTGAGAGACAGGATTTCATCTCTCTCTCCCTCTTTCTCTCCCTCCCTCTCTCTCTCTCTCTATTTCCTTCTGCAGTGTCAGGCTCGGCAGCTTGATGAAGAGTTTACTCAAGGCCGGTGAATTTATTGAAAAGTGAAGGCGCTTATTGATTTCCCCCTATGCAGTTGTTGTGTTGTTTTTGAATCAGCCTCTGAATACATCACTGCCTCTCTCTCTATCTCTCTCTCTCTCTCATGCACACACGCTCTGTCTCTCTCTGTCTCTCTCTCTCTCTCTCTCTCTCTCATGCACACACACTCTCTCTCTCTCTCTCTCTCTCTTCTCTCTCTCTCTCTCTCGTGCACACACGCTCTCTCTGTCTCTCTTCTTCTTTTAACACTCATATTTCAAAGGGGAGCTGACTGACAGCCCTATTTTCATCGTTTTCTCACTCTACTTTCAAACAAGAGGAAAACAGGAAGAGGTCACAGAAAAGGGCAAATGCCCAAACTGCCGCCCGAAGCAGAACGAGATCCCCAGCCAGTCGATGGAGGCATGTTATTATATTAGAGCTGCCATCTGCAAAAAGCAATAGATGCAAATCGGAGCCTTTACTGTATGTGCAAGTATCCCCATCGCAGCATAATGCAGCACACTGTAGCTATCATAGCATACTGCACCGCTGCCAACACTCGCTGCTGGTCGGGAAGAATGTGCAACACTGTGGCGCTCCATCCATGCCATGGAGCTCCCACTTCCTCTACCAGCAGCACTCGCCATACGTGACGACCTCGCAAACGGCCAGGCGGAATACATTTTATCATCAAGCACCTCGCAAGCTGTCGCCATCATCATTTCTCTCTCTCTCTCTCTCTCTCTCATCTCTCTCTCTTTCCCCCTAGGCAGTGGCTTGGTGGTATCAGATGCGCTTGTTGCCGCTCCCTGAATCGGTAAACAGCTTCCATTAAACCCTGCGACACCCTCGACGGGCGCGAACAGCTGGCTTCCAGGTCCGCCCGCTTCAAATCGAATAGGGACATGTTAATCATGAAACAGTTCACTCCCGACAGGTTATGTAGTACCGTTCTGCATGCGCGCATGCATGTGTGTGTGTGTGTGCATGTGTGTGGGAAGGAAAGATGACCCTTTCACCCTCATACCGACAGGGGCCAGTGTATTATTGTGGTGGTCACTGACCTGCACAAAGGCAGTCATCTGAGTAGCATGGACCAGGGGGGGGAAGAAAACCAAAGCTTGAGAGAAGACTTGGGGAAAAAAAGCAAGTTTTTTGGTTCCAGAGCACTTTTCCTAAACAACTCTTCGTTTAACCACTTCTCGTTCTTTCTCTGTTGCGTTAGCGAACTCCGAATGCACTGTACTGCGGCGTTACTTTCAGGCCGTCCAAACCTGAGCGAAGTACTTTTACTATCGACATGTATATTGCCCAAGTACCACTGCTGAGGCCTTGTGTGTCCATCTGCATTGTAAAATGGACTGATAGGGAATTGGATAGTACTGCTTGGTATAGTCAGGGGCCCCGCTAGAAATGTTGTGCCCTATGAAAGTATAATATAGGGACCCCCAAACCTCGACCTTATAATAATAATAATAATAGTCAGTACAGGGTCCTTGGAATCATCCTAACTTTTCCACTCCTTACGGCTGCTCTGAGTATTATCATACCACTCCTCTCAACAGCCTCAGACATTTCAACTTGTCTCAAAGAAGAGACTCTTGCCCCGGAACAAAAAAATGACAGAATATCTTTTTTATCCATCCGCTGTTATCTGAGGCTTTTCCCCGCGGCCGACACAGCTCTCCAAACTGTCGCCTGTCCTTCTGTGCCGTGCGCTGGGTAGCAATATTGGATGGGAAGAAGCCCGGTTTCAGAGAGGGCCCACTGGGACTCTCACGGGGCCAGCGCGGGGCTGGAGGTCCCTGCCGTCCTGGTCCCCCTAATCTCTTATCTCTTAGCCCCGCTAGATCAATAACAGGCTCCTTAGCCCCGGGTGGGCCCCCAAGAGAGAGGGCCCCTGCCAGCCGGCTAGGCTCAGCTTATTGTCTGCCGGCTGGGTCTGTCAGCGCTGGGGAAGCTCAGGCTTGACTGTCATGCACACACACACACACACACACACACACACACACACACACACACACACACACACACACACGCACAAAGGCCAGAGACCTCCTCATGGAATGGAGTGTTAACATGTATCAGGGGCTCCTCCTGGGATTTTGGGCCCCATGAAAACATGTCACATTGAGCCCCACTAGTGGTGCAGGTTTAATTACAGCATTGTGGGGTTAACATTAAGATAGTGGTGGGGGAGTCAATTTAATATAGAGAAAAGTGTAGCTAATATCCTAAGGATTTTTTAGGGCCCCCGTCAGTCACAGGCCCCGATAACGGCACCAATGGCAGGTAAACACACGTGCAAACAGACAAACAACAAACAAACAAACAAGCAGACGTGCAAAACCTGGACCCGTGTTATCAGACACATGGATTTACTGTACGGTGAGGCGACACACATACACACATATGCGCACAAATGCATACACACGCACGTTGCTATGGTAACCCTGAGGAATGTACTGCATTGGTGATGCAAAAAGGCGGCAGGCGCTGCTTGAGTTATTGTTGACAATAACTCAAGGCTGTCATGGGACCGTCTATGATGACATTTCATTTTATCCTGTCTGCATGTGTTTGTGTGACAACATGACCCTTTTCCCTGTAAATCAAATCAAACTTTATTTATAGCACATTTCATATCCGGGAGGGATACATACAGTACGAGTACATAAATACATATATTTTACCTGAATGGTAGGCAACAGTATTAGCTACAGGTATATTCCAGTAACCCATTATATGATACATACCACATGATAAAACACACTGAACATTTAGCAGCAAGCTCCTGGAAAATGTTAAATTAGCTAGATATATCAACCAGACAGGAGTGAGAATCACAACACAGAAACAAAGGGAGTAATGACTTGATTGAACACAGCTGGTGGAAATGGACGTGGCGGAAACAGGGGGGACCTCTACAGGAAACAGGGGATCTCAGGAGGACCTCTCTCGGGAACAGAAGAACCTCTCTGGGACCTGGGTATAATAGTTTTGGGAGAGACACTAGGGAGGAGAGAGGGAGACAGGGTGAGTAGCAGTGCTGGACCTCTACAGGAAACAGGTAGGAACTCGGTGACCTCTACAGGAAACAGGGACATCTACAGTACCTGGGTAGAACACCAGATGGTCACTAGGGAGGAGAGAGGGATACAGGGTTAGTAGCAGCGCTGGATGTCACAGGCCTATATACTTACCTGCCTAAATGGGTCTGTATATTTACCTGAAAGTTATGTTGACTGTTAGCCATAATACCACATAAAACACATAGGCCCAAATCTACAAAGAATGGATTGCTCCCGCTAATAGCTCGATATTTTGCACAGCAATTGCAATGGCAATCTGCTCCAGTTAAGCTCGATATCCACAAAAGATTTTGCTCTAATGATGCCCGGGCAAACACGCTCATGAATTTGCCAACTGTGTGCAATTTGCGCCCATGATTGCAATTAGCCATGTACGATGTACAAAATAAAAGATATTGGATATAGTTGGATCTTTCCCCAGTGTTTCAAGCTTTTCTACATATTTCAGGACACATATATGATCATAATGAAAATGACAGCACTTTTTTGCAGAAAATATCAGTTCTGTTTGTTTCTGTGCATCACAGCTGACAGAACATATTTTTAAATCCCCCTCTATATATATTTCGCCCTTAATATCATTCAATATCAATTCAATAACATTAAAACTTCACAAGTTCTAAGGAGAGAGTGCTGCTAACTTCTGCAGTTAATACCAAGTTTTCAAAAGCAGTATTTGCACCTCTCTTTGCGTGTACTTTGTGGATTGGATGCTATTTTTTTGTCTCATTTGCACAGGTTTTGCCACTGCAAAAGCCACGCAATCCTTTTGTGGATTTGGTCCATAGAGCATTAAAAACAAACTAAATGGGTCTATACTGTCTGCATGCTTACCTGAAAGTGATATACTACTGTATGCACTGCTTGTAAAGTCTGCTTAGAAGTAGGAAGAGACACACGACACGCTACAGAGCCACAGCAGGGGCCTCATTTATCAAAGAGCGTGTAAATTCTGGTGTAAAAGAGGGCGTACGACGAAAACGCGGAAAATGCACAATGTAGCGTACGACGAGAATATTTACACGCTTTTCGGATCTATCAAAAATGTCGTATGCCCTTTTCTGCACGAGAAATCCGAGACGGGCGGAGAATAGAGTGTACGCGCACGCGCCTCGTGTTCCGCCCTCTCCACGCCCAAATCCAACCATATATGGTCAAAACTATGACAGCGTGTCGGGGATACCCCGGAAGGAACCGACATAATATAGCGTCGAGCATTAGGACAGACAAAGACGTTTATGGAAAAACGCGGAATGAAGAGAAACTTTCCGGAGACGGAGGTGCATGTGCTTGTTGGTGAGGTCCACGCGAGGAAGACAATCCTCTTCGGAAGGTATTAATAGCCTACCTTTGTCTGTTTGCTCCTACAGCTTAGTAGCCTACTTTAGCTACGTATTGTGCATCTAGGATTTGGCATACACGGACATACTATACTGTAACATGTGGCTGTGAGGAAAGAGAACATTCTGTGGTAGGCTATGATTAAATTAGGACCAAACACAGGGAACAATAACGCAGATGACCACTTCATAATGTTAGAACACATTAAACATTTTCCCCTCTGGGAAATTAAGACTCATCTAAATCACCCGGTAAATCACAGCATTTAATTGACTGCCAACAGAAAAACATATCAAATGAATATGGCTGCACAATGAAATGTTTAATGCATAATCAAGTTCACAGACAAACTCAAGGAACATGATTGAAATTGTTTCTCCAGACTCTGACGTGGGGTGGGACTCAGAGGAGGGGGAGTCTGCAGTGGTCCTGGACCTGACGGTCGTGCCCCCGCGAGTTGCAGCCTCCAGTGCCTCCACCTTCTTATCAGCTTTGAATATATATCTTGGCAAACATAACACGGGATGATGTACAAGGAGGGGACATATACCTAGTGAAAGTACTATTGGTTGCTAGTAAAAAGACAATAACGAGGGCTTGGTATAAGGTGGAACGCCCAACCAAGGAGCAGTGGCTGGGTGTTGTGGAGGAGATGTATGTTAGGGAGAGGTTCACGCATGCATTGAGGATGCAGGAAGGAAAGTTTGAAGGGAGATGGGAAAAATGGATGGATTATAGAAGGAAGTGTGATGATACCACTAATATTAAAATTGTCATATTTGAGTAAGAAAAAAAAGCTGCATGGATGGATGTACCCATAAGCTGTTATTGTAGGTTTTTATGTTTTATTGTATTGTCGTTGTATGGATGGAAAATGCTAATAAAGATTCAAAGTAAATAAGACAAAGAATATGGATCTTGGTTATGGACACACCAACAAGCCAGCCGTCACGCGCAGCGCCTGCCTCCAGTCTAGTCCCTACCCTGCTGAGCGCCGGATTCATTTAGGCTCGCATTACGCACAGGAGGACTGTCATTTATATGCTTACCAAAGAGCAAACAGGTCCACATGATCACATATTAATGACAATCTAATTGGTCAATTATTGCCGTTTGATGGAGTGCCTGCATTAAGTGTGTGACATATAGCGCGGAAGGGTTTGGGACAGCGCATAGGTACAGTTTGGGGAACAAATCCATATCGAACCATGAATGAGCCGGTTAGAGGACACGTCTAATCTTGCATTGCGATATATGTTTGTGCTGAATTGGCCTAGTAGCCTACATGATTGTGCGTTCATGAACTGTCGCTCTTATTCTCTCCGTCAAACATAGTAATTCACCGACGCACCACCGGCGTCGCCAGTTCCCCCTGTGTTCAAGAAGGGCGTAGAACACCGTGTAAATCGGTACGCCAACTGGAGAGGTGTCCTACAAAAGCGCGGAGAAAGGCGACTAAATTTTCGCCCTTACGGCTTGATAAATCGCAATGTGGGGGGGGCAAATGGCGTACGCCTGAACTCGCGAAAAAGACCGTGTAAAAGAAGGCGTACCTCAATGATAAATGAGGCCCCAGGTATCAAAGAGAGCAAAAAACAAAAACAACAACACTACTAATCCACCACAATCATGACCATCAACAGGCCCACTTGAACCGTACACCACAATCATGACCAACAACTAAGGTCTGGCAGCTCCACACAGCACCACTTGATCAGAGCAAGGCCACCTACAGTATACTGTATTATATTATAACTAGAGGGCCCCAATAGACTACAAAGCCACTACAACAGACTAGGCTACCATTATCTGTGGAGTCACTGCGGGAGTCACTACAATCTACTGTGGAGACACTACAGTCACTCACTACAGACAGAATACCTGATAAAGGCGTGATTGTAAATATCGGGCTTAAAGTTGTCCACAGCTTCAGCCTTTTTTAGGTTATCTGGCAGGGTATTCCAGAGGCTGGGGGGATAAAACTGAAAGCTGCCTCCCTGTCTCTTGATTCTGGTTTTGGAATTATTCAGTTCAGTACCAGAGGACCTCAGGCATCTACTGGGTGTGTATCTCACAAGCATGTCTGCAATGTATATTTCGGAGTGATTTATAGACTAGTACAATTATTTTAACATCTATTCTTAACATCTATTCTGAAACTCACAGGTAACCAGTGCAGTGATTTAAGACGGGCGTGATGTGTGCCCTCCATCTAGTCTTGGTGAGGACCCGTACATAGATTACAATCACACAAGTCATAAAATAACAACAATCAATCTCTTTTAGGAGATCAGATCTGACATGTTGCCTCCTGTGCTTCGTGTCACACCACCAGTCACATGTCATGTCCTCTCCTGTCATGGTTAAGTCATATGTCTGAGCGCTAAGGGTCCTGCCTCCTGTAATAATCCCCTCCACCCCAGTCTCGCATATAGGCATATACATAGGCTATAGCACAAACTACACGTCACTCTTAATGAGCTAAGAAGTGGCCTCGCATCAGGAGACCTGCCATGTTGTGTGTGTAGTGTTCAGTGTTGGGCAAAGCAATCAAGTAAAGTTACTGATTACTGTCTCTGAATTGTAATTAGTGTACTTTGCTAATGATTCTTTCTAAAAAAAATAAGAAATAAAAACTAATCAGATCAGATTACTAATTACGTTACTTTTGAGTTACTTTCTAAAACCAGATCATTCCTTACCCAAATCATAGAAGTGCTGATCTAGGAACAGTTTTGCATCTTAGGTTATAATAGACACAAGAAAATCTGATCCTATACCAGCACTCTTGGTACATCTCAACCCCGATGACATAAACAGTCAGTTCAGCCACGACTGCAGAAACCGCATGCTCATATCAAGCAAATGAAAGGGCAGCAGGCAGGCAAAAAACAAGTGATCCATTACTCTGCAGCCTAATCAGTTGCTCCCAACACTGGTAGTGTTACAGTGTTACATATGATATATGGCGGCCCCGATCTGCGGTTACAGTCAACATTTCTACAGTCAAAGGGAGACCCCTTGGTGTCTGAGTTACTTCCCTGCCCTCGCTTCCCATCCTCCAGTCCAGCTGGATTCCTGTTTTGACCACAGAGAGACCGCCAAGGCTGGGGCGCGAGCAGAGACAGTCACTTCTACAAAAACATAAGATTACAAAGTACACAGCATTCTTTCTCTAGCCAAGGTATGAGAGGCCAGTTATGTGGCCTAAACAGCAGACGCTGTTAAAGAGATCTGACCAAGGTCTAGTATGTCAAAGGAATTCAAATAATGTCTAATAACACTGAATTTCCCATTACACCCTTCAACCAGAGTAGAGGATACAGACAGTAGAGGCAAAGATAAGAGGCAATCTGTTTGCCAAGGTAACACCCGGTGACACACACCTGAGTTTGATATTCCGTTAGATGTCAGAGACAGTGCCACATTCCTATTGGTGTAATACTATCTTTAGATCTGCCCGAGCGCCACTGTTATGATTCTGGAGACGTTTTAAGATGAAAATGTTGGAGTGCTAAAAAAGAAGCCCCTCTATGCAATATTGAAATGCCATCAACGCCTACCCTTGTCATTGCATCTTACTGTAATATTGTGTCTGGTTGTGCTTGCTTTCGTTTGGCTATGTATTCTCTGTGCATGATATCACAACATAAATATCTGAACCGAATTTGATTTTACCCTCTGACAGAAAGGGGATACTTTCTAGAATAGCAGATGACCTCACGACCTTCTTCATTCTAGCTCATGGAAGCTCTTGCCTGTGTCTCAATATGGTTTCCCTAATCTGATTTGAAACATCAGGCGGATAGCCGCTTGATATTGTCTCTCAGCAGTCCAGCCATAGAGGAAGCCACCATAGACTGTTGAGATGCGCCCTGTTGACTATGCATTGTGAAACTTGATCCAGTTCATCTCAGTGGTCTTCCTCGCCGTCCCACTGCGATGGAACATCTTGTGCTTAAAGGACATGCTTTAAAGAGACCCTCGATGAACTTGCTTCAATCAAAGGGAATTGATTTACAGGGAAAGGAGCTCACAAAAGTCATCATTTAGATGAGCTGAGATGAACAAACACCAAAATGCTCCCATGACAATTAAAAGTAGTCCTGAATACACTGTGAGTTGGTACGTGTGTGTGTGTGTGAGAGAGAGAGAGAGAGAGAGAGAGAGAGAGAGAGAGAGAGAGAGAGAGAGAGAGAGAGAGAGAGAGAGAGAGAGAGAGAGAGGGGGGAGGGGGGGGGGGGCAGGTCATGGAAGTTGGGCTTATACCAGTCAACGGCCATAAAACTGCCACGATGAAGAGTATAGTCTTCATGCGATTTTTATGTTGAAATATTAATGCCAGAGGATAAGTTATAAGTTTTAGCAAGGGCAATTAAAACTCATAAAAAAGGGTGAAGTTATATTAAAAAAAATTAGTAGCACTCAGTGGAAGGCAAATGAGGAAGGTCGCCAGAAGGATTCCCCTAACCGAGCTTCCAAAGGCTGGCTACTGTCCCTCCCCTACACTCCTCCTCCTCTCCTGTCTCTCCATCTCCTGACCTCCCCCCCCTCCCCTACCAGCCAGGGAGAGAACATTACAACAGTCCTTGTGAGCCGTCTGTTTGCGTTGTAATGGACCTCCAGACTCATACATTTCCTGTCCTTCTCTTTCGCTCTATCTTTCCCTCTCCAAAACCACGGGGGCTTGACACTTTAAACAGGCACATGGCTATCGAACTGCAGGAGCATGGATACAAGCAGAGAACTATAAAGTTGGGCTTGATGCCGTAAAAGGGAGTGCTGTAATACAACCATGCTGCGAGCTAATGGCCAAGGTCGGTATTGTGGCTGTATACACTCTTAAAAGTTATGTTATTTGAGCACATCTGTGTGTTTTGTTAAGTACAATATGACATATCCGTGTGTTTGGTTAAAGACAATAACACAACATGTGTTGTTTTAACACCTGTCCTAATGTGTGTGTGTGTGTGTGTGTGTGTATTTCTGTTTCACAAACCTTTTGTGGTGATGTCCCCTACCACAATTGATATTCCTCTCTCAGCCCATGAGCCTGGAATGGTCCCATGGTGATTAATTCCCAAACTTTGAAGTGTTTATTTCTCTCCAAAGAAGTCCCATTTAGATGCAAATTCAATGGGGGGAAACTATGTTGCGCTCCCTCTTCATTCAAGGCACTTGCTGCAGTGTGTTTAATGTGGTACCTGTATATACTGTATTTAAGTCATGCAGCCATATAGTTGCCCTAAGCAAATAGGATCAAACGTGCCGATGCCATTTTATTAAAACTTGGTCACAAACCCCTGTCCACGTTTACCCTCACAGTCTGCATATCTCCATGTGTCATTTGTATTCTTAAAGGGGAACGCCGCTGTCATAGCTATCAAGATCACACCCTGCGCTTCCCGCCTTGAAAATGCATGTTTATCATAGTTTTTAGCAGAGGCCCATAGACCTCCATTATAAAGGAGGTGCACGCACAGAGGAAAAAGGAGCTAGCTTACTACTGCACGGATCGGTTAAATGTTGGTGTGCACGGATCGGTTTCATTGAAGACAAAGCGACATTTGAGCTAAACTTGCTATGACAGCGGCGTTCCCCTTTAATTTGACAAATTGGGAGCAAGGCTGTTCCTCTCCTGCCCACTGAGATAAAACCGGACGGCTCTATGCTAGCGTTCTTGCTAGCTTAATTCACCAATTGAAGAGTTCTCAAGCTGTGTGCAATTGCCCTTCTCTGTGTGAGACATCAGTCCTTCTCACACAGTTCCAATTATCCTTCCTGGCGGAGGCTTTATATTGTCTTCTACGGGCCTTCTAAACTATTCCATTGCAGCCTAGCCGTGTTATTTTACTCCATGTACCTTTCTCTCACATACAGTGACTCTAGACTTGGATACAGCAGCTACAGCTTTGGTCTTCCTTTATGTCCATCATCTCAGTTTTAACAGTCAGGGATGCCGGCCGTGGCTGCTTTACGAATGCCGATGGAGGATATTCACAGCAGCCCTGCACAAAGGATTGGAATGAAAAAGAAAAACTACTTTTACAGTTGAGGGTTATAGTTAACAATGTGTGTCGCAATTTTTGTTTTTAAAGATCACACTTTTCTGGAGTTGGCTAAGAAGCATTATTCGCTCTGAAAAAACCCAAGCAGACTTAACGTCCTGTTGTTAACAAGAAGCTAAATCCTGTTTGCGTAGCAGTGCTTTGGACTTTCACAGCTCTTTCTTTCCGCTCTGTGCAACCTCAACTTTTTCCTCAAAGACAGGATAAGTGGTGGCTATCGCAATACAGCGCCTTAAGTAATTCAGGGCAACCTTACCTTTTGAGGGTGGAATAAAGCCAAGCCTGTTCAAGGCTCCGGCAACACTTTCACACCTCAGCATGATGTTTTGTAGTTAAAGGGCTTATAAAAAATGGACCTCAAAGACCCTCTCCAGCGATTCTGGAAGTAGAAAGAAATTGGGCACTGTGAGAAGAAAAGGATGCCACCTATTCATTCCAGTCCAGTCTTTGAGGTGGTGTTTTCAGGGGATTTGGGAATTAATATGAAAAGAATAGGCATTTGCCATAAGTCCATAACCACAGCTTTGAGAAAGTGATTCATGTTTTTTTTTTTCCTGCTCAATAAATAGCCAAGATTGGCACTCATGAAAAAAGGCCCAGTCTGGCCCGAATACAAAACTCTTCAATATATAGGCTATCTGCTTCCTAATGAATTGATACATTTACTGTATACTACAGTATGAATTTATGTCTAAGACCAATGTAACATGTTTAAACAAGGTGGTTCAAGTGAAGCGTTAGTGTGATAAAGTCCCCGAAGCAGCAGTGCTCTCCGTGTTCAGTAGGTAATTCTGCCCTATTGTCTTGTCATTCCTCCTCAGCGTCGTAATGTTGCATACTGAGCCTTGTGTTTGGGTCCCTCTCCTCTCTCATCCTGACTTATGCATGTTGCTGTCGGTTTTCACATCAAAGCAACCCTGATGGGCCTCATGTCGTTTTCCTCATAACAACAAGAGATGTTAGCTGATTAAATAATAATCTAACCTGTTTTATGAGGCAGAAAATGTCTGGAGAAACATCTGTGAGACAAGTTGGATATTAAACATGCAGGAGGCCCGCATTCAAAATTCCTTTTTGCACGGGATGGCATGGCTATAAAGAGAATGGGAAGCGCTGAGGCCCCTAAGCTCAGTCCTGCCATTATCGCTCTCCGAGTCAGCTCAGAATGACCCCCCCAACTCCCCGCCCAGTAGGAACAAACCAGTAGACAGCAGGGGGTGTTTAGTGGAATCACAGACACAATGCTAGTATTGATTAAAGAGGCCCTATTTTCATGCCGGGGCTACGTGCTAAGAGCTATGTTTCTTTCTGCAACGAAGAGGAAATTATGCAGTTCCGTGCATCTTCAATGCACACTAAACTCAGCGGAGGCGAGAGAACTGGATGGACAAAACTTATAGCCCTTAGCACTTAGCCCCAGCATGAAAATAGGGCCCCACGACTTTAATTAAATCCATAGTCTCTAATGAAGGAAGTACCAGGCAGGCCAGTCAGCTCCAGTTCATGAAAACAAGAAATGAGCAAGGAGCCTCTACCATCCCCCATCTGAGCAGGCTGCTCAATGAAAATGCATAACCTGAATACCCCTCCTTTTAAATTATGTCTAGTTTATTGTAGCTTAATGGACTGTCTTTTTAACATCTATATTGTAAAGGGCATGTAATGCCTGTGTAAACTTAATGCAATTTGTCCCTCATTAAACTTGAAACTAACTTAATTTAACCATGCCCACACGGGAAGAAAATACAACATCAAAGGTGCTATCTCATGTTCTACTGCTAAGGTCACATACATGCTTACTGTAAGTGTCCATGTGGATTGGTATACATAGGGAAGACCAGCAGACCTTTAAAAACGCAAATCTCTGAACACCACTGTACCGTCAGAAACAATGTAACATCTAGGCCTGTGGCGGTATATTTCAACAAGGAAAAACAATATACCTCCAATCAGATATGTGAGAATTGAGGTAAAACATCCACAGGATCAAATCTATGCTCCTTAAACAGGAACTATTTTGGATACTTACTCTGGGAACTTTGACTCCCAAAGGTCTAAATGAAGAGTTTGATATTAGACCATTTCTGTGAATGAAGATTCTATGTTCTGTCATTCTGTCATATCTCTAATCAGGGCCGGACTGGGTGAATATTTCATGCCGGGAGTCATGCCCAAGTCAGGCCACAAGCCGAGCCGACGTGGTGAGATGGAACACTTTCAGTTTTGTTTTGTTGACGGGGGGCGGGGGTCCTCTAGCGTGAAATGATTTAGTTGAAGTAGTTTTTGAACCTGCATTATATGAGTTCCATATGTGGCTGCCAGGTTAAAGTACCAGCAGCATTGCAACAGCTTTTCCACATCATACCTATGCTACTGTAGTTTAGAAATAAGACTTCAATATAGTCTGAGGTCTTGGAGAAGCCAGTTATAGCTCACAGGATAAGTGTGTCCCCTTTCACTGTCCTACATGCAAAAAAAGCATGGGCTCCTGTCCCAATGTGGCAGTGACACTCCTTATATTTATGTTACTCAGGAATTATGTCTGTATATGATGAACTTGACCACATAATCAGAGCTCATATGTGGCTCAGAGGGTAAGTGCAGTTCAACTATATATAAATTTGGTTGTAATATACAAAACATTATCTGAAAATGTCCCTCATCATAATGGTATGCACCTTTTCTTCAGAAAATGTAAATGGTACCATTCTAGTTAAAAATGTGTAGTCAAAATGCACAAAGTTCACCTTTGCAAGTCCAAAGCTGGTTACTTTTATTCCAACAGTAACGAGTTTACAACGTTGGGCTGGTTGGTGGGAGACACAAGTTCCACCAAGAGCCATGATCAAATTTAAACACTGCATTATATCCACTGTGGGCACAACCTTACATGGACATGTAAAACTTACATGTCACAAAACTTACACTTAACTAAACAATTATGGTTCACAGAGAGTAGAGCAGTTCACTGCTGACCTGTATATGAAGACCGCAGGCAATGGCTAACCAGTGAGAGAAGAGAAATGGTGTTCATGTACAAATGTTCTCACAAACCAAATAGGTTCTGGTAACACTAGTGTCAGACATGAAATAATAAAGATAGATTAGAACGTTGCAGTGTATTTCAAAAGCATAATCTTTGTGTGGAACAGAACTTCAAGGAGGCCAAAACCGTCGAATCAACAATTTATTGAGCATGCCTAACACAGGGGCCGAATCTCTAGGCAATACTGAATTCTCAGTGTCATGAATTCAGCTTTTAAACTGTCTTCAAGCCAGGAATCACATGACAAATACATTTGCATACAAGGAATGTTCATTAACACAGATTAGGTCACAAAAGTCAACTAGTCTTCTGAATGGTCTTTGCATCAGCTGAGTTCTGCTCCCTGGACCCTAGGAGCTTCCTGTGTCCTCCTAGGATCATGTTACAAGACTGTAGGCTACTCACTCCAGAGGTGACCATTTGCTATAGACAAAGGATCATGCTGACTCAGGGACAAAGGCCATTTGTTGTAACATGTTAAACTCTAAATTAACACAGTTCCAACTAAAGTGAAGTTTATTCATTATTCTAATAAAATGATTACTACATGAGAGTAATACAGATGTGATTGATGTAATACAGGATAAAAAAATATACTACATCTCTATTACACCTGCAACTTGAAAAACCCAAATATCAGCCTTCGACTCCACCCAATTCCTCTTTAGTCTAATAGTAGACGCTAAGGATTCCAACACTAGAGATCATGGTTCAATTCCCACTGATGGCAGTAAAACAATAGATTAGCCTTGGGCTAAACATAAAACAGCTAATTTCATAACATATTGGCTTCAGTTTCATCCTACGTAGATGATTAATTTAAAAATAAGTTTCGTCTAAATTAAACGGAACTCCTAACTTACTAAATTTGAGAAACCCAAATATTGCTCTCGGGTAGCTCACTGGGTTAATCCTGGCAGTTGGCAAGTTTGCAAAAAGTGCATTGAGATGTGGGTTCAAATCTGCCAGTGCCCATGTCAGAGACGTATTATTATACATGTATGGTAGTAGGGAATCAGGTGTAATTAAGATGGAAGAGCTCAGCTGTTGTGCAGCTCAATGGGCTAATACTGTCAGCTCAATAGGTCTACTTGGTGCTGAAATGCTGGGAAGTCTGCACACCGTTATCCCACTCTGTCTCAGGCTGGGACAGAATCATCGCAGTGCTGTCTGAGCCCCTAAGCCCATTGAAGGTGGGCACATTATCCCCCCGAACAGATCAATTATTATAGGGCCGTATGGAGATATTTTGGGCAACGGGCCAACTGTTGGGGGATTCTTTATCAGACTTGCATCCCGTCTTGCTGCTTGGATAAAATCTTTCTATTTCTTTTTCACCTCTTCCTCTGTCCGACAGCCAACTCCTCCTTCTGCACAGTCATTCAATGTGGCCGTGATTGAAGCCCACACGGTTTGTTTTTTGTTGTTGGTGGTGGTGTTATGTTTACTGTAGATGTGAGCATTGGCCTATGTTTGCTATAAAGTTCTATAATGTTGCGTGTTTCTATGTCTGCGTAGTTCATCTTGCGTTTTTTAAGTCTCCATTTTCACCGCTTTCAAACTAAAAACTCTGTTACTTAGTAACTGCTGTAATAGAACATATCCCTGTGAGCGCATAGCGGTGTGATAGAATGTATCCGTGAACGCGCATCGCTCACGCCTTGCGTAGCTGTGCATAGTCGTAGTTTAAGATGGTGAGGTAACATTTTACAATAAGGTTAGTCTTGCATAGACCTATGATGAACCAATGGTTAGTTAATGATTAACTCTGAGCTTAGTTAGTGAGTAGTTACTGATGGGGACTACTATAGTAGTTACTGAGGAACCAATGAGTAGTTACTGATTAACTCTCAATTCATCACTGTATAGTAGATAATGATGGGTTACTAGAGAACATCATAGTAGTCCCCATCAGTAACTACTCATTAACTAATCAGAGTTAATCAGTAACTACTCATTGCTTCCTCAGTAACTACTATAGTAGTCCCAGTAAGTAACTACTCATTAACTAAGCTCAAAGTTAATCAGTAACTAATCATTAACTAATTATTGGTTCCTCAGTAGTTACTCATTGGCAACTGCAGTAGTTGAATCCAGAGCTGTTGAGTACAGTAGCTCACGGGGCTAATTCTGCCAGTTGCCAAAATTGCTATGTTTGTTGAGACATGGGTTCAAGTTTGACAGTACCCATCTCAGAAACATACTATTATAGGTATTGTAGAAGGGAATCCGGTGTAAGTTGGATGGATGAGCTCTTGATTCCTGAGATGTCAAGTAGGTCACTCTGCTAATGCTGGCAGCTGCCAAACCTGCTGTGTTGTTGAGACATAGGTTCAAATCTGGCAGTGCCCATGTCAGAGACTGACTTTTATAAGTATGGTAGTAGGGAATCAGGTGTAAGTACTGTAGGATAGGCAAGCTATTCTTTTTTTATTAAGCTCTCAGTTAGCTCACTGGGTTAATACTGGCAGGTGCCAAGTTAGCAACAAGTGAATTGAGATGTGGGTTCAAATCTGCCAGTGCCTGTCCATAGACTTATTATTATAAGTATTGTAGCATGGAATCAGGTGGAATTAGGATGGACAAGCACATGAATCCAGAGCTCACTGGGCTAATGCTTCCCTTTGCCAAGCCTGCTATGTGTGTTGCGGCGTGGATGGTTTCATCATTAGATCTGATCCATCCAGGTTGGCTGAAAAATATTGTTTAAGCAGGGTAATTCACATTTGTAGGTTCCACATTAGAATGACAACGCTCTGAATCTGTCTCCCAGTAAGTCAATCCAGAGGAACCAGATCTAATGATGAAACCATCCACTCATTGTAGCTCATTACAGATCTAAAACAGATGGCTGATTTCAGGCACTTGGTTCCCCATGGGATCAATGTTAGAGCTAGATCTGCTAACTGTTTCTATCTCGGTGGTTGTTGTATTAGATCAAATTCATCTGACTGTATTGAGTCTATGTCCTGTTGTTTGTAATGCGTATGTTTTAATTAATTCTTCAAAAAAGAAAAAAAACTAACAAGCTAGTGAATAATTTGGATCAATTGACTGGATTTAATTCACATGGCCAGTTTCCCATCAGCCGATCAACAAGATCATTGATGTCATGTCCTCCTCCGTTTTTGGCAGACCCATCCAGAAAGATTTGATCTAATGCAACAATCACCGAGATAGAAACAGTTAGCAGATGTAGCTCTAACATTGAGCCTGGGGAACCAAGTTCCCGAAATTGGCCCTCTGCTTTACTGTAGATCTGTAACTAGCTGCAGTAAGTGGATGGTTTCATCATTAGATCTGATGCATCCAGATTGGCTGAAACATATTGTATAAGCAGGGTAATTCAGATGTTTGTAGGTTTTATATTAGAATGACAAAGCTTTTAGTCTGTCCTCAAGTAAGTCAGTCCAGATGAACCAAATCTAATGATAAAACAATATATGCTTATCATTACACTGTAACTCTGTTTGTCTGGAATGATGGATTAATATAATTTTTTATTTTGTTTTATTATGTTTATTTTATTATTTTTTGGCTCAAGAGCTCACAAATTGCTCAATGGGCTTATGCTGGTGGTTGCCAACGCTGCATTGAGACCTGGGTTGAAATCTGGCAGTGTCAATGTCCAATAGGTATTATCATAAATTGTTATCATTAAGTCATTGTTCACATTCTGTTTGACTTGTGAAGTAAAAGTTAGTTCAACTACAGTATATAAGGTAAAACCTATAAACAGCTGGGACATTATTACAGGGAGGGTGGTGATGTGTCTCCCCATAGACTCCATGTTAGAGCTAGATCTGCTAACTGTTAATAATATCCTGGTGATTGTTGCATTAGACCGGATTTATCTGCATAGGTAGCCTGAGCAAGACGATGACTTCCCTAAATGTCTGACATCCCTCAACTAGCAATATGAGCATATTATCCTCATTGTAATGATGCTGTATATTTTTGGGGTCTCAATTGGAGGGATAGTGATTTGATTCCCACCTGTGACACTGGCACCTAACTACAATGCCAGCCTCTAAACCTGAATGAGGACTCAAAGAGATATGAATGCAGTGCAAGGTGATTTGCACATAGCCTTGCTTTGCACTGTGAGACTGGTTAGAACAAAGCTTGGCAGCCTGCAACTTGACAAAACCAAATATCGGCCTTTGACTAGATTTGATCTTATGCAAAAATCACTGAGATAGAAAACAATTAGCAGATCTGTTTCTATCTCGGTGATTGTTTATTAGATCAAATTCATCTGGATAGGTATGATTAAACAAGATGGCAGACTGCTGATCACTCGTTGGCTAAAGCCACTAGCAAATCAATTGGACTATTGGCATTCAATTGTACAATTGACACTCAAAAATATGTTAAGGATGCATATGAATAAAATGTAATTCTGCTAATATATTTGTATGACTGTATTGAGTCTATGTCCTGTTGTTTGTAATGTGTATGTTTTAGAGATAGAAACAGTTAGCAGATCTAGCTCTAACGTTGAGCCGATGGGGAACCAAAAGAAAGATATTGACCAATGACAGCACTGAGCGTTTTCATGTGACTTGTGGTGCTGCATTTGGACCAGAGTAAAGAAAGTGCTGTGTGAAAGCAAACCACAGTAGCTGAGAAATGAAAACAATGTATCACTTTCGCTTTTGGTGCGCATCAATGGTGCGCACTATGTGAATACGCCCTTAAACACAGTTCCTGGCACAAATAGGCCTTTTTCACAGCAACGATTTTGACATGTCCAAGCAGGGTAAACACAGGTGTAATTAATAACATGAATTATGGCACTCTTCCATTTAGGATTTAGGTGGGCCAGGGTCCTGATATTGTGCATGCTGGTTCACTCGAATGGCTGTGACACATTAAATAGAAAGGGACCACCATTAATTTGAACAATTACACCTGTGTTTACCCTGCTTTGACATGTCAAAATGGCTGCTGTGAAACGGGCCTGTTGCAGCAAGAGGCTATACTCCTGATTTGCATAGGCTCCTCCTGATTGGTCTAAATATCATGCTACGGACGAACACACTTGTCACGTATCGAAGCGGCCGCATCGCTTAAAAAGACCTCACATAACCACTGACTGACTGAGGTGGTGAAATGTATTTCATCATCCCATCCAGATGATTTAGAGGTCTAAGTTCATTTTGGTGAGACACCCTCTTGTGTCTGTAAAATACATTCACTTGGTACAGCTTTATGTGGAATGCATTCTTTTTTGTCTTTTTCACATTTAAATATCTACTGTATATATTGCTATGATATATTGAGAGACATCAGTGCACGAGTTCCTCTGTGACACCACATCGTTCTGTATCCATATCAGAGAGGGCTGGTAAAAACAGTATTCACATCACTTTAGGTCCTGTATACTGTACTCACCCCTTAAAGGAGTAGTAAAGGGAAAAATCATGTTTTGCCCTGTTTTAAGGTGACGTATGATCATATACAATGGTTCAGATCAAAAAGTTGACTAAACGAGCACTTTTGAGAAAGTTGATAATTGCTCTACCACCGTTTTGGTCATACAATGGATGTGGGTGGGCACCGTGAAAAATCATTCAAAAACATGTTAAACTCTCGATTTCAAAGACAAGAAGCTCACCGAGGGGGTAATTGGTGTCCGTTGATGTTCTGACATCAAATTCGCCGCAAAGTATGAATCCTGTAGGGTTTTATTGATAATTTTATGAAATCCATTGACTTGTATTGACGCGACCGTTATAGATGTGTAGATCAATCCGCAGAGGAGATTAAGGAAGCGGAACTACTTACGGTAGCTATTGTTATTGTTCAAGCGGAGGTTTACACATGTATGTGCTGCGACTAAATAGTTCTATGCTAAATATTTAAAAAAAGCCTTTCCAGATGAACTACAATCTTACTTTATGGCGAATTATATGTCAGAACGCCAACTAACACCTTGGTGAGTTTCTTGTCTTTGAAATTGAGAGTTTAACATGTTTTTTGAATGATTTTTCACGGTGCCCACCCACATCCATTGTATGACCAAAACAGTGGTAGAGCAATTATCAGACTTTCTCAAAAGTGCTAGTTTTGTCACCGTTTTGATCTGAACCATTGTATATGATTATAAGTAACCTTTAAACAGGGCTAAACATGATTTTTCCCTTTACTTCTCCTTTAAGCCACCAGGGAGTATTGAGCATTTTTTTTTAAAGTTCTGTTGAAACTTGAAGTCTAAAATATCAAAAATTATAATTCCATTGGAGTCTCAAAATTCTTGAAGAAAAGTTCTGGAGTTGAGCAGAGTCTGATGCGAAGGACTTTTTTGAGTTCAACACATCAATAAACCATTTTGAGCAGGTCCGGATCATAGGCAAGGCAAGTTTATTTGTAGCACATTTCAGCAGCAAGGCAATTCAAAGTGCTTTACATGTGACATTAAAAGCATCAAGACAAAGTGCAACACATACAAGGTCATATAAAACGAAATGCACAAAAATAAAAAATAAAAATAAAAGGACATTTAAAACAAAATAGAGGAAAAATAAAATACAGGAATAAAAGTTATAGTGCAGTGTATGAATAAATAATTATTTGATTTAATAAAAAGCAGCAGCAAAAAGAAAAGTATTGTCTTGATTTAAAAGACCTAAGTGTTGCAGCAGACCTGCAGTTTTCTGGAAGTTTGTTCCAGATATGTGGAGCATAAAAACTGAATGCTCCTACTCCATGTTTTGTTTTAACTCTGGGGACAGAAAGCAGACCTGTGCCAGACGACCTGAGGGGTCTGGATGGTTCATAACGTAGCAGCAGATCAGAAATATATGTTGGCCCTAGACCATTCAGTGCTTTATAAACCAACAGCAGTATTTTAAAGTCAATTCTTTGACATACAGGAAGCCACTGTAAGGACCTTAGAACTGGAGTGATGTGATCCACTTTCTTAGTCTTAATGAGAACTCGAGCGGCAGCGTTCTGAATCAGCTGCAGCTGTCTGATCGATTTTTTAGAGAGACCTGTAAACACACCGTTACAGTAGTCGAGTCTACTGAGGATAAATGCATGGACAAGTTTTTCCAGATCCTGCTGAGACATAAATCCTTTAATCCTTGATACCTGTATATTCTTCAGGTGATAGTAGGCTGACTTTGTAATTGTCTTAATGTGACTGTTGAAATTCAGGTCTGAGTCCATGACTACTACACCAAGATTTCTGGCTTCGTTTGTGGTTTTTAGCATTACTGATTGGAGCTGAGTGCTGACTTTTAATTGTTCTTCTTTGGCTCCAAAGACAATTACTTCTGTTTTATTTTTCTTTAGTTGAAGAAAGTTCTGGCACATCCAATCGTTGATTTGTTCAATGCACTTAATCAGCGCTTGTATGGGATTATAGTCCCCTGGTGATATAAATGTATGTGTTGTCTGCATAGCTGTGGTAGCATATTTTGTTGTTTTCCATAATTTGAGCTAGTGGGAGCATGTAAATGTTGAACAGAAGAGGCCCCAGAATGGAGCCTTGGGGAACTCCACAGGTCATTTTTGTCCGCTCGGATTTGTAATTGCCTATAGACCCAAAGTAGTCCCTGTCCTTCAATTAGGATTCAAACCAGTCTAGCACTGTGCCAGAAATTCCCAGCCAGTTTTCCAGTCGGCCTAGTAATATGTTGTGGTCAACCGTGTTGAATGCAGCACTGAGATCCAATAATACTAAGACTGAAATTCTGCCATTGTCTGTGTTTAAATGGATGTCATTGAAGACCTTAACAAGAGCAGTCTCGGTGCTGTGGTGTGGTCGAAATCCTGACTGGAAGACATCAAAACAATTATTTAGTGCCAGGAAGTTGTTCAGCTGTTGAATAACTGCTTTTTCATTTGGGAGGTGTCTAGATTATTATTTTTTAAGAGTGGCTTGACGACTGCAGTTTTCAGGGTTTGTGGGAATACACCTTAAATAAGAGATGTGTTTACAATTTGGAGTAAATCAGAGGCCATGCAGTTAAATACATTTTTGAAAAAGCCTGTAGGCAGAATATCAAGGCAACAGGAGGATGATTTTAGATATTGTATAATGTCCTCCAGGGTTTTATGGTTGATCGGATAAAATTGTGTCATGGTATTGATTTTAAGTGGACACTGGGACAACACATATCCTGTACCTGATATGGAGGCACTGACTGCTTGTCTAATTTTCTGCATTTTGTCAATGAAGAATGAGGCAAATTCATTGCAAGCCCTGGTCGATAGACGTTCTGATGCTAGTGACACAGAAGGGTTTGTTAGCCTTTCGACAGTGGCAAACAGAGCACGTGCATTATTATTGTTTTTGGTGATGATGTCAGAAAAGAAAGACTGCCGTGCATTTCTCAGATCCAAATTATAAATGCGAAGTCTCTCCTTATAGATGTCATAATCAACATGGAGATATGTTTTTCGCCACCTACGTTCAGCTTTTCGACACTCTCTTTTTTCTATTCTGACCAGCGTGGTGTTACTCCATGGAGATCGTTTCTTACCAGAGACCACCTTCACCTTAGTGGGCACAATGGCATCAATAATATTTGTAATTTTAGAATTGAAATTATCTACAAGCTTATTGACTGAGACCCAAGAGAGGGCAGGTGAGGACGAGAAAGCCTGAGTCAATATTTCACTGGTGTGTTCAGTGATGTACTATTTTGTGATGACCTCTGTTTGAACATTTGTGTGCAACCTGTGCAATTTGTGTGCGTACTCTCAACGAAAACACAGGAATGATCAGAGAGCGCAACATCAGACACCTCAACCTTAGAAACATTCAGACATTTGGTGACAATCACGTCCAGAGTGGGCCTCTTGTAGTGTCCCCCCATACAGAATTGTAAGCTTTTGTCTTCATCTTTTATACTCTAAATGAGCCCCCTCCTTTCTGACTGAATCCTTACCTATTTCAAAACAATCAAGGTGAGACCCGAATATGAGATCACATCCAGGTGTGACTGCTGCTGGAGGTTTGGTCGTGATGTCTGCCAAAGTCATTTTTCCGTTGTTTTTTTTTTACAGATTATGAAAGTGTAAATTGTAAGCTTTTTCCTGCTATTTCCTGCTGATTCAACAAGTTCTATGTATGGCTATAGTTCAGTATCATTGGGCCCCCCTAGGAGAGATTTTTTTTAAAAGATAGGTGATATCAAGGTCATATAATTTTGAGTGCAGACACATCAGTACTGTATATGCTCTGTCTAAACGAAGATACATAGTCTACTGTATATGAGATTGGTCCTAACTTTTACAGTGTCACAAAATGTCCAGTGTGTTCATAGTGTGTTACATAATCTTCTGGTATGTTATAAAAAAAACTGTCAATGTTCCACAATAATCCCAATAGCAGCTGATAGAATATCATTGGTTATATGAGTTTTAGAGACATGGAACAGCACACTAGGTCACAATCACATAGAACGCTGAATGTACCTCTGTGTAACACCACGCAGGAAAGTCTGCCTTTAGTATTAATGCACCCGATATAGGTGAACAGGCTGCAGGACTCTCTAAAGCTGGACCAACTTGTCTCGCTGGAGAGGTTCAAGGTTATGATAGAAGGTGTATTCAATGTCAACTGCACATGTTTCTTATAGTCTTATAGTCTTTTTATTCTTTGGTCTTATGACTTCGTTTTGTGATTTTATATTGTTTTGTTGTTTCATGTTCCTATTACAGTATGTATGTGTTCAGGGTGGCATTGAAAAAGAGAGCTCTCAACTGTCTTCCCTGACTAAATAGAGGTTTCATTTCAATTAAAAAAAGATGATTTCAAAAACAGACCGCAAGGCATATGTGCATTCTTAGCTGTGAGCCATCTGTGCAGTATCCTGCTTCTTCATCAAACACCATTCCTCAGTTAGATGTGTATAAAGATAGAAATTCATCTTATGCAGGGTGAGATTTGAACTCACACAACCACGCATTCAAGACAGGAACAGAGCCTAAAACGTATTGTCTGAGCCACCGACGAGCTCTGAAAACATATGCTTGTTCATCCTATTCAAACATCGCTCTAGTTCAACGTCAGTATAATGACCAATGTTGGCACGCTGGGATTCAAAGCCACGCTGTCAGGGACGGAGCAGACCAATATTGGTGAAGTGCTTACCTCTTGAGCTATCTGCTCACCTTTTCACAATGAGCTCTCATTTGACTTCTGTACCACACCCTCCGTTGTCATTGCTGCCAGTAGATTCTATTGTTCACAAGAGGGGGCTGCCATTGAACCGGTTTATCAAATATAATATGCATTCACTTGGTACAACCTTATGTGCTTTGTATGCATTTTTAAGAGAGGTAGGTACAGTCGGTTAGATTCAACAATTTAAAAAGACTGAAACCACCGAACATCAATACAATAAAGTCCTCTTTATAAGCCTATTTATATTCTGCTTGAAGTGGGAGGAAATGAATGTTTGGTACAGGGTGAAGAATTGACAAGGCAGCCAATTTACAGTGCCTGAAATACATTCAGAAAAGAGGTCAAAAAGTTGCCTCGGCAAAGTTGCTGCTGATGTCAACTTTTCATGTACTGTAAATAAAGCCCCATAGCTCACGTCGTTTCAACAGGCGGGGTGGAACGCGTTCCTGAAGCGATAAATCCAACGGGAGAGCCGAACCGTACACTACACAGATACATCAAGCAACGCGCACCAACAGACGACAAGAGGACTGACGCCTGCAATGAAATGCGTAATCAAGCGTGTTGTGTGGCAGAGAGAACAATTTCGGTGCGCTCCAATTTGATTCCAAATGGGTAATCAAAAGGGCTTCAATGCCAAAGAAGGCACAGCCCCCAATAACCAATCACCGGGGGGATCGCTGCCAATTGCTTACCTGACATGGGATACACCGGAAGAAAAAGTCTTGATTTTCCTGTTTTTTTTAGACGGGGTAGATACGTTTGTGTGTGTGTGTTTCAGTAAGGAAGCTGTAAGAGAGTTGGCAGAGCATTTTGCCCACTTATCCTTGATCGTCGGTTGAAACGACGAAATGAAGGCCGCAGTAACAGCCAAGGGCGAAAAAAATGAACTTGTGCTACAGTTCAGGGATTCGTGTGAAGAGTTCTCCCGTGGAAAGGAATAGTCTACAGTTGTCACGCCATGTTGAAGAAGGCTGCTTTTCATGTGTATTCCCAAACTCTGCTCATTCAATTTGGCACACTCGCCAGGCACAGTTATTTGACCCTGCCAAATAACATCAACATATGAAACTGGATCCTAGGGCTATTAGACACGACAGCCATTTTAGAGTGTCCTTTTCAATGGCATTCGATAGTTTCCCCCTGAGACAGAGCAAAGACCAAATCAAATAAAGCGTTATCATAAACTCATGCTCAGTGACGTCTCTGATGAATGTCTGGATTCCCATACCCTCCATTTCCCTTGAAGATTGGCTGTGTGTGTGTGTGTGTGTGTGTGTGTGTGTGTGTGTGTGTGTGCGCGTGTTACATGAGTGGGCTTTTGAGTGTGTCTTAGTCCGATTGTGTGTGTTTACGTGACAGAGAGAGAGAGAGAGTCATTGCTTGAGGGGCGGTTAAGCGGGGTCATGGCGGGCCTTTGGTGGGCCGATCCAGGTTGTCCACAGAGACAGAGCCCTAAGTGACACGTCTCAGCGCCCGTCGGCGAGATCAAAAGCTGCGTTTTGAAACCGTTTAGCGCCGGAGCGGCAGCCCGATATTCCTCCTCCTGTCAGGACCGTTTTGGCAGCGCCGGGTCTGAAAACCGGCTACAATCCGCTGGCGTTTTATCACATGAGGAAGGTGAGAAAAGAAGGTTCTAGCATGGCCACATCAGAAGCTGCCATTGTTCATCATTCCTATACAGCTTTGACTCTCCAGGCCTCAAGAGGCAGCTTTGTGTGGATGAAATGCATTGGGGCCTGTGTGTGTGTGTGTGTGTGTGTGTGTGTGTGTGTGTGTGTGTGTGTGTGTGTGTGTGTGTGTGTGTGTGTGTACACTATATACTGCAGACGCTGCTGTGGGGGTAAGTGCAGTGAGAGAGTTGTTGTTTAGTTTGCATGGCTTTGGAGAGGCTGCACTTCGCATGTGAAGCATGAACCCCAATTTGGTCTCCTTGATTTTAATAACTCCATCCTCTTAGCACTCTGCATTATGGGACTTTCAAACCAAAGGGTTTTATTACCACCACTTAGACAACAATTGTTTTTGCAATTATTTTTATTTATTTATTTATTTTTGTTGTTGCCGTGGCGGTTGCTATTGTTGTAGAATTGAACATGGAAATTAAAGGACATGGAAATTAAGCAAAAATATCTGGAAATGTGATTTCTATACCTGTTAGCAACTGTTTTCAAAAGTAGTTCGAAACTGAACGTAGCTATGATCCTAACCTTTTGTAAGATACAGTAGGTGGAGGCTTCTTGTTTTGTTTGTAAGTTACTGTACGTTTATTGGGTTATTGCACACCGCCAACTGTTAAGTTACTGTACGTTTATTGGGTTATTGCACACCGCAACAGTTTAGGATCTAGACTGGTCCTAATGATTAAAAGTACAGTAGTACATGTGCTTAATAGGTGTTACCTGTAAACAACTGTATTTTAGATACTGTACGTATGCATTTAAAAAAAGAGAGATTTTTACCAGTCTAAATAAACAATCATCAGTCATCACACTGTGCCCTCCACCCCACCAAAAGAAAACCCTCAACCCAACACATCAGCCTTGTTCTGGGCTAGTACATGACATTCAGTGGACCCAATATTTCTGTGTGTGTGTGTGTGTGTGTGTGTGGTGGTGGTGGTGGGGGGGGGGTCGGCGTATGGAGAATATTTCAGTCATAACAGTGATGGATAGAGCTACTCCCCACAGGGAACAGACACATTAAAGGGCGGGTGGAACATTTTAATGGTTATGGGGGTGCACCTTGATACGGTTCTCCGCACTCACCCAGGCCCTCACCAGGCTATTTGGAGGCCATTGAAATGGAATTATAAAAACATCAATGGAGTTGGCAGCGACTGAGTGGACATCTCAGACCATCATCTTCACTTATGGACAGGTAGGACAATAGCTAATTGTCAGGTGTATAAAAGCTGAGTAATTGGCAGAGAGCAGCCCGAGAGCTTTTCAAATTATTTCCGGTCCGCTTCGCTGGCACCTTTTCTCGTATTATGTGCAATTTGGACTCTTTAAAACCTTCCCAGTTTAAACACTGTGCTGTGTGGTCCCCGGAAATGTACTTTGACCCCCCATACAAAAACCACACGCTTATAATTTGTGGCTGAAAAACAACGGATGAGGGGTGAGGAGAGAGTGTGTTCTGAACAAAAGTTGTGTCAATGTGTGAAAGAGGACAGTAACAGCATAAATGGCTGCATGCCTTGTATTTTCTTGGCTTGTTCCCAGTATTTTTTCAGTTGCATCGTCCTTATATGAATGAATGGATGAATGAAGTGATGAATGAATGAATGAATTGTATTATTAAGTGTCATGCCATCTATTGGCCCATCCTACATGGGGTTATAAGACATTTTGCAACACGGTACACCCTCTTTCACAACTATTGTAACTCCTGTAGTTTGCACTGCGTTTCCATTGATGCACGGACATGTAGGCCCACGTGCGAGTTCTCCCCCACACAATTACACGTGGCGCATTTCGCGATCCCCCCGCTGAGAATGCCGAACAGCCGCGACCGCGTCCTACTTCACGACGCAGCGTGTGGTCGTTCAGTCCGCGTGGTGAGAGTGAGCGAGCGCGCGTCCACGCAACTCCACTAGGCCCGGCGCTGAGCACGCAGCCTGAGGAGTCTGTTGTGTGTTGTGCCTAGCTGGCTAAAATCTTCCAGGTAGATTTATTGGATTTTGGGTGGTAGGGCGGCAGGGGGCGGGAGGGGGGGGCGGGGGCTCATGTGGGCCGGACTCTGGAGCTCAGCGAGACGCTGGCGGCTCTCTGAGCTGACCTTGTAGCTTAGGTGTCTGTACGTGGCGGACCGCTCATTAGTCAATTAGACAGAATTAGGCACGGGGCTAATGTGGTGACACGCCGCTGCGGAGACTGACTGAACGTCGGCTTCCTGGCCCTGTAACTGGGCCAGAGCGCTACACAATCTCTGTGCGGTTTGCGTGCGTGGGGGGGCGTTTGCTGGCTCTTTGTTTACAGTATCCGTACAGTAGATCACCTTACGGTTGATGTGTGTGTGTGTGTGTGTGGGTGTGTGTGGTTGCTTCCTGTTGCTGGCTTTTAATCTACCACAGACAGAACTCTCCCATCAGTTAAACATTACTCAGCTGCTATTAAAACTCTATGAAAACACCAGTGCCTGATGGGCAAATATGGACTCCGGGATAATGAGGCCCAAGTTCATCCCCTCTCTCTCTCCGTCTCTCTCTCTATCCATCTCTCCCACTATATATTCATGTCTCTCTCTTCTCTCTTGCCCTATTGATGTTAATGGTGGTAACGGCAGGTTTGAATACAGACGGAGACGGAGGCCTCAGGAAACCCCTGACTCTCTCTCACGGCGGAGGCCCTGCCGGAGCAGAGGCCACTCACTCCCTGTTTCGCCACAGACGGACATTAATCACTGTCCGACTCCCTCCACTGACCAGCCGCGACGGGCGCCATCTACAACTTTCTTTCTTTTTTTTTTTATACAATGTCCTTGTTTCAAAACTTGCAATGAGGTTACACACGTCGTCGCTCTGCGGAGTTCCGCCTCTCTTCTCTCGTTACTGTCTCTTCCTCTTTCTCATCCCTCTCTCCGCCATCTAATGGATGACGGCTGTCTCGTTAAGGTTGAACTTCAAAAGGAGACGTGGCCGTCGATTTAACGCCATCTTCCGGACAGAGGGCCGACGGCCGTGTGCTGTCTGCCTCGCCGGCGGAATGATCCGGGAGCACGCTGCCGCCAACGGGGAACGATCTAGGATCGCGCCTCCAACGTCTGCTTTCGCTACCTGTCTCGGTGCCACCTTTACCGGCGGCACCACCTGTAGGATAACCTGACGCGCCAGATGGTCTGTTCCGCGCAACCATCTGGGAAAGCTCCGTCAGCACGTTGGAAACCGTTTGGAAAAAGGGCAGGCACTTTCCAGAATACTTGGCAGGCGATTGGATGAGCCATCTGTCGATCGCCATCTATCACAGCGCCGCATCGGCGCGTCTTGCTGCCGTCGCGGCTACGCCACGCCCGGCGCTGCCAGTACCTTCAGCACTTTGAGATTGGTTCACAATAAAAAGTGCTTTATAAATAATAATAATAACAATAATTATAATTATGTATTGGTGTTGTTATTATGTGTATTATTAATATCATTATTATTGCTATTGTTGTTATCATTATCATTATTATGTTTATTGTTGTTATTATGAGTGTGTATTATTATGTGTATTATTGTTATTATTATTATTATTATCGTTATTGTGTTTACTATATGTATTCTTGTTATTATGTTTATTATTGTTATTATGTTTATCATTGTTATTATGCTTATTATTGTTATTATTATTATTTTAGTTCCGCTGATTGGCCCGATCACTTAAGCCTGGCAAGACCTGATCGGCGAGAGAAATGGAAGGTGAGCTTGCAAGATCAGGACTGTCTCACAAGGCTTACCTGCAGGAGGTGTTGGGTTCCCCGATTTAGCAATGTGTTCTCCTTTTTATCCCCCACTGACGCCATCAGAGAAGAGGAGAGGACGGGGCGGCCCAAGGAGGAGAGAGGAGTGATCACCGGTGTACACTATCGAGATGCTGCCGACACCAGTGTGCGCTATTGAGATGCTGCCCGCTCAGCAGGGAGGATGCAGGACACAGACCCCCCATCCTGAGGGCTTGGAGACCCCCCTCACACCAGAGGTACTTTAGGCCACAGAACGTATTGGAACTTATATCCTACTGCGCACAGCAGTATTGCCATCGGGGGCAATAATTCATTTTAAGTTCCGTCCTCTTTGTATCAGAGGCCAGGGAAGAGACGATTTGTTTAATTGGATCAGAGCATCACTGCAGGGTTTTTAATACTGCAGATGGAGCTTTCTTTCTTCAAGGGATTGCTGCCCTGACTTTATTATCTAAAGGAACGACTTAGCAAAGGCACACTGGCCTTTCCTGTAACACGTTGGGAGCCTGGCTGTTAAAGGAGTGCGGTGGCCAGACATCCCAGAGGGAAATGTACAGTAGAGTAGATCCCATTGACTTTGTGTAAATGCAGTGAGACATGCTAGGTTTATAGGGAGTATCCGTCAGAAGCGTGTAATGTGGGATCCTAACGGTACCCCACGGAGACGTTAAAGGCGTTGTTCTTCGATAACGGCGTGCGTGATCGACCATTACCGATGGCATTCGCCACGGTTGCATTGTAACGGCTCGTCGTCTCTTCGGTGGAGGTTTAAAACGGCGCTTTTGACCTCTGTTACGACGTAACATTACGCCATTACGCCTGCCGATGCATTTGACTCCCCAGAGTTCGAGGTCATGTGACGTAACTGACCGAATAACTATTTTTTTCTGCCTCTCTGTAACAGTGTGATTCAGAGCGTTGGAGGGCCCTCGCTGTTAGAGATTGCCCATCATGAAGAGCTACTCTATAGGAGTTCAAATATACTTCAGTAGGCCTAGAGATTATTACAACCGACATTATGTGCTTGTCATTCTACAGTATTTTATTAACGTTCGGTTATTGGCTTGCTTTGGAAAATGCTCTCGAATGTGTGCAGCCGAAACTAAAAGACATGCAAAATGTTGTGATCACAATGAGAAATAATGAAAACATCAGCCAAAGACATTAGTGGCAGTGTTGGTAGACATTTATCTACAATCTTCATGAACATGAACATTCATGACCAAATTTATTTTTATCTACAATCTTCATGAACATTCACAGGTATATAGGCCAATCAATTCTGATCATAGATCTGCCACCCAGGGGTGTCTAGTCCATTACTAGGCCGAGCAGTGAACAATTTAATTATTTCCACCTGAAAAAAAACATGAAAGGAATGGCGGTTTTTTTTTCAGACCAAATTTATTTTTATCTACAATCTTCATGAACATTCACAGGTATATAGGCCAATCAATTCTGATCATAGATCTGCCACCCAGGGGTGTCTAGTCCATCACTAGGCCGAGCAGTGAACAATTTAATTATGTCAACTTGAAAAAAAACATAAGGAGTATGTATGGCGTTTTTTTTTTTAAGCCCAAATTTATTTTTATCTACAATCTTCATGAACCTTCACAGGTATGTAGGCCAAGCAATTCTGATCATAGATCTGCCACCCAGGGGTCTCTAGTCCATTCCTAGGCCAAGCAGTGAACAATTTAATTATTTCCACCTGAAAAAAAACATGAAAGGTATGGCGGTTTTTTTTTCAGACCACATTTATATTTATCTACAATCTTCATGAACCTTCACAGGTATGTAGTACAAGCAATTCTGATCATAGATCTGCCACCCAGGGGTGTCTAGTCCATTACTAGGACGAGCAGTGAACAATTAATTATGTCCACCTGAAAAAAAACATAAGGGGTATGTATGGCTTTTTTTTTTTCAGACCACATTTATTTTTATCTACAACCTTCAAGAACCTTCACAGGTATGTAGTACAAGCAATTCTGATCATAGATCTGCCACCCAGGGGTGTCTAGTCCATTACTAGGCCGAGCAGTGAACAATTTAATTATGTCCACCTGAAAAAAAACATAAGGGGTATGTATGGCGTTTTTTTTTTCAGACCAAATTTATTTTTATCTACAATCTTCATGAACGTTCACAGGTATGTAGTACAAGCAATTCTGATCATAGATCTGCCACCCAGGGGTGTCTAGTCCATTACTAGGCCGAGCAGTGAACAATTTAATTATGTCCACCTGAAAAAAAACATAAGGGGTATGTATGGCGTTTTTTTTTTCAGACCAAATTTATTTTTATCTACAATCTTCATGAACCTTCACAGGTATGTAGTACAAGCAATTCTGATCATAGATCTGCCACCCAGGGGTGTCTAGTCCATTACTAGGCCGAGCAGTGAACAATTTAATTATGTCCACCTGAAAAAAAACATAAGGGGTATGTATGGCTTTTTTTTTTTCAGACCAAATTTATTTTTATCTACAATCTTCATGAACATTCACAGGTATGTAGGCCAAACAATTCTGATCATAGATCTGCCACCCAGGGGTCTCTAGTCAATTCCTAGGCCAAGCAGTGAACAATTTAATTATTTCCACCTGAAAAAAAACATAAGGGGTATGTATGGCATTTTTTTTTCAGACCAAATTTATTTTTATCTACAATCTTCATGAACCTTCACAGGTATGTAGGCCAAGCAATTCTGATCATAGATCTGCCACCCAGGGGTGTCTAGTCCATTACTAGGCCGAGCAGTGAACAGTTTAATTATGTCCACCTGAAAAAAAACATAAGGGGTATGTATGGCTTTTTTTTTTTCAGACCAAATTTATTTTTATCTACAATCTTCATGAACATTCACAGGTATGTAGGCCAAGCAATTCTGATCATAGATCTGCCACCCAGGGGTCTCTAGTCAATTCCTAGGCCAAGCAGTGAACAATTTAATTATGTCCACCTGAAAAAAAACATAAGGGGTATGTATGGCGTTTTTTTTTTCAGACCAAATTTATTTTTATCTACAATCTTCATGAACATTCACAGGTATGTAGGCCAAGCAATTCTGATCATAGATCTGCCACCCAGGGGTCTCTAGTCAATTCCTAGGCCAAGCAGTGAACAATTTAATTATGTCCACCTGAAAAAAAACATAAGGGGTATGTATGGCGTTTTTTTTTTCAGACCAAATTTATTTTTATCTACAATCTTCATGAACCTTCACAGGTATGTAGTACAAGCAATTCTGATCATAGATCAGCCACCCAGGGGTGTCTAGTCCATTACTAGGCCGAGCAGTGAACAATTTAATTATGTCCACCTGAAAAAAAACATAAGGGGTATGTATGGCTTTTTTTTTTCAGACCAAATTTATTTTTATCTACAATCTTCATGAACATTCACAGGTATGTAGGCCAAGCAATTCTGATCATAGATCTGCCACCCAGGGGTCTCTAGTCCATTCCTAGGCCAAGCAGTGAACAATTTAATTATGTCCACCTGAAAAAAAACATAAGGGGTATGTATGGCATTTTTTTTTCAGACCACATTTATTTTTATCTACAATCTTCATGAACCTTCACAGGTATGTAGGCCAAGCAATTCTGATCATAGATCTGCCACCCAGGGGTGTCTAGTCCATTACTAGGCCGAGCAGTGAACAGTTTAATTATGTCCACCTGAAAAAAAACATAAGGGGTATGTATGGCTTTTTTTTTTTCAGACCAAATTTATTTTTATCTACAATCTTCATGAACATTCACAGGTATGTAGGCCAAGCAATTCTGATCATAGATCTGCCACCCAGGGGTCTCTAGTCAATTCCTAGGCCAAGCAGTGAACAATTTAATTATGTCCACCTGAAAAAAAACATAAGGGGTATGTATGGCGTTTTTTTTTTCAGACCAAATTTATTTTTATCTACAATCTTCATGAACATTCACAGGTATGTAGGCCAAGCAATTCTGATCATAGATCTGCCACCCAGGGGTGTCTAGTCCATTACTAGGCCGAGCAGTGAACAATTTAATTATGTCCACCTGAAAAAAAACATAAGGGGTATGTATGGCTTCTTTTTTTTTCAGATCAAATTTATTTTTATCTACAATCTTCATGAACATTCACAGGTATGTAGGCAAAGCAATTCTGATCATAGATCTGCCACCCAGGGGTGTCTAGTCCATTACTAGGCCGAGCAGTGAACAATTTAATTATGTCCACCTGAAAAAAAACATAAGGGGTATGTATGGCGTTTTTTTTTTCAGACCAAATTTATTTTTATCTACAATCTTCATGAACCTTCACAGGTATGTAGTACAAGCAATTCTGATCATAGATCTGCCACCCAGGGGTGTCTAGTCCATTACTAGGCCGAGCAGTGAACAATTTAATTATGTCCACCTGAAAAAAAACATAAGGGGTATGTATGGCTTTTTTTTTTTCAGACCAAATTTATTTTTATCTACAATCTTCATGAACATTCACAGGTATGTAGGCCAAGCAATTCTGATCATAGATCTGCCACCCAGGGGTCTCTAGTCAATTCCTAGGCCAAGCAGTGAACAATTTAATTATGTCCACCTGAAAAAAAACATAAGGGGTATGTATGGCATTTTTTTTTCAGACCAAATTTATTTTTATCTACAATCTTCATGAACCTTCACAGGTATGTAGGCCAAGCAATTCTGATCATAGATCTGCCACCCAGGGGTGTCTAGTCCATTACTAGGCCGAGCAGTGAACAGTTTAATTATGTCCACCTGAAAAAAAACATAAGGGGTATGTATGGCTTTTTTTTTTTCAGACCAAATTTATTTTTATCTACAATCTTCATGAACATTCACAGGTATGTAGGCCAAGCAATTCTGATCATAGATCTGCCACCCAGGGGTCTCTAGTCAATTCCTAGGCCAAGCAGTGAACAATTTAATTATGTCCACCTCAAAAAAAACATAAGGGGTATGTATGGCGTTTTTTTTTTCAGACCAAATTTATTTTTATCTACAATCTTCATGAACATTCACAGGTATGTAGGCCAAGCAATTCTGATCATAGATCTGCCACCCAGGGGTCTCTAGTCCATTCCTAGGCCAAGCAGTGAACAATTTAATTATTTCCACCTGAAAAAAAACATAAGGGTTATGTATGGCGTTTTTTTTTTCAGACCAAATTTATTTTTATCTACAATCTTCATGAACATTCACAGGTATGTAGGCCAAGCAATTCTGATCATAGATCTGCTACCCAGGGGTGTCTAGTCCATTACTAGGCCGAGCAGTGAACAATTTAATTATGTCCACCTGAAAAAAAGCATAAGGGGTATGTATGGCATTTTTTTTTTCAGACCAAATTTATTTTTATCTACAATCTTCATGAACATTCACAGGTATGTAGGCCAAGCAATTCTGATCATAGATCTGCCACCCATGGGTCTCTAGTCCATTCCTAGGCCAAGCAGTGAAGAATTTAATTATGTCCACCTGAAAAAAAACATAAGGGGTATGTATGGCATTTTTTTTTCAGACCACATTTATTTTTATCTACAATCTTCATGAACATTCACAGGTATGTAGTACAAGCAATTCTGATCATAGATCTGCCACCCAGGGGTGTCTAGTCCATTACTAGGCCGAGCATTGAACAATTTAATTATGTCCACCTTAAAAAAAACATAAGGGGTATGTATGGCGTTTTTTTTTTCAGACCAAATGTATTTTTATCTACAATCTTCATGAACCTTCACAGGTATGTAGTACAAGCAATTCTGATCATAGATCTGCCACCCAGGGGTCTCTAGTCAATTCCTAGGCCAAGCAGTGAACAATTTAATTATGTCCACCTGAAAAAAAACATAAGGGGTATGTATGGCGTTTTTTTTTTCAGACCAAATTTATTTGTATCTACAATCTTCATGAACCTTCACAGGTATGTAGTACAAGCAATTCTGATCATAGATCTGCCACCCAGGGGTGTCTAGTCCATTACTAGGCCGAGCAGTGAACAATTTAATTATGTCCACCTGAAAAAAAACATAAGGGCTTTTTTTTTTCAGACCAAATTTATTTTTATCTACAATCTTCATGAACATTCACAGGTATGTAGGCCAAGCAATTCTGATCATAGATCTGCCACCCAGGGGTCTCTAGTCCATTCCTAGGCCAAGCAGTGAACAATTTAATTATTTCCACCTGAAAAAAAACATAAGGGTTATGTATGGCGTTTTTTTTTTCAGACCAAATTTATTTTTATCTACAATCTTCATGAACATTCACAGGTATGTAGGCCAAGCAATTCTGATCATAGATCTGCCACCCAGGGGTCTCTAGTCAATTCCTAGGCCAAGCAGTGAACAATTTAATTATGTCCACCTGAAAAAAAACATAAGGGGTATGTATGGCATTTTTTTTTCAGACCAAATTTATTTTTATCTACAATCTTCATGAACATTCACAGGTATGTAGTACAAGCAATTCTGATCATAGATCTGCCACCCAGGGGTGTCTAGTCCATTACTAGGCCGAGCATTGAACAATTTAATTATGTCCACCTTAAAAAAAACATAAGGGGTATGTATGGCGTTTTTTTTTTCAGACCAAATTTATTTGTATCTACAATCTTCATGAACCTTCACAGGTATGTAGTACAAGCAATTCTGATCATAGATCTGCCACCCAGGGGTGTCTAGTCCATTACTAGGCCGAGCAGTGAACAATTTAATTATGTCCACCTGAAAAAAAACATAAGGGCTTTTTTTTTTCAGACCAAATTTATTTTTATCTACAATCTTCATGAACATTCACAGGTATGTAGGCCAAGCAATTCTGATCATAGATCTGCCACCCAGGGGTCTCTAGTCCATTCCTAGGCCAAGCAGTGAACAATTTAATTATTTCCACCTGAAAAAAAACATAAGGGGTATGTATGGCTTTTTTTTTTTCAGACCAAATTTATTTGTATCTACAATCTTCATAAACATTCACAGGTATGTAGGCCAAGCAATTCTGATCATAGATCTGCCACCCATGGGTCTCTAGTCCATTCCTAGGCCAAGCAGTGAACAATTTAATTATGTCCACCTGAAAAAAAACATAAGGGGTATGTATGGCATTTTTTTTTCAGACCACATTTATTTTTATCTACAATCTTCATGAACATTCACAGGTATGTAGTACAAGCAATTCTGATCATAGATCTGCCACCCAGGGGTCTCTAGTCAATTCCTAGGCCAAGCAGTGAACAATTTAATTATGTCCACCTGAAAAAAAACATAAGGGGTATGTATGGCTTTTTTTTTTCAGACCAAATTTATTTTTATCTACAATCTTCATGAACCTTCACAGGTATGTAGTACAAGCAATTCTGATCATAGATCTGCCACCCAGGGGTGTCTAGTCCATTACTAGGCCGAGCAGTGAACAATTTAATTATGTCCACCTGAAAAAAAACATAAGGGGTATGTATGGTATATTTTTTTTCAGACCAAATTTATTTTTATCTACAATCTTCATGAACATTCACAGGTATATAGGCCAAGCAATTCTGATCATAGATCTGCCACCCAGGGGTCTCTAGTCAATTCCTAGGCCAAGCAGTGAACAATTTAATTATGTCCACCTGAAAAAAAACATAAGGGGTATGTATGGCGTTTTTTTTTTCAGACCAAATGTATTTTTATCTACAATCTTCATGAACCTTCACAGGTATGTAGTACAAGCAATTCTGATCATAGATCTGCCACCCATGGGTCTCTAGTCCATTCCTAGGCCAAGCAGTGAACAATTTAATTATGTCCACCTGAAAAAAAACATAAGGGGTATGTATTGCGTTTTTTTTTTCAGACCAAATTTATTTTTATCTACAATCTTCATGAACATTCACAGGTATGTAGGCCAAGCAATTATGATCATAGATCTGCCACCCAGGGGTCTCTAGTCCATTCCTAGGCCAAGCAGTGAACAATTTAATTATGTCCACCTGAAGAAAAAAAAACATAAGGGGTATGTATGGCATTTTTTTTTCAGACCAAATTTATTTTTATCTACAATCTTCATGAACATTCACAGGTATGTAGGCCAAGCAATTCTGATCATAGATCTGCCACCCAGGGGTCTCTAGTCCATTCCTAGGCCAAGCAGTGAACAATTTAATTATTTCCACCTGAAAAAAAACATAAGGGTTATGTATGGCGTTTTTTTTTTCAGACCAAATTTATTTTTATCTACAATCTTCATGAACATTCACAGGTATGTAGGCCAAGCAATTCTGATCATAGATCTGCTACCCAGGGGTGTCTAGTCCATTACTAGGCCGAGCAGTGAACAATTTAATTATGTCCACCTGAAAAAAAGCATAAGGGGTATGTATGGCATTTTTTTTTTCAGACCAAATTTATTTTTATCTACAATCTTCATGAACATTCACAGGTATGTAGGCCAAGCAATTCTGATCATAGATCTGCCACCCATGGGTCTCTAGTCCATTCCTAGGCCAAGCAGTGAAGAATTTAATTATGTCCACCTGAAAAAAAACATAAGGGGTATGTATGGCATTTTTTTTTCAGACCACATTTATTTTTATCTACAATCTTCATGAACATTCACAGGTATGTAGTACAAGCAATTCTGATCATAGATCTGCCACCCAGGGGTGTCTAGTCCATTACTAGGCCGAGCATTGAACAATTTAATTATGTCCACCTGAAAAAAAACATAAGGGGTATGTATGGCGTTTTTTTTTTCAGACCAAATGTATTTTTATCTACAATCTTCATGAACCTTCACAGGTATGTAGTACAAGCAATTCTGATCATAGATCTGCCACCCAGGGGTCTCTAGTCAATTCCTAGGCCAAGCAGTGAACAATTTAATTATGTCCACCTGAAAAAAAACATAAGGGGTATGTATGGCGTTTTTTTTTTCAGACCAAATTTATTTGTATCTACAATCTTCATGAACATTCACAGGTATGTAGGCCAAGCAATTCTGATCATAGATCTGCCACCCAGGGGTCTCTAGTCCATTCCTAGGCCAAGCAGTGAACAATTTAATTATGTCCACCTGAAAAAAAACATAAGGGGTATGTATGGCATTTTTTATTCAGACCACATTTATTTTTATCTACAATCTTCATGAACATTCACAGGTATGTAGTACAAGCAATTCTGATCATAGATCTGCCACCCAGGGGTCTCTAGTCAATTCCTAGGCCAAGCAGTGAACAATTTAATTATGTCCACCTGAAAAAAAACATAAGGGGTATGTATGGCTTTTTTTTTTCAGACCAAATTTATTTTTATCTACAATCTTCATGAACCTTCACAGGTATGTAGTACAAGCAATTCTGATCATAGATCTGCCACCCAGGGGTGTCTAGTCCATTACTAGGCCGAGCAGTGAACAATTTAATTATGTCCACCTGAAAAAAAACATAAGGGGTATGTATGGTATATTTTTTTTCAGACCAAATTTATTTTTATCTACAATCTTCATGAACATTCACAGGTATATAGGCCAAGCAATTCTGATCATAGATCTGCCACCCAGGGGTCTCTAGTCAATTCCTAGGCCAAGCAGTGAACAATTTAATTATGTCCACCTGAAAAAAAACATAAGGGGTATGTATGGCGTTTTTTTTTTCAGACCAAATGTATTTTTATCTACAATCTTCATGAACCTTCACAGGTATGTAGTACAAGCAATTCTGATCATAGATCTGCCACCCATGGGTCTCTAGTCCATTCCTAGGCCAAGCAGTGAACAATTTAATTATGTCCACCTGAAAAAAAACATAAGGGGTATGTATTGCGTTTTTTTTTTCAGACCAAATTTATTTTTATCTACAATCTTCATGAACATTCACAGGTATATAGGCCAAGCAATTCTGATCATAGATCTGCCACCCAGGGGTCTCTAGTCAATTCCTAGGCCAAGCAGTGAACAATTTAATTATGTCCACCTGAAAAAAAACATAAGGGGTATGTATGGCGTTTTTTTTTTCAGACCAAATTTATTTTTATCTACAATCTTCATGAACCTTCACAGGTATGTAGTACAAGCAATTCTGATCATAGATCTGCCACCCAGGGGTGTCTAGTCCATTACTAGGCCGAACAGTGAACAATTTAATTATGTCCACCTGAAAAAAAACATAAGGGGAATGTATGGCTTTTTTTTTTTCAGACCAAATTTATTTTTATCTACAATCTTCATGAACCTTCACAGGTATGTAGTACAAGCAATTCTGATCATAGATCTGCCACCCAGGGGTGTCTAGTCCATTACTAGGCCGAGCAGTGAACAATTGAATTATTTCCACCTGAAAAAAAACATAAGGTGTATGTATGGCTTTTTTTTTTTCAGACCAAATTTATTTTTATCTACAATCTTCATGAACATTCACAGGTATGTAGGCCAAGCAATTCTGATCATAGATCTGCCACCCATGGGTCTCTAGTCCATTCCTAGGCCAAGCAGTGAACAATTTAATTATGTCCACCTGAAAAAAAACATAAGGGGTATGTATGGCTTTTTTTTTTCAGACCAAATTTATTTTTATCTACAATCTTCATGAACCTTCACAGGTATGTAGTACAAGCAATTCTGATCATAGATCTGCCACCCAGGGGTGTCTAGTCCATTACTAGGCCGAGCAGTGAATAATTTAATTATGTCCACCTGAAAAAAAACATAAGGGGTATGTATGGCGTTTTTTTTTTCAGAACAAATTTATTCTATCCCGTCTACCGCAGTAGAGAGCTAGCCAGTATTTTGTCCCTGGGAACAGGACGTGTTGGCTCTGACGCCAGGTAATCAGCTCAGCTTGAAACCTGTGGTAGAGTCATGTAGAAAAAAAAAAAAGAACAGCTGAGCCAGTGGGTGTATTCCATTCCGGAAAGTCAACATCCTTCCCTGTGGCCTCGGTCACTACCCATTCACGGGTCTGATATGATAGGGAGGATGGCGGCGTCAGAAGGAGCTTCTACCCGAGTCGTCTCAGGACCGTGAAGGGGGGTGAACGAGGACACAGCACTCCGGGGTGCAGAACACACACAGCAGCCCTCGTTAAAAGTAAACAAACACAAAATAAAGACACTAGGCGCTCATAGTTCAAGTTGAGGGGTTTATTAGAGAAGTGTGAATACAAAGGTAACTGTATGTAGGGACTCTATTCTCTGAGCAAACCACGACTAGTCAAACCTCTGTGTGTGTCTCTACATTGCACGCTACACAACGTCCAACCAGGGGCTGCGATAATTAGTGATATTGTCATCGTTAAATTATTTTTTTTAATGTTTTTATTTTTAAACGCAAATACCATAATAGAGACCATTAGTGTGCTTTGGAATAAAAACACTATATGGATCATCATCATCATTATTATTATTATCAGGAACATGGAAACAAACTGACATGGATGACAACATTTCCAGCTATCTTTAAACATAATTTATTCCTAGCACTACAAGTTAACATTCAAGAAAACCAAGAAAATAAAAGTATATTTATCAACTCGGATAAGATCCGACAGTAATCTCTGTACTGTGCCTTTCACATTATTCCTCATCACACAGTTAGATGTGTTTGTACAAGCAGCCGGTCAGTAGCAACGGTAATTATATAGCTAGAATAATCGACGGATAATCGACCACATTTAGGTCACGGCTGACGCTTTTCGGATATGTTGAAATCTTTTTTTCGCTCCCTTATTTTCAAAGTAAAAGTTCTGTGTCACACATTTTTGGTGCTAACATGTTAAGCTACAATAGAGGAAGAACAATAAATAGCATTGGGGTTGTGCCAGCTGCCTATTGGCCAGCCAGGGTGTCCATGGGAGTTGTAGTGTAACAGGTTAGCGAGTACCGTAGTCCTCCTGGTGTCTCAACAGCCCCTGAAAACAGGGCTGACGGAGGCGTCACTCTGTTGGATCTCAGCCCACCAGAAATATAAACAATTAACACAAAGAGAAAAAAAAAGAGTTTTCTTAAACTTCTCTTTTTGTGGTCTTAATCGTCGTTGACTTTTTTGTTTTCTTCTTCATGTTTCAGAGTGACATCTTTTTTTTTTTCTAGAAGGAGTCCATGGCCTTGAACTCGCTGAGGGCCTGGACGGGAGAGATGTGCTTCTTCTGGGAGCCCCGCCGGACGCGCGTCTGGCACTCCTCGGGCTTCTCCCGCTTCACCAGCGGCTTCTTTTCGGGGGCCTTCATGCGCCAGGAGACCACGGGCGAGTTGACGGCGGCGGTGCCGTACACCTTCTGGTACTTGGTGGAGGCCACGTAGGAGGCCTTGACGGTCAGCACCACGGCGTTCATCAGGTTCTTGGCCGCTTGGATCAGGGATGTGGCGCTGTCCAGCTGGGGAAGGGGGGGGGGGGGTAGAGAAAGGAAGAGAGAGAGAGAGGATGATAAGCACAGGTCACTAAGGCATGTTGGCATATCCATCACTTATGAGATGGTTCTCAAGTCAGTAGCAGGCGTGTTACAAATTAGCAGCGTTGTCACTCAGACAATACCTATTGCCTCAGAAACACGTGTAAGATATTATATAGGCATGTAATCAGCAAGTGCAACCATCCAAGGCTGTGAATGGAACGCGTCCCCACGGGGCACTTCAGGACAAAACACCTGTTTAACTTTCAAGTCTCCTCCGCCGTGTCACCTCAAAGAAAATATAATTGTCAGACGTGGCGTGCGGCAGGCTTCTGTCAAACCGTCTGATTCTCTTGGCAGGTAGCTGCTGTTCTCGGGAGAACATTGAATTCGGCGAGGAGAGTCATCCGCGGGCTGCCGGTACAGTAATTCCTCTCCCAATGATGACGGGGTCTCTGGGCAGACGACGATTAAGCTGCGGTGCCTCGTTTTTTTCTCTCTCTCCGTAATTAGAGGCGGCGTGGAAGGTTGGGCGAACCTCTTCCCCGCCGTTTGTTTTTGGTTGGCTGACATTTCCAGTTGGCGGACACCTTTACCCCCCCCCCCCCCCCCCGACCGGCCCCCCTCCCACAGAGAAGTCAACCGGTGAGATTTAATGAGGGCAGACTCCAGCTGGCCACTGTAAAAAGGTTAAGGTCTCCGCGGGGGTCCTCAGACTCCCTAAACACGGCCCTTAAATAAGCAGTAATTGAGTCCCAACAGAACAGGTGAAAATGATATTAGCGGGACATACTATAACAACACACACATAAAGGTGAGGGGGGACAGTGGGTGGTTTTTTTATTGTCAGTTGAAGGGCATCCTCACCGAAGTGTGTTGGGTTTCTTTCTGTCTGTCTGTATCCGTGTGTGTGTGTATGTGTGTTGACTGGGCTAAAACTGGGTTGTGGGGAGAGGGGGGGTGGGGGGTGCCTGTTTTAGCCCTGCTGGGAAATTCACAAGAGAACAGGGCAGTGGAATCGCCGGCCTGATCAGAGTAGTCTGGCTGTAGGCTTTTAGCTAGGGGCTCCCCTCTATCGGCTGGAGCATGGGAGCAGATGTCTGAGTGGATGTCTTGGGCTTTCCGACTCGCAGGTAAGTGCAGAACATACTGATACTGCTACAGCCAGACAAAAGGGCCGCCCCCTTTGAGACAAACTGAAGAGGCTGTCTTGGAGGATTGAGATACAACCCGGCGTCTTGCCTCCCCTTCAAGGGAAGCCTATCGACGGCGTTGGGATACCGAGTGCTCCCCCTACACTTTGGATGTCGTGCCGCTCGGGCGATCGGCGGGGCGGTCCCGGTCCGGACGCGACGGCCGCTGCTTACCCCGGAGACGATGAGCTCCCCTCCCAGGTTCTGGACCTCGGCCTTGACCTTGCTGCAGATGTTGAGCTGGTGGCAGTACAGGGCGATTCTCTGGAGGTAGGCCAACAGGTCCTGCTTGCACGCCGAATCAGGACACTGAAACAAACACACACGGGGTGATCAGACACAAACTAACCGGCGCGGACGTGAGTCTACGCTGTGATTTGCTACTGATGGTCCATGTGGATTCTCGTAAGTACTGCGCAATTAACCCGAAGAAGAAGGACACAGCGCGCCGTTTAAAAAGAATGACATGGTTCTAGCCCGTCGATCACCGAGCTCCTTCTGCAAACGCGCCGATTACCACTATGTGTCTCTCCATTTGAGTTGGCGCTACTTCCCGGCGAGCGCACAGGGGTTAAACGGCAGCTAAGGGGCTAATTCCCACGCGGCTCATTCTTTTTTTAATTTCACCTTTATTTAACCAGGTAAAAGAAGCTTGAGCTTCTTTTTCAAGCAACACCTGACCAAAATGGCAGCATAAAACGCAACAACGACAAAAAACTAGTACCAGTATAGGACAGTCAAACAGAGAACAAAGAACATATAAACAAAAACAGAAGAGGAGAAAGATAAAAAGAGCATGCAGCAGCCGGGGGGGGGGGTAGCCATGGTACCCATGAGTCATGAATACACGACGGGCTGAACGGGCAGCCGCGGCTAACCGGTTCCGGTCATCGCCGGCGCCGAGTGAAAGCGCGGTCACGGCGAATAGGCTGTTGACCAAGCCCGGGCCCCGCAGATCTTCACCTGGGGAGGAAGGGCCGGTCGAGGTGTGGGTCATCTGCGGCCGGCCGGCGTTGCTGATGCACCGGCGCCGTGGGAGGCTGAACCCAGACGGCCTTCGCTCTGCCTGGCTCACGTCCAGAGAGACACAGTCCCGGCCAGGGGGCTGAAGGACAGTGTGTTCACCTCCTTTAACACTGTGGGACGCAGACGTTTCGCTACCCAGGCCTTTCTCTGTGCCCTCGGGATTAAATGCCCCATAACTAGGACACTGAGCCGTACATAGCATATATATATATCTCGGGGGTGGCTGTGACACAGGGTCAGCGGTTCGAATCCCGGCTCCTCCTGTCATGTCGAAAGACACTGAACCCCAATTCGCTCCCAATGAGCAGGCTAGCGCCTTGCATGGCAACCTACTGCCATTGGAGCGTGAATGTTTGTGTGAATGAGAGGCCATTATATAGCACTTTTATGCAAAGCGCTTTTTACAAGTGCAGTCCATATACCATTCTTTCTCTCTCTCTCTCCCTCTCTCGTATTCTCTACCTCTCTCCCTCCCTCTCTCTCTCGTATTCTCTACCTCTCTCCTTCCCTCCCTCTCTCTCGATCCCACCCTCCCTCTCTCTCTCTCTCATATTCTCTACCTCTCTCCCTCCCTCTCTCTCTCGATCCCTCCCTCCCTCTCTCTCTCTCTCTCTCTCATATCCTCTACCTCTCTCCCTCCCTCTCTCTCTCGATCCCTCCCTCCCTCTCTCTCTCGTATTCTTCCTCTCCCAGCTTTGCACAATGAATGCCGTGTTTGCTTTTGCCACTGAATAAAAAAGTTTTTTACGCAGACATTGCATATTACTTGAGACCCGACGTGTGGTTGGGATGATAAATGGAACAATATTAAAGTCACTTAGGTAAACACTGTCTCCCTTCACAGGGACAGATTCAATGGTTATTAATGATCATTGTCAGACCGGGACACTGCGCACACACACACACACACACATCTTTTCTTTCTCTTTCTCTCACACAAACACAAACAGATATAATATCCTCTCGCTTACACACACACACATGCCCTCTAACTGCCTACCTCTCTGCATGCTGATGTAGCAGCCAGTGAAGCAGCGTTTTCTCTCAGGGCATGATCACTGCATTGCCATTCCTATCTAGCATCTCTGCTAATTCCACCAGACACAAACACGCACACACCACACACACACACCACACACACACACACACACACACACACACATACACACACGGCCCCCCTGGCTGGTCTGATTCAGGCAAGCGCGTGACAATATAGTTTCCTTTTTTTCCCCAGTACTGACTAATAGTCCATTTCTTTCGCAGATTCCCTCCTGATGTAAATAAACAGTATGGGCCATTACCTTGCCAGCATCACCATGGCATCATTCTCTCCCTCCTCTCTCTTCCCCTCCCCCCTCCCTCCTCTCTCCCTCTCTCCTCCCACCCCCCCCTCTCTCTCCCCCTCCCCCCCCTCTCTCATCCCCGCCTTCCTGACCCCTGAGAATTTTTTTTTTTTTTGAATTATCCAGAACTCCTTATATCAGACCCATACAGGCACCCCAGCTCCTTCTGAGTTTCAATAATTGGGAACCCGAAACCGAATCAGTTGTGGAGCCCATGGATTATTCACCAGGAACGGGCGGGTCTGGAGACCCCCGGGGGTTGAGAGGAGTGCCGGAGCTCCAGTCGAAACCGGCCGCCCCCTCTGCCAAAATAGGTTGGTGTCCTCCGACGGGGGCACCGCTAACGAGGCCGCACTTTACTTTCTCTACTGCTTCTTTCTTTTCACTTCCTCACAGGCCGCCGCCCACGCTAGATTCGATAGGCTTATGATGCCCCGCACCCCCCCCCGGCCCACGTCCTCCGCGCGACGTCTAAACGTCGGTGAACGGCGCTGCTCAACCCATGAATATTTCACCACAGAAGTCCACTTATACTCTTGTCCTCCGCCGCCTCGGCCCCCTGGGTAGACTGCTGAACAAAGCGCCTGAACGTATATATTTACTGTAAACACGAAAATGAAATACAAATATGTGGAGCTGTGGGTGGCGAGAGTGTGGCACGCTGCGGCCTCTTCCGCCTGGCCTGCTCTTTGAGAACTAAAGCTGAACGAAAAAAATCCATAAGCATTTCTGCGCAAGAGAGAGAGAGAGAGGTGTATGAAAAGAGAGGTCCTCACTGACTAACTCAACATTATACACTGCAAAAAACACTAGTTAAAATACAAGAAATAAATACTGAATTTGAGGAGAAATTACTTAATTCTAGTGGAAATTGGGTAGGGTGGGTAATCTAAAGGTGAGCCGAATGCGCACGGCAGGGGATGGGGCCCGACTAAGAAGTCGACTCCGAACGCTTGAATGTGCTTCACGTTTTACTGGATGTGTCAGGTGGACAGATGCTTCCCGATGCCCCGCGTGAAAATACTTTCAAACAAAACCCCGTCTGAACGTTTTTTGAAAAAGACGGAAAGTCTGTGAGTCTGGCGATGAGAGAGAAATGGGGACAGGAATATTCAACGAGCGCTAGTCTAGGAATCGCTTAAAAGCCATGATTAGAAAAGACGAGCCGCCTGGCTTCGTCATGGCAACTGTTGATTCCACACGCACACACACACGCGCACAGAGAGAAGTGTTAATGTAAAAGGGCTGTGCACTGGTAACAGAGTTAATATTCCTCATAACTGCCTAATCTCCAGACAGAGTGTGATAGCGAGGTGATTCCTCCCGGGGCCGATATTACACTCGCAGCAGTAACCACTGGTTACAACGACAACACGAGGCAACACTGGGGTTTTCATGAATCAATAATTCTGTGGAAACGAGAGGCTAAATCTCAATGTTCATTAAAGTCAAGCCTAATGAAGAGCCAGTTTTAGTACCAGGGAACGCTGTGGGCATCCTTAAATATCCCCCATTGTCCATCACACACACACACACAAACTCAATTCTCTCAGGCCTTGTCTTCTTTAGCTGTTCAAAGATGTGATCTTATAGAGCTGAAATCTCTCAAATAAAGCCATAATTGATTTGATAACGCAAATTGGCGAATTTGGGGCCGGTAATGATTGCCTCACATGGGCGGAGCCAATTCTATTACGGGCGCCTGACCGCCACCCCCGCTTCTGACTCCCCCCCCCCCCCTAGCTGGCTCTGCCGGGTCGCTGACTCCCCCCGCTGGCTCGGCCGTGTCACACGCTCACCGGGACCAGGACCGGGACCGGCCACCGCGCCAGCTGGCTGCTGCCCACACATATGAATAACACCCTGAAGAGTCAGTCATGGGCACGCACACACACGCACACACACACGCACGCACGCACGCAAACTCATTTCTCTCTGGCTTTGTGTTCTTTAGCCGTTCCAAGGTGTGAATGAGTATGTTATAGAGCTTGAATCTTGAAAAGAAATCCTTGAGCACACGGGGGATGTATTGTTATTCTATCTCTTTCACGCACACACACACACACACACGCAGTAGAAGGGAGTTTGTTACCTGATCTGCAACAGCTCGTGCCAGCTTATCCATCCTGGAGCCGGCCTCCGCGATCTTCTTGGCTGCGTTGATCACGTCTGAGGAGTTCTTTAGGGGGCCTTTGCCTCTGGAGGGACAAACAAACAAACAAACACACACACACACGCACACACACACGCACACACTTGTTGATTATCGGCCAGAACGCTTCATACCCGTCACTAGTCAAGCCACCCAGTACGACGTCAACACGGGCTCTGATTCTGGTATGACTAGTATGACTTTATTCACACTGGCCGGGCCGACGCGTAGCCGTCAGATGGAGGGAGTTGGGTGACAAGACGTTGGCTCTTAGTCAGCAGACGCCGAGCACGGGGACTGTAAACAGTGTCGGATCGATGACGTTGTGTGTGTGTGTGTGTGTTTTATTGTAAGTCGCTTTGGATAAAAGCATCTGCTAAATGACTAATGTAATGTAATGTGTGTGTGTGTGTAGCTTTGTCCCTACATCATGGTATGAAGTTGGCCAACAAACCTATGCGCCCGGCTGCATAGGTCAATTCACTGATTACAATGCATTCAGCTCTGTACAAAAGCGTTTGATTGGACCTATCAGGGTCTTGGTGATGAGATGTAACCACTGTGATTAGGCTAGAAATACAGGAGTCTGCTTGAAGAGCTTGAATGACAGTCCCATTTCGGTAGAAGAACGTTTTACAGCATTAAAGCAATGATTGAGGACGCAAAAAAGGTACATTTGCACTCGACTGAGCTTGTTTATATTTTAACCTTAACGTGCAGTTAAACCTCCTCTCGCTATAAAAACAGAACCGCTTCATAAACCAATCAGGATTGGTGGGGGGGGGGGACGCGGCCCAACCCTGATTGGCTTGCGAAGCGGGTCTGAAGCCCGTTACCTGGTGAAGTCGGTCATCTCCATCATGATCATGCACATCTGCTTGGCCAGCACGATGATGTCGTTGCCGTTGTCGTCCCACTTGGCCACCTCGGCGTCCAGCTTGCACTTCTCCTGACGGAAGCTCTCCACCTGCTCAGCGATCTTGGCCTTCTCCTCCTGGGGCAGCTGGGCCATGATGGCCTGGGGTGGGGGAGGGGGGGGGGGACGATGAGAAAGTTGGGGAGGAGTGGGGGAGACAGAGGAGGGGAGGAAGACGTGGGGGGGGGGGGGGCAGGAAGAAGGAGGAAGAATAACGAAGGGAGGGGATTGAGGGGAGGAGGCGTAGGAGCGCAGAGAGAAGGGTAGAAAGTAAATAAATGAACGGTAAATGGTCGGAGGGGGAATGAATTACAGAGGGGGAGAGATAGGGAGAGAGGGAACAGAAACAATTGAACTTTGGCAGACCAAAAAAACTGCGACACACCCCATGGGCGCGCTTTAGCACCATTTGTTCTGGAGTAGCGTGTTTCCGCGGGGCCCCGGTCCTCGCATTCTTTCAAGGAACATTATATTATTGAGTTTTTCGGGAGGGGGGTGGACTATCCTTTGCCCTTTTGAAACACTTCAGAATGAAGTTACACACTTTACAATTAATCACCGGACATTTTAATGCCTCCCCCCCTTGACATCTCATAGTCGTTGAGAGAAAATCCAATCCCCCCCCCCCCCCCCCCCCTATCCTCACCCCCCCCCCTCCCCTCCCCTACTGCGAGAATGGATTCGCCGGCTCCCGAGCCTTTCGGGGCAGGCCTGAGATGGCATAAATCTTGTGCCAAGGTCACAGCCGCAATGGGAGCCCTGTGTTATTTGGGAGATAAATGTATAATTACCTCACTTCTCAGGGCAAAAAGGATGAATTATGCATCTGTTCAGCGTCGTGTCAAGGAGGTGAGTGGAAGGGAGAGGTAACCTCAGTTAGGTCGATTATATTGACTCCGGAGCGAGGGGTGGAGAGAGAGAAGGATGGGGGGAGAGCAAATAATGAAATGAAGAAATGAAGCATCCGTTTTCGAAGTGGCGGCGGTTGCTTTCGCCCCGGACTTGACTCCCCGCGCACGCAACTGGGCTCCTGCGCCACCGTTTTTCTCTCTTTCGAAATAATCGCCCTCGTTCGCTGTCTCTCTCTCTCTTTTCACACTCCCTCCATCCGTCTCTCCGTCCTCCCACTCTCTCGGTCGCGGCAAAGCTGGCGCGTGGGGGGGGGGGGGGGGGAGGGGGCGGTTAGTGAGTCACCTCGCTCTGCGCCCCCTCGGCGGAGGTGTGCGGAGGACAGTGAACACAAAATACAAGCGTCTGTCCGCTCTCTCCTTTGCTCTCTCCTTTGCTCTCTCCTTTGCTCTCTCCTTTGCTCTCTCGCTCTCTCTCAGAGCAGCTCAGAGAGACATGTGCTGGGAGGCGAGAAGAGTGAGGGAGAGACCAGAGAGAGCGGGAGAGAGAACAGAGAGAAAGACAACAGTAGAAACACTGAGATAAAAAATAAATAAAAAAACGTAATTGTTTAACTTGCCAACTCCACTCCCTAAGTTATGGATGAGAGAGAGAGAGAGAGAGAGAGAATGAGGGAGAGAGAGAGAGCCATCATTAGCATCGGACTGGCTCATCTCATCAGCAGCTGCTAGACATGTCCTGATTGGCTGCCTACTGATCACTCCCCCTCCACACACCCACGGAGCTTTGATGCCTCTGACACACACTCAAATACTACTTTGATAGCTCCACACAAGTGGGCCACTTTGCCACAAGGGACTTCCTTTCTGGTGGGGACTAGCATCCTGTTTCCTGCTTCCCTGCACGGGAGGGGGATACAGAGGTGTGTTTTTGTCAAAATCACAAACAAACCGACAAACGTAACTGTAGCATCTTTCATATTCAGGCTCATTAAACCCAATGACTCAGCCCATGATTAAATCCATGAGCCCAGTTTATGCTTTGAAGCATTACTCTATTTTAATGTCTTTATTGCATATCTAGACGTGTCCTGTCAGGTATAACGAGTCCACTTTTAAATCGACCAATCGTCAGAGACGACCAAAAAACCTTCCCTAGCAACTCAAAGTGACAAAATACACTAAAACAGTGTAAAATGCACTCACTGGCTTTCAAACACACACGCACCACAGTAACCACCCCTGTAGGCAAACTAAGCCCCGTGAGGAGGGGGCACCGTAGCACATTTAGGCACGCGACACGCCGCTACGCGGTTCAGCCCGCGACCACAACACCGACGGTTCCACCCCAGGGTGCGCGCACGACGTCGGCCCGTAGACCAGGCTGCGGCGCGGCAAAACCAGGAAGTGAAATCGAGAACGATAAAGTTGAACTTGTACTCGAGTGCAATGTCACTCGGAACGGACGGGGAGGGGGGGGGTTCACCGCTGACCCCTCAGCCAGGGGTGAGGAATCATCACAATCTCGCTCCCCAACGTAAAGGGAGGTGCATCAATTATTCACTGGTCACTAATTACAGCTGGCGGCCGCGGTGTGAGCGGAGGGGGGGGGGCATCGCTGATGAGCGTGCGTGGACTTGGCTCAGCTGTCGCGGCGACACCGGAAAGTCGTGGATGCGATGGTTTGGCGTTGAGTTCGTTTGGTGGATGGAGCTGGGATGTTTTAATGTACATGCACGTTCTCCTCGCATGTTCTCCCCATGTTTATTGTTGTCGATGGCACAATCTTTGTCCGAAACTTCGCCCTGCCGGTTTAAATCCAGGGCGGACTTTTTGGCAGGCCGGACTGGGATGTCGGGGGGGGTCAAAGCGCCGGAGCGAACTCTTTCTTTTCTTTCACCCCGAACCGCTCCATCCCTCCATCCTCCCCATCCTCCCCATCTACCTCCTCCCTCTTTCTCTCCGGGATTCACTTATCCCCTAATCCGTTCCCCGTGCCTCGCTGATAAAGCAGGGGAGCGGGTCGCCGCAGCTTAGCGCAACACCAAATCCAGTCCCGCCGCGCGCTGAGCAAATTCACTCGGAGCCCCGGCCCCCACGGGGATTAGAGGGCGCCGCGCGCCTTCCCCGGGTTTTCCTCACTGGGGGGGGGGGGGGGGGGGGGAAGGGGTGTGGGGGGAGACATATAAAAACAACTTTAATTTGTCTGGTTTCAAATAAACTGCCTCGACGCTCAAGAGTCGAGTTTTATGGGTTAGAGTTGGCTATCAACTGTGTTATCCCATCAAGAGAAGAGCTTTGTTGTTCGTTCTTTCTGTGGGCGCGGGGTGTGTGTGTGTGTGTGTGTGCTCGTGCGTGCGTGCGTGTGTGTGTACGAGGCAGCAGGAGATGCCGTGTCCAGGCCTTCCCGTGTGTGTTCTGCAGCCTCTCCTGTTATGCATGGTAGATTCTAATAGCTTAGCTTTACCCATACGTATAACAGAAGACAGAAGCAGAGCGCACTTATGGAAAAAAAAAAAAAAAACACTGCATGAACTAAAACTCCCGAGGACGGATTTGATTTCCCCACTGTCCTAGAGAGAGAGAGAGAGAGAGAGAGGGAGAGAGAGAGAGAGAGAGCGGGGGAGATAAGAGGGAGAGAGAGAGGGAGAGAGAGCGAGAGAGAGAGGGGGAGAGAGAGAGAGAGGGGGGGGGAGAGAGAGGGAGAGAGAGGGGGGGAGATAAGAGGGAGAGAGAGAGGAGGAGAGAGAGAGAGGGGGGGGGGGGGAGAGGGGGAGAGAGGGAGAGAGAGAAAGAGAGAGAGAGGGTAGGGATGGAGGGATTTGTGTATGAGAGACAGCAGAGGGATGAGGATGGAGACAGTTTGATCCTCCATACTCTGTTTAGGGGGGATCGTGCGTTCAAAGCTCAGTGCGCAGATGGGGGCTCCTGGGGAGAATGTGGAGGATTAGGCTCCCCTGCGTCTGTCACAGATAAAACACACTGGGTCCAGAGCCTGTGTACAGTACAGTAAGTGTGTACAGTACAGTATGTTGGCTTGGCATGACCGTAAAACGCTCACATATTCAGCCTGACATGTCAGGTACTGTATGAGCGTTTGGGAATATGGTGAAGAGAAGCATGGCGATGTCTTTGTGTATAGGCATGTGGCACCGCGTGACACACACACACACACACACACACACACACCTCAGAACTATAACTGTCAAAAGTTGCCCACTCACACTGCTGCTGGCCTCATGACTTTTCAGCAGGGCATAAAATTAACACCCACCAAGCGCCAATGGCGGGTACAAATTGAGTTTGGCGTGTAAAAAAAAAACGCACCCGCCAGTGGCCGATGGCTAATTTTGAATCGCAACTGTTGTTTTTTTTATGTGCTTCGACCATAGTTAAATAGTGCCTTCTACCAGACTATTTTGACCCTCGCTGCTCACTGTACGAAGGTCTACGTGACGTGGGCCGGATATGTTTTGCGTTGTTTCAGCTTGCGCGCCCAGACGGCCTGTTCAGGCTAAGATGTGATGTGACAAAAGATGTGGTGACACATTCCCGGTGTGAAAGCACCACCAGAAAAAAGCAAAAAACAGAGACGAACAAGATGAACGGACAGTTAAACTTCTTGTTGAACAAGAAGAAGAACGGACAGTTAAACGTAATACTAATGTCACTGCACGGCCCAGCGTTTTATTGAAAAGTGGAAAATTGACGAGGCCGGGGTCATGGCTGAAATACGAGCCCCGTACCAACACGATGAGCTGCAGCCTTTGCCGCCAGCACGCGAAAGAAAGTCAGAAACAAAATCCGTTCATCTTAGGGACAACAAACATGAAGTTAGAAAGCGTAAAGGACCATGAGAGGTCTAGGTGCCACACCGATTGCCTCAAAGCATCTCAACCGGTGAGCTCGACCCCAGAGAGAGAGACCCGCCTCGGGTGGTGAAAAATATGTTTGGCCGGTGAATTTATGGAGGTCACCGGCCATTGGCTGGCGAGCTAAAAAGTTAATTGTACGCCCTGCTTGTCAGTCTGTACTTTGTTGTTCTGGTGCTGTTAGCCGTGGTGTGTGTGTGTGAGGGCTCAGATGGCCCCTCAGCGGGGTATCGTGGGTGACGCCTGGTGGGATGTGAGGCGACCAAACTGTTGGCGCTCCTCACTGAGGCTCACAGACTGACCCCCCACTGGGCGACCGGAACCATGGCTGTGCATCCAAACATGGGTCTCCGGAACAGTCGTATATACACTCCATATGGCCAAAGTTCTGCTCTCTTGGTTGTTCCTATCCAGTTTTCAGTGTTTGAAAAACTTTTTTAAAATGTATTTATTTAATACATTTATTGTTGTCGAATGGGTTTGGGTGAGGGTCGAGCACTTGTTTTTCCAGGTTAGCCAGGGTGGCAAAATCTTATATTGCTTTGGAGCCCAGCCATTTCTCTATTAAACTGCTTTGAACTCGACTCAAATTAACCAACAACCCAAATGTTGGTCTGTGGGGTGTGCTCCAACAACAGCCCGTCACAAATATTGTGAGGTACAAAACAATATCCGAAAACAACAAAGCAACAACTGTGCAGCACTAGATCAATCAATCCACCATCTGTCTGTCTGTCTGTCTGTCTGTCTGTCTGTCTGTCTGTCTGTCTGTCTGTCTGTCTGTCTGTCTCTGTCTGTCTGTCTGTCTGTCTGTCTGTCTGTCTGTCTGTCGGTCTGTCTGTCTACTCACCCTTTCCAGCTTCCCCAACATGTCTCTCACCATGTGTCTGTTGGGGTATATAATGTTGTTCTCTCTAATCAGCTGAGAGTAGGGGAGGAAGGTCAACAAAATATGCTAACTAGAGGAGTGTAGTCGGAACTTTAAAAAAAAAAAAAAAAAGAGTTGGATATTCTATTTAGTCCAGTCCATTTATTATAAATACATCTTCCGTGTCACATTATCTAGTGGTCTACCTTAATAATGAAACAAAAGAACCTAAAAATCAAAAACGAAAACAATGAATAATGTATGTAATAGTGTTATATTAAGACTAGACAAGTACATCATGGCTGCTAACGGGAACCCCCCCCCCCCCCCCCCTTCAAACACCCCTCTACTAGAGATCCGACTCCCACCGCAGCGAGGCGAGGCCTCCGGGCGACAGGCCAGGAGAGAGGAGGCGCGAAGCCAGGAGAGAGGAGGCGCGAGGCCCGCCCACGCCACCTCCCGCCGTCACCGTTCTGATCCATTCATCCCCCATACGCGCCACCAGGAGCCTCTCGTCGGCCTCGGGGTAAAATAAACACCGCTTGTTTGCGTCCTGTCGACGGGGGACGACCTTGGCGCGGCTCGTGAGCTGTTCTCCTCACGTCTGAGGGGCATTGCCTAATTGCTTCTTTGTTTGTGGTCCTGATTTCACACCTGCTGTCCCTAAATGGTAACCGGCCGTTTGTTCCAAACGGTAATGAAATACTGTGATTGTTTATTTAATAAGGCTTCATGCATTATGGCTGCAGATAAATAAATAAGTGTATATCTATAAAACAGCTAGCTGAGTCGGGGACAAATAACTGTCAGAAGTCCTGCAGTTTTTATTACAACAAACTACACAGAGCTTACTGCTAATCTCTATGGTAATAGGATGGAGTCCAACTATAGAGCATGACACCACACCCATAAACTCCACCACACCCATGAACCTGACCGCAGGCTGCGTCTGGGCCAGATCTCGTTCAGCGTTTCAACACCGGCGACCGTTCCCTGTCCCACGGTTAGCGCATGGTGAAGAGCGAGACTCAGCTCCAGAAAGGGGTGAACGTCTGCTCTAAGGGTGCGTGTCCACCGGCAAGCTGTATTTTAGAGCTGGCGCTGTTTTTCTCGTTTGTTACAATGGGTAATGAGCTCTAGGGTGCTATAGAGACGAGAGCTGTGTTCCAAGCGCTTTATAGCGCTATAGCGCCGTGAGCTCTAGGCTTTTTTGGCAGTTGAAAAAAGTTTAACTTTCTGAGCTAGAGCGCAGGCTGTAAAAAGCTGTTCTGATGACGACAGCGGTCGGTTTTTGGCAAAACCCCAGAGACAGCGAACGTTAGCACTAGCTAACATTAGCTAGCTATCTTAATTTGGCTAGTTAATCTGCAGTCTGCAAAAACTCGACACTCGTTGCTAACGTAGCTGTAAAACATCGGTAGCCTAGCCAGCTCTAAACTGCGGCTCTAGTGCGCTCTACGCAGCTGTAAGCTTGGCGCTGTTCAGCTACATACAGCTCGTTGGTGGACACACAGCCTAAGACCACAGGGGTGTCCCAGGGATGTGTTAGCGTGCCTACCTGTTTGTGTTTTTCTACATGGGTTTGGAGCGTTTATGTTTTTAAGCTGCCCCCCGCGGACGATAACGTTTTATTGGACTGGAAGATTCTAGGGGTGGTTTGACCGAAGGCCGACCGCGCGGCGTTAACGGGGTCGTTCCCGAAGGTTCCGGTACGGCGGCGCCCCACTCACCCTGGCGCTCTGCCCGGCGATGAGCTGGTCATCCTCGGTCTGGACGCTGGTCCGGCTGCGGGCGTCGTAGTCCTCCTGCTCGAAGTCCGAGTCGTCCTCCAGCTCCTCCGGCGTCTGGAGGGAGGGAGCGAGAGAGAGAGAGATAGAGAGAGAGAGAGAGAGAGAGAGAGATGGACAGAAACAGGCAGTTAGAGAAAGAGAGAGAGAGAGAGATGGACAGAGATCAGAAACAGGCAGTTAGAGAAAGACAGAGAGAGAGAGAGAGAGAGAGAGAGAGAGGAGAGAGGGGGGTTAGAGGGGAGGGCAGGGAGATTGGGGGGGGGGGGGGCGGGGGGGGGGGGGGAGGGGTGATAGATGGCAGGAGTAAATTGTCAGAAAGAGCAAGAGGGGGGCGGAAAAACAAGAGGAACAACCCAGATAAACGGCGGCCAAGCCCTATCCATCTGTCCTGGACAGCCCTGAGCCTGGTCCCTCCAGAGTCCCCCCGTCCCCGTCCCCGAGGACGGTACCTGTCTGTGGCGTCTCCGCAGGGGACGCACCCGTGCCAAGACATGCCTCACGCATCGTTGCGCAATTATAACCGGGCAGGTCTCCAAACGGATGAATTATTGAGTTTCTTTGTGTGGCACCGGGGTTTCAAGTCCCTTGCATCATTGTTTATTTGAGGCACGGCGTTTAGGCGTTCACTTGGATTTAGACATCCAAATGAAAGAGGAGTGTGTGTGCGTGTGTGTAGCTCTGTGTTCCTCCTGCCCCCGTCAATACTCTCCTCCCCTCATGTACGCTATTAAGTGACAGAGCTGAGAGATGGACATTGACAGTCCGTTCGTCATCAGGGTGTCTCGTCACCACGGCAACGTGGTTGTGCGGACATGTCATACCCAGACAGCGTTCTACAGCACCTGCATTCTCCTCTCCTCAGCCCCTGTCACATGACTGATGTCTCATATGGTGCATTTTGATTGGATGATACTGATAGACAAGTCATTTGTGAGAAACACAATGAGCTATTCTCTGTTTATATTTGAAGGAAGAGAGTTGGACTAAAAATGCTTTCGTTGTAAAAAAAAGCCTCTTCTCATCAACCTATTGCTACATTTCTGCAACACATTTTTCCCCTTATTGTTCTGAAGTGAATGTGCCAGAGAGAGAGAGAGAGAGAGAGAGAGAGAGAGAGAGAGAGAGAGGAAGAGAGAGAGAGAGAACACATCAGAAGCAGTCAGGGCATATGATACATGATACATGAGCCAGTCAGCAGGCGGTCTTTGAGGAACACACACCCACACATGCACACGCACACACACATGCGCGGGCACACACACAAGGGGAGACAAGACAAGAGGGAAGGGAATTGAACCGAATGTATTTTTTTTAAGTAGCTTGTGTTGATTACACCCCAGACTGCCTTGTGTGTTCTTGTGTGTGTGTGTGTGTGTGTCTCTGTGTGTGTCTGTGCGTCTTTCCTCTATGGAACTAGATTCAACTTTCAAACACCACAGAGAATTGGCTCGTCAATCCAACAACGCTTGAGGACCCTGCCAGCTGATGTTTAAAGGAATACTGTCGCACGCACGCATGCGCACACACACACACGTGCACACACACACACACACACACACACACACACACACACACACACACACACAAACACACACACACACACACACACACAGCAACATAAATCACCATTAAGACGTAGGATACAACTGGGACAATATTGTTTGTTTTCCTCCAAATCTCAAAGTTCTCCAACTTTTAATTAGGATGCACAGTTTCTGCCATTTCAAAGCTGCCTGTTCCGCAATATTTACTACCATCAAAAGATTTCCATAATTTGGTCTTTTCAATTATTATTTTTTCATAGGTTATTTTTCGCACAGCTGCACTGGGGAACTTTCCAGCTTGTTAGTTGAATAAATGTTGACTTGAGTTAAGCGTCCGCAACCAAAACGGAACCAGTATTCCGTCATATTCCGTCAGTTCTTAAAGCGGCATCGTACTGAGACAAAAGTGTGTCGGCTCCTTAAGTCAGTTAAAATAGTAACGTTCATCTTCCGATGGCTGCCGTGGAGTCACTGCAACAACGATACCGGCAGCTCCAGTCAAAACATGACGATATAATCCTGACAGAACCCTAGCGTGTGTTTTACATCTGTAGGCCGCATTGATCTTAACCTTACGGACAAAACCATCACCTTTACACTGTAGCATGTGAACAAGATACTTCTCTGGCCTTTCTACACGGCCACAAAAGAATACATAATAACTAATAACGAACACTCGTTGGAAGCGAAACCCGGCGCGTGCTGAAGTGGGGTCACGCACCCTGATCATGAGGACGGCCTTCCGGATGTCGCGGACGCCGTCGTAGACCAGGCGCGAGGCGTCGATGAACTCGTTCTCCTCAAAGGCCTGCGGGGGGCTGGTACTGAGGGCCTCGATGGCCACCTCCACCTGCTCGGCGAACCGGGGCATGACTGCAGAGGAGACAGGGAGGAGGAGAGAGGAGGAGAGAGGGAGACAGAAGGGTCAGAGTCGGTCCGCAATGAGCCCTCCAAAGCGTGCCACTCCCTCAGGGGGGGTGGGGCATATCAAAGTGGCGGAGACAGATGACGGCGTGTTACCACGCCAAGGGCAGATGCTCTACATGTCAGAAATGGTTCATTGGAGTAGCCCCCCCCCCCCACACACACACACACACACTACCTGTCAGTCTACTCTCGATTGGTCACATTCAGGAAAAGGGCGAGATGTCTGCGGCGAATCCCCACAACATCCTCTCACACGCCAATTAGCCGTTTCACCTTGGCCAGGCTACAGGGAGACAGGGTCATTGCCTGTCAAACATCCACGCGTGTGTGTTTGTGTGTGCGTGCGTGCGTGCATGAGTGTAAACACGCTAGCTCCCTGACTCCAGTTGACGGAACTTCAAATCTGCACGGCGAAAGCGTGAAAACAAAATGGCCGCTGACAAAAACAAAATGTTTTCATGCGGAGGGGGCCCCATTACGTACGTTACCAAGCGAAACGGGGGTGGGGACATCGGTGTGCTCCCAGAAGCGTTCACATGCGTGAGCGTGGAAATCTGAATCAACGTACGGCGCACACACACACACTGAATGAATGAATACGTGAGCAGGCCGGGCTACATAACCGGGCAGATGAGTCACAGCGATTGGACGCCCACGATGTCTTATTAATGTGTGTCTGCCCGGGCACACAGCGCACCTGCTACAGAGACGTCTACCCAGACAGAACTGTGAAAAACAGACTGGACCTGCAACAGTTGACAGCTTGAAATAGAGCTCTATTAAATACGGTACAACCACACACACACAAAAAGAGACATGATTTTGGGAGAGATCTGACGTCTGGGATCCACAGGAAGAGGAGAGAAGGGTCTGATGAGGATAGAGACCGGGGGGGTGGGGGGCGGGGAGGGGGGGGGGGGTGGGGGTCGGGTTTGGTGCAGCGGCTCGGCTAGTGGCTCTGCCCCAGAACCCTGACAGGCTGGCTGGTTTTTACGGTCGTTCCCCTCAGTGGCCTCCCCATGCTTTTACTGTGAACTGAGCCAAATCAATTTGCTGGTTCGAGGTACAGTATATGTGAAACACACACAGAAACTATTATGAAAAAAACACTGGGGTATATTATACCAAATATACAAAGTGCTAGAGTTAAGAGTCTCTCTCATTTTTCCTATTCATTTTTAATTCAGATTAATCCACTTACCGGGGTAAGGCGTAAAATAGGCTTTGGGGAACATGCGATGGGAGGCGTTTTTTAAATAGAAATATTTAAAGGTTTGTCGCGGCCTCTAATGGGCAAAGTTGCTGATGGCGTATAAGTAGCAATTTCACTCATTCCGGTTGAGAAATGATGAAGGGAATTGAACGTGACCATGTTGGAATGGATTTAACAACCCCCTCCTCCGATCCCCCTCGCCTAAGCCAAACTATTAATCAGGCAGGAAGTTGGGTAGATGGGGAGCAGTACTTTCACAATGGATGCTCAAATTGGCGCGAGGGGAGGGGCTTGGGACTGGAGCACGCCGGAAACGGCAGAACGCGCCTCTGCTGGCGTCGGCCGACGCCTAAGCGGTTGCCGCTGACCTTCAAACCGGGCCGTGTCAGCGCTATGATTTGTGCCTCGCCTCCGAGGGAGCCGGTTGCCAGGTCGGACCGGAAGGCTTTCCACCCCCATTTTGATTTAAGACTGAGGACTTCTCCGGCCCCTAGTACTTCTCTCTCTCTCTCTCTCATCCTCCCGTTCTCTCTGTCTCTCTCTCCCTTCTCACTTTCTCCCTCCCTCCCTTCCTCCCTCCCTCTGCAATCTCCTACAACCTAACCTCAGCTAAACTGTCTAAGTGTACCTACCAGCTCATACTGCTGACTCTAGCCCAACACCCATAGTCAGCTTTTTATTAAACCTCCCACCCACTGCTGAAGAGGCCTCTCCCCCCTCCCCTCCTCTCCCCTGCTCTCCTTCCCCTACTCGCCCCTGCTCTCCTCCTCTCCTCTGCTCTCTTCTCACCCCCTCCTCTCCTCTCCCCTACTCTTCTCTCCTCTGCTCTTCTCTCCTCTCCTCTGCTCTCCTCTTCTCTCCTCTGCTCTCTTCTCCTCTCCTCTCCTCTCCTCTCCTCTCCTCTCCTCTCCTCTCCTCTCCTCTCCTCTCCTCTCCTCTCCTCTCCTCTCCTCTCCTCTCTTCTCACCCTCTCCTCTCCTCTCCTCTCCTCTCCTCTCCTCTCCTCTCCTCTCCTCTCCTCTCCTCTCCTCTCCTCTCCTCTCCTCTCCTCTTCCGTCCTCTACTCTCCCCTCCTCTCCTCTCCTCTCCTCTCCTCTCCTCTCCTCTCCTCTCCTCTCCTCTCCTCTCCTCTCCTCTCCTCTCCTCTCCTCTCCTCTCCCCTCCTCTTCCGTCCTCTACTCTCCCCTCCTCTCCCCTCCTCCCCTCTCCTCTCTGCTCGTCTGAGTCTCCATTCTCTCTCATTCTTTCTCTCTGACTCCCCATTTCAGGCCATAAACTCATTTTCCCACCATCATCACAGCAGTAGATTGGATTGGGGAGACGATGGCTCACGTTTTTCCGGAGCGACCGCGGTACACGTGTGTTTGTGCGCCCGCGCCGCAGACCGCCGACGCGCGGGCGAGAGGCTTCGAAGCCGCAGACGGAACATTGTTTCCTCCCTCTCTGCGTTCACCCCGCCTCTCCCCCCGCTCGTCTCAACAAGGCCTGTCAGGGACCTTTCGTTCTCCGGCGGCGAGAACGCCGACGTCCCTCGACAGCTAAGTGCCGTTGGCGGCCTGTGATCATCTGTGCTGTGAGCCGAATGAATGGCTAGTGCTGGGGCTGGCTCCCATCAAGTCAATGACACTCTGTGTGTGTGTGTGTCTGTGTATGTGTGTGTATGTGTGCCTGTTTATGTGTGGCTGAGGAACAGGTGTGTGTGTGCATGTGTGATGTTCAGCATATATACTGCACACGTATATCCCAAATCCTAGTAAAATAACATTTATTGTCCGCGTGCTAGTAAAGGAACCAATCTGCTCCTCTAAATGGCACAATAACGTCGGCCATATATCCGCTTTTTAATCTACCATCTCCAGGCGCCATCTTAATGACCGACTTGAAACACGTGTTATTTTTCTCCCTCTTTTCCTTCACCCGGCCGAGAGAGGCAGAGCAAGGCGGACGGAGAGGAGGACTGTCCAGGGGATGAGGGAGTGGATGAGGGAGGGGATGAGGGAGGGAGACTAAAAGACGAGAAGCTATAACGGCTTTCCTATTAGGATATCGATCCCCCCCTCCCCACCAACCTCCACCCCTTTCAAGGGCGTGCTTCAATCCTAGGTCCGCGCGTGTGTGTGTGTGTGTGTGTGCGTGCTGTCTGCGTTAACCCGCGTCGTAAATCTCGCCGCGCTCGATCGCGAGGGAAGAGCGATTGGCCGAGGTCGAAGGTCAGACGGCCGTGATGAGCTGCCCGGGTCGGGCGGCTGTCAGAGAGAGAGGGGTCAATCCGTCAGCCCGGGCGGACACACACGTGGATGAACCCACACACACACACACACACACACACACACACACACACACACACACACACACACACACACACACTGCATGTTTTAGACAGGCTGGGCAACAGCATCAGCAACCAGCTACCGACCCCCCCCCCCCCCCCCCGCCCAGTTCAAATCACTTCCGGAAAATTCTCTGTGACAACTATTGACTCCTTCTCCGGAGTGGAGTCGATGCCCTCCGAGGGCGTGAGAGAGTGCCAGCGGGGGGTCCTACGTCACTCCTCCCCGTCGCTGCTCAGTAACCCACCGACAGTGAGGGGGGCGGTCGAGAGAGAGAGAGAAAGAGAGAGGGGGGGGGGGGGGAGAGAGAGAGGGGTGGAAAGAGAGAGCGTGAAAGAGAAAAAGAACAAGGGATGACAAACCAAGCGGCCCGTCGTACTCTTCTATTAGCGTCGGCGGTCGAGCGCGCCGGCCGGCCGGCCGAGGTCGTAGCGAGTCCTCTGACCGCGTCGGACTCGGAGAGGCTGGGAGAATCTGTCCGTTCTATGCATAGTAAGACCTCCATTGTCCTAATCCTCCGCTGAAAAACGAGCCACGCTGGCAGTTTGTATTCATTTCTCTGAGGGCAGGGGGAGGAAGCAGCCTAACAGTGTGGCGTTTCACTCTCGTTAGCCTCGCTGACCCCTGATAAGGCCTTAACACACTCTTTATGAAGTCTTATCATCAGTCATCCTCTTTCCCCTTAGACCCCCACTTAGACCCACCCCCAAGTGACATTGGTAAGTGTGTGTGTGTGTGTGTGTGTGTGTGTGTTTCTATGGGGCCTCCATGTCTAGCTGATCATCAGGAGCATAGATAGATAGATAGATAGATGGATAGATAGATAGATAGATAGATAGATAGATAGATAGATAGATAGATAGATAGATAGGATCAATTCAATTTAATCATAACTGAATTAAATTGAATCATAACAAATGTATGACAATCGGCAATACAGCAAGGCATAGCATAGCACTAGAATAGCAGAAGAGAACAGAATAGAACAGAATACTCAAAATATAGTAAAATGCGTGCGTGTGTGTGTGTGTGTGTGTGTGTATATATATAAAGCTAGCCTACTGTGTTTGTTTGTGTTTGTGTTGGTTTCAGCCAGTTAGGCGATGCCAGCGCATATGTCCCTAAGTACATTTATGTCCTAATGTTGTTTCGTTGCTCAGAGCCACTCGAGGGAAGCTGATTCTGTCTCTTAATGATCCCGGCAGACGGCTGTAACGAGAGCAACAATAGATTCACTGCCCCTCCTAAATTGACCCTAATGGGAGAGATGGAGGGAGGGGGAGATGGAGGGGTGGAGAGGTTGAGGGAGGAGAGATGGAAGGAGGGGGGATGGAGGGGTGAAGAGGTTGAGGGAGGAGAGATGGAGGGAGGGAGAGATGGAGGGGTGGAGAGGTTGAGGGAGGAGAGATGGAGGGAGGGGGAGATGGAGGGAGGGAGAGGTTGAGGGAGGAGAGATGGAGGGAGGGGGAGATGGAGGGGTGGAGAGGTTGAGGGAGGAGAGATGGAGGGAGGGGGAGATGGAGGGGTGGAGAGGTTGAGGGAGGAGAGATGGAGGGAGGGAGAGATGGAGGGGTGGAGAGGTTGAGGGAGGAGAGATGGAGGGAGGGGGAGATGGAGGGAGGGAGAGATGGATGGAGGGAGTGACGGAGAGCAGACAAAGGGTGCCTGGAAGGGGAGGGGGGGGGGGTGATGATGTCGTTAATTGGACACTACACCCTGGTTCCATTCCTCTCGTGTTATCCCTTCCCCTGGCCCAATTTGTCACGTCCAGCATTTTTCGGAGCGGAACCGAAAACCTATTTTTGTCTTCCGCCTCGAGAACAGACTAGTGGTGACTGGGACACAGTCGTTGATCGCCTGGCCAGAACAACATAGCAACACAGGCGCAACAAGACGGGCCTACGGCGTTCCACCTGAAGCCAGGTTTATTCTGTTTACCTCCAGGTTCCCAGAGTTTCCTACCTCCTCTCTCTCTCGCTCTCCCTCTCTCTCTCTCTCTCTCTCTCTCTCTCTCCCCCTCTCTCTCTCCCTCGCAGGCTGATGGAGTAAGGCGCTAGCTAACCGAGGTGACAGCCTAACATGGGAGCCCTTTCGTCTGCACACAGCTATGCGGGGAGGGGCCCTTCTTCGCTCCTCGGAGCCGGCCTCCGCCGCGGCAGGTTCTGGCCCCGGGGCCTAACCGGTATCTCCTGTAAGCTGGCGCGAGACGGACAGGGGAGGTGGTGAGAGAGAGAGAGAGCGAGAGAGAGAGAGAGAGATGGACAGAGGGAGGGAGGGACAGAGAGAGAGAGATGGGAAGAGAGAAAGGTAGGGAGGGGTGGAGAAAGATTATACAGTGAGAGGGAGTGTGAGAGAAAGGAAAAAGGAAAAAAAAAGCAGATGAAAAATGGATGAGAGGGGCCAGAGGCGGAAGAGCGAACAGGTGGTATCCTGGGTTTCACGGTGTGAAAGCTAAGGTGCTGCTGTGGATTGTGGGATACTAGTGCGTCAGGTAGTTAAGAGTGTGTCTGTTAGCTATTGACCTGGCTCAGGCACAGGTGCGCACACGCGTGTGTGTGCGTGTGTGTGTGTCTACTCCTCATGAAAGTGTTTCTGCGTGTCTGCTGGTCTTGCATGCCTGTACAACCATAAATAATATATGCCCAAAGGTGTAGGAGGGGTGTGTGTGTGTGAGTGTGTGTGCACATGGGAATGTGTGTGTGTGTCTGTGCTTGTGTGTGCACACGGTAATTTGTGTGTGTGTGCGCAAGAATGTGTGTGTGTGTGTTTGTGTGGGTTGCACGTCCACATGCGGCGGCGTCTTGGCGCCACGCCCCCCCGTACTCACCGGTCTCCGACAGCAGCTTGATGGACTCGAGCACGCGCTCGGTGTACACGCCCGGCTCGTAGTTCTCCATCTCGGCGTTGATGATGTGGACCACGCGGGCGGCCCGCCCCCGGATAGCGCCGGCCGTGCGGTCCAGCGTGTCCACGTCGCCCTCCTGGAGGGCGATCACGCACTTGTTGACGTCCTCCAAAATGTGGTTCTCTGCGGCGGTCGGGGGTGTGTGTGTGTGTGTGTGTGTGTGTGTGTGTGTGTGGGAAGGGGGGGGGGGCGGGTTGGAGAGAAAGAGAGAGAGAGAGGAAGGGAGAAGATGAGTTATTGGAATATGTTTGCTATTGTTTTCAGAGGACACCTACAATATAACAGCTATTGTTATTAATGACAACTATTGTTTACCAGTGCCTCTAATGACACCCAAGGACATATGGAGAAAAAGCAGAGGTGTCACAACAAGATCTTTCAGTCTGTATTACAACAGTGTCATGGATGTGTTGACAACCGTTTCTTTCTCTTTTCCAATAACTGTAACAGGAAGTGTCTCATCGTCTTGTTTTCTTCAACTGCTTAACTTGCTAGCCTGCTGCTGACTGACGAGAAAGAAGTTGATCATTATCTATGAAAAGCGTCTTTCAGTGCCAGCCTGTCAAATAGCATGGTGTTATCTGACTAAGGATTTATTGTGACGCTTTGATTGTCGTTGTAAAGTCTTTTTTTCAGGACACAGTTGTGCAAAACAGACCCATCTACTGCTGTCTGTATGTGTTAGAGTTTACTGTGTGTTTGTGTGTGTGTGTGTGTGTGTGTGTGTGTGTGTGTGTGTGTGTGTGTGTGTGTGAGAGAGTGCGTGTGTGTGTGTGCGTTCCTGTGTGTGTGTGCGTGTGTGTGAGCGTTCCTGTGTGTGCGTGTGTGTAATAGATAGTAGTGCGGTTCCTGGTCCCTGTAGCCCTTACCAGAGACGGACAGGAAGTCATCCACGGAAGTGATGTCATCCACGGCCTCGGTGAGGATGCGCACCTGCTTCTCCCACTGGTCCTTAAAGACGTCCATGTTGTCCTGGGCCACCTTGCTCTGGGGGCGGGCGGCCAGGGTGAGAGCAGCGTTGATCACCTGGAGGGAAAGAGAGACAGGGTTAAAGTGCGGGTGTGTGTGTGTGTGTGTGTGTGTGTGTGTGTGCGCCTCTCTAAACTCTTCCTAAACGCCCACTCAGCAGTCTCAGCACGTAGCCTCAAGCCACCTCTAGGGTGCTTCAGCTGGGATTGAAAGGTCGGCCAACTTCTCCAATACAATGTGCTCAATTATTAAGGCTCACAAACCAAAATAAAATCCTTAAAAGAAAAAGCCCTGTCCAATGAATTGTCTGTCTGTCTGTCTGTCTGTCTATCTATCTATCTATCTATCTATCTATCTATCTATCTATCTATCTATCTATCTATCTATCTATCTATCTATCTATCTATCTATCTATCTATCTATCTATCTATCTATCTATCTATCTATCTATCTATCTATCTATCTATCTATTTACGTTATTTATCCAATAGTCTAGGACTGCTGATATTGGAAACACGCACGCACGCACGCACGAACGAACGCACGCGCACACACACACACACACACACACACACACACACACACACACACACACACACACACACACACACACAGGTTACTAAAGCATCTGGTTCAAATTCTCTTTTCTTCCCCTTATACCTCCAATGAAAAGTGTCCGTTTCCCCTGGCTTCTCTTAATTTGAGCCTGCTCAATTATTTATTTGTTTGTCTTTCTTCCCGGGCTCCCGTGGTGTGTTCCAGCCCTTGCCTAAAGGCTTCTGGGTGGAAACTAACTCACTTCTAAAGTTTCCAGAAGCTTCCATTCCGCCCCCGGGTCAGTTTTACCTGGGAGCTGAGCCCTGGGTGGGTGTGCTCAGCTGGGGTGCTGCACCTTGAATCTTGAATCCCTTTGCCCCCTACCTCCCTCCCTCCCTCCGCCCTGGGTCCAATGAGCTACAACCCTTAACCTTGGGAACAATAGCTCGATTACCACGCACCCCTCTGTCACAACCCTGAGGACTTTAAGGGCCCCAGGAATCTATGTCTTCATTTCTCTGCTTTCATTCTCCTCCCTCCCTCTCCCTCTCTCAGTTCTCTGCTATATCCCTCTCATCTCTGCCCTCTCTCTCTGTCCTCTCTCTCTCTCCTCTCCTCTCTCTCTCCCTCTCTCTCCTCCTCCCTCTGTCTCCCACACCTCAAAGAGTTAGAATACTCCACCCATACAAAGTTCCCCTGCGGTGGAGTGTCGGCTGGCAGACTAGTTTTACTACTCTTATCTAACTCTTAAATGGATGCTAGCCGAGAGGTGCACTTGGGAGGTTTTGATCATTGACTATTAAATAAAGTGGTAGATCATAAATGATAGATTATACAAGAAATGTAAAAAAAAAAAGTAGTGCCAGAACAATGACTCAGGCATATTAAATATGATGATATCGACTTCAAAACCCAACTTTTCACCCCGTTTCATAATTACATTTGAAGGTGCAAAAAAAAAAGAAATACCACCTTCCGCTTTTTAGTTTTGTTTATTTGTATCCCTCAGCGACAGCATGCGTTGGATGTGGGCTGTGTTCAAAAGGTCACAAATTGCTTTTTCAAGTTCAAGGGAAGTGGGGGAGGAGCAGCGGCGCTGTTAGGACCCACTGGACCGAGCCCCGGGCCGCCACTGCCGGCCGGTCACTTCCGGGTCACCGACGAGGTCGCCTCGCTTCAATATCTGATCCTGGCGCTGAGACGCTAGTGCTTTTACTCCGGACTGTACCACTATGGCTTGTCGGGGCTTGTTACGGCTCTGTGTGAATGCGAGCCACCCTGCAAACCCCTCTGTGCCGGCTGATGGTAGTGCCCAGTGCTTGGGGGGGGGGGTGTCTTCTTACCTGTGGGCAGAGGCTGTCTATCTGCGTGGCGGCCATGCGGACCAGCTTCACCCCCTCCTCGTTGTTGGAGATGGAACAGGCCAGGTTGGCCACCTGCAGGAGGGAGGAAGCGGAAACAGCGTGTTAGTACACCTAAAGGTGCATTTCGCCCTTTTCTTTTGGACGCGTCTGCTCACGACATTAGAAAAGCCAACACCGGCGCCGGTTCTGTGTGAGCCGAGTTCCCCGAGTGACCTGGGCGACCGACTAAAAATAGCATAAGCATAGCAACAGCATAAAACCAGCACATTCCATCTATTCAGTCGGTCTTTCAACCCGTTTGTCAGGCTCATTTGCAGGAAGAGGACCCACCCTGGTGCTGTGGAAACGCCTAACAAGAGTACTTTTCCCCCCCTATTAGTTTGACCTGGTTACAGCTGCTTTGACCTGAAACCACTGAACACAGACACGGCTGCCCACACGCGGTACCACTCTGACAGCGTTCAGACGAGGCGTTCCAGAGAGAGGCTGCCTCTCTGACTCATGTTTCGGGGCCGGCAGACAGAGAGAGAGGGAGAGGGGTGGAGAGAGGGAGGGAGAGGATTTAATGCTTGGCTTGGAAAGGCAATGCCAGGGCAAAATATGTACAGACGGGCTGAGGGCCTCTGCTCAACTGTTAGATTGCTATTTGTTATTCCCTCATGTCGAGAGCTGGTAACCCCCACACACACCTCCTCGTCCTCTCCTCCTCACCTCCTCCTCTCCTCCTCATCTCTCTCCCTCTTCTGCTTGTTCCATTTTTCATTTTGGGAACAAAAAGCTGATATTTGAATAGTTCAGATCACACAGTACAATGTGATATTTCTTTCTCCCAGTTGGGCAATCTCAAGGGCATATTTCTAAAAAGGAAACTGAGGGAGCAAGCGAGAGAGCGCGTGATAGAGAGAGAGAGAGATTAATAGAAAAAAGGTATTTCATTTATCGCTCCTCTCCTCCATCTCTGGCATTATTGTGAAGTCATTGCCATGGCGCACCCTGTGCCAGATTACTCAAAAGCACAATTACCCAGAAAAAGTTTTTTTGTATTTGTATTAAAAAGGCACTGCTAACAACTCTAACAGGATGGGAAGAAAAGGTCTTGGACACCGATGCCCATCCACAGTAAGAGCCTTTTTTTTTATACTCCGAGTGCCTTGGGTTCATTACCAGTCAGCCTAAAACATCAGTGGGGCTTATTGGTGCAAAAAGGCATCTGATTGTGTAATTAAGGATCCAGATGGTGGTGCTCAACAAGAACGTCTCCCTGGTTCATTTATGTCTGCCTGCATCCAGCGGCAGACCTGCTCTCCTCCAAGAGGAGTGTGTGTTGTGTGTGTGTGTGCACGTGTGTGTGGGAGTGTGTATCTGCGGGACAGCTGGTTAGCCCCATTCCCAGCTCGCGCTCCGTTAATGATGAATGGAGCCTGGCGTTCAGAGTTGGGGACAGCTAAAAGGGACAGCGCTGGTGTTTTATTGTCAGTCCCCACGAATCAACCGGCGACTTCCATGCCGTCAGCCTGCCGGTAGAACGGCAGAGAGAGAGAGAGAGAGAGAGAGAGAGAGAGAGGTCTGTGTTCACCCGCTGTCAAAAGCGCCGGCTGCGTCGAAAAAGCGCCGGCTGCAACAAAAACGTTAACGGCCGTGGTTGAAATCACCTCACTTACAACCGGGCGCCATTACGTGAAACCGGGGCTTGTGGAATGACTCAATTGATGACAGATGTATAGTAGCCTATATAGAATGCTGTATACGTCGATGTAGGCTGCACACAATAGAATAGAATAGAATGTAATAGGATAGATATATAAAGGTTCCCGAAATGTCAGTTTACTATACAGGACCTGGCATTCTTACAGACAGGTTTTTAGGGATCAGAGAATGAAGGGAGTTTCATCGGTGTGCATCCTGCATCGCTAGGCACCTCCGCACCAGCGCAAACCTGCTCGGATTAATAGAGCCGACTTGACAAACGCGGCGGCAAAATCAGTAACCAATTGGTGATGCATTCCGTCGCCGCCGTCCCATTCGCTCCTAATAACGATCGCACCTTTAATCCAGCCAGGTAAGTCGACTGACAGCAAATTCTCATTTGCGCCGAACACCTGCCAAGAGTTGCAGGGGGGGGGGTGGGGGTGTGGGGGAGTGGGGGGTGGGGGGAGACACACACACACACGCGCGCGCGCTCACAAGCAATCACGCTCACAGACAGAACGGAAAATCGTGGTTTAATTCTCATGGCTTCGCATTCCGTGTAATCGACTGGTGGACGGGGGGGTCGGGGGGGGGGGAGAGACACACGCCCGTCGGCGTGGCGGGGAGCGTCGGGCTCGATCGCAGGTGAATTACGCCGAAATCAAATCTGCTTCAGAAGACTCTTTGCTTACGACCCACGTCTCCCGCCGCTAGTGACAGCTACCGGGGTTTGATGGATCGCACCGCGCTTCCGTGAGAGGAGTGTGTCAGCGAGTGTGTGTGCGTGTTTGTGCGTGCGAGAGACGGAAAGAGAGAGAGGGGTAAGGAAAGAGACAGAGCGTGAATGGAATGTTACCGAGTCAGAAGAGGTGTCACGCCGCTGTTAAAAGAAGCGTTCCCACCCGAGGTCACGATGCACTGTGCAGTGCGGCCCGCCAACGTGGGGGAGCCTACTAACAAAAGCCCACCCCACCTGCCCCCACACTTCGAACCTGCTGACCCCCCCACCCCCACCTCTCTGCCCCCCCCCCACCCCAGACCCTATCTCTCTCTCTGCTGATGTGGGGCCACCAATGCTGACCGGTCTCTCTCTCTCTCTCTCGTCTCCTTTGAGGAGGGTTTTGCCCCGCCCCCGCCCCCCCAAAAAATGAGGACGACAAAAAAAGAAAACGAGATGATGGGGCTTCGCCTCGCCACAAGGCTTATGCTGATGCCGGCCTGGATGTTCGAGCCGCAAATTCATGACTCAAGGGATTGGGAGTGTGTGAGTGTGTGTGTGTGTGAGTGTGGGAGACAGAGAGAGGGAGAGAGAGAGTGCTGCAGTATTGCCGCTCTTCATTTTAGCCTCTAACAAAGAACTATCGATTTTGTCCATTTCACTCAGCCTCAGATAATCACCTCCATTCTAATTTGACGAGGGTTCTCACTGCGGCGAGCCTCGCTACGCGCCTGGGACCCCTCCAGCCCCCCGGGGCGCCCGCGGCCCCGCGAGGAACGTTCCTTTCTCCTTTTATCACTTCCAAAATAGAAGCGCCAGACATGAAACAAAGTCAGGCACAACCTCTAAGGGGGATTGTGTGTGTGTGTGTGTGGGGGTGTTACAGCAGTGAGAATCGTGAGAGTGTTGGAGCCGTGTAACGCCACTCCTGGAACGCTCTCCCCCCCCCCCCCCCGCCCTGCGGTTAGGACAGCCCAAACCCCGGCCTGCAGTGCGTGGGTCAGATAAATCACACCGCAGTCCAGCTAGCTCCCTGGAAAACAATTAATGGACTTCCTGTCAGCCAAGGTGACACGCGCCACCAGCCTGGGGATGAGGCAGGATGAGACAGGAAGTGCAGAGAGAGGAGGAGGAGGAAAGTGTGTGTGTGTGTGTGTGTGGGGGGGGTGACATTTGAGTTATGGCCTCCCAAAACGGAAGCACTCTGTTCTATTAGAAAGCTCTTCGGCTGGACGTTTAACTTGTTGAGCGGAGGGTGGTTTTATTGACAAGGAGGGTCTGTCCCCAGCTAATACGCACAAATAGCAAAACGCAATCGCACGTTTATTCACACACACGCGCAGACCCCCCCCCCCCCCACACACACACACAGTAAATAAAACATCCCACGCGCACACACTCTCTCCGCCCTCTACCACATACGCACAGTAATTAAATAAATAAATCAACCTGTCAACATAGGTGAAGGAGAACACTCCACGTGGGGATTCAGCCGACGGACCCTACAGTACAACCCGCTAAGTGCTGCTCTGCCCCCCCCCCCCCCCCTCTCTCTCTCCCTCCCTCTCTCTCTCTCTCCCTCCCTCTCTCTCCCTCCCTCTCTCTCTCTCTCTCAACCCCCCCCCCCTCATCTCTTGGGCCGACAGTCCCGAAGGACTCTCTTGTATGTTTGTTTGAGTAATGAGACGTGATCCCCGGGTCCCGGGCGGTCTGGGAGGAGGGGGGGGGGGAGGGGGGGTGGGGGGGGGGCTGTCAGGGGTAAGTGAGCTGGACATTAAGTCATGGCCCTGAGACGTCAGGTGGAATTAAGACACGTGAGGCACCATGACCCGCGCTGTACGAAATTAACCCCCCCTTCCCATTTCGCCCATTAAAGGATAATGAGCCAAACGAATTCATGAAATATGTATGTACACTTAGCTTCCCGGCCTCGGGAAGAATGCTTTCCAGCCTGATTACAGGTTCATTTGCTTGATTTGACGGCTACATCACAAGGCATATTCAAGTTCCTCAGCTGGATACCACATATATGTCTCAGTGATGCTAATGGTTTTTACCATGTGCCGAAAATCAAACGGGATTTCTATCTGATGTCGCTCATGTATTGAAGTGTCGACTTATTCATCACATTCTGGAACCCTTTCTGTGGTGAATTTAGCCCAATGTTCTTGGTGGCAGTGAGGTTTGAACCTGAGGTGGATCACAACTCTCTCTTTCTCTCTCTCCCTCTCTTTCTCTATCTCTATCTCTCCCTCTCTCTCTCTATCTCTCTCTCTCTCTCTATCTCTATCTCTATCTCTATCTCTATCTCTATCTCTATCTCTATCTCTCTCTCTCTCTCTCTCCCGCTCCTCGGCCAGTCAACCTGCCATTTGACGACGAGCCAAAAGATTCAAGAGCCTCAAACGGCCGTGCTACGAAACCCGCGTCCTGGAGACATGGCTGCGTTCGCTGCCCCCCCCCCCTCCCCCCCCCCCGCGCCGCTGCGGCAGTCCGGATCGAGCAGCTCCCCACCCGCCCCCCCCGCCAAGCCCGTACCCGCCCACCCCCTCCCTCCCGCCCCATCCCACCCTCCTTTCAGACACAGCGAGGACCTAAATTGTGTGCGACTCTAATGCACTGAGCAGCCCCACCGCCGACTCCCTAAATCACGACGGAGATGAGCTTCGGTCACTGGCGTTCCTTAGGGGACGGGCTGGCTAATTCGGAGGGAAAGGGGGGGGGTGAGTTATACACTCCTCCGCACATAAACCCAGGGGCATGGGCTCATTGGGAACACGAACACACACACACACACACACTCGAGTACACATGTACTCGAGCACACGCACGCGGACACACGCACAGAAACATTCAAGCTTGCAAATTGACTGCCAAGGCGTTTATTTGCCAGGGTAACCACCGGTTTTGAGGCGCCGGCAACGCTCGGTAATTATTTAATTAGCTCCTCCATCGGTAAAGTAAAGAACGCAACAGAAGCCTGAAGAAGTAAACAGACTGCAGGCTGAGAATCTTAACCTCTTTAAAAAGAGTCATGAAAATTAGCCGGGCATCATCATCATCAACACTGCTTTGTGTTTTCTTTCTCTCAAAACAAATTAATTCAAAGGGTAAGCATCCACCCTTCCACCAGCATTCGCGGCCATCTAACGCCTCGGCTTTTACGCCGTTGCGAAATGTCGCCGGACCGGCGCCTCTGTCGTGGACGGTTTGCCGTCGGCGGGAATCTGTCAACAGTCATCTATGCTGTGACGTCTCCAAACGGTCTGTGTGGATTCTGTCTACGGTTCGGGTGCCCGTGGAAGCGCGCGGAGGCCCGTTCCCTGGGCGAGCGCGAGGCCGCACGCCGTCGCCCCCCCACCGCCGCAGCCATCGCCCCCCCCCCCCCCCCCACCCCCCCCCCCCCCCCCCCCCCCTGGTCTGTGACGCCGAGAGGCAAGCAGAGGCGTGCTGGGTCTCGACTGAGCTGGGGGATCGAACCGGCGACCTTCCGGCCTCCCACGAGGCTCGTGTTCGGGGTGTACGCCGACTCCTGGTGTCCGACCGCATGTCTGCTCTCTCTGGCTGCTCTCTCTGGCTGCTCTCTCTCTTTTACCTCCACGGCACAAAAGAGTCTGCTTGACTAGCATGGAACCGATTTATGCATATTCAGTGCTGTGAGTGCAGTAAACCACAATTACAGTAAATGAATAAGAAGAGGTACAATTTCAGTGACCGTGTGATAGTGTAATGGATCATAAAAAACGAGTGCATGAATTTCCTGGGATGTCAAGAGGTCAGCGGAGAATGGCGCAGCGCACTACCGTCTCCATGACAGCCTGAGTGGCGTCCGAGATGCTCTAACAGGCTGAAATGATAGGCTATTAACACCGGAGACATTAGCACCGGAGGCTTGACTATTCCCTCAATGTTTTGTTTTTTTTACCCCCGCAAATGTCGCATGACATGGAGCACAGGGGTAGACACACACACAGACACACACACACACACACAAACCACCCGCTCCCACAAACTGTACAAACACACCACACACCTCCAGTGAACATGATCCCGGTGTCCAGGTTGCTAGGCTGCTGAACGCCAGGGCCCGAAGCCTACTGTACTCCTACAGTCATGAACCCAGGAATCCTTCTACAACTTGTGAGTGGGATCTATGGCCGTGGTAAAAAGTGAATGGAGAGAGCCAGAGAAGGATGAGACGGGCACTCTGAGAGCAATGGAGGGACACCTCCTGTATAAAACTTTACTGAGCTCAGCAAGGGACACAGAGAGGTCAATATAAACCATCCACAAAGCTGATTTGGGACAGGTGTGTGTGTGCGTGAGTGCGCGTGTGCGAGTGTGTGTATGTGTGTGTGATAGTGGGACTGTGTTCCTGTATTATGCACGCTTACACACACACACACACACACACACACACACACACACACACACTAATTAGGCTCCAGAATACATTATCTCATTCGCACTGCTGTGAGTGACAGGGCGGTACGGAAGGAAATAGGGAGAGAGAGGGAGAGAGAGAGGGGGAGAGAGAGAGAGGGAGAGAGAGTGGGAGAGAGAGAGAGAGAGAGGGAGAGAGAGCGAGACACACACTGGGATAGATCTCTCTCTGCTGTAGATGGACCCTGCACAGGCAGAAAGAACGCCGATCCGTCAGGTAGATGGTTCTCTCGACCTGAAACGATCCTCGATCCTTCTTTTCCAGAGGTCCTTTCCCTCCTCTCCTCTCCTCCCCCGTCCTCTCCTCTCCTCCCCCCTCCTCTCCTCTCCTCCCCCCCTCCTCTCCTCTCCTCCCCTGTCCTCTCCTCCCCCCCTCCTCTCCTCCCCCCCTCCTCTCCTCTCCTCCCCCGTCCTCTCCTCCCCCCCTCCTCTCCTCTCCTCCCCCCTCCTCTCCTCTCCTCCACCCTCCTCTCCTCCCCTCCCTCTCAGAGCTGAGGCTGTTTCCGGTCAAGTATCGACCGCGCTCCTCCTCCCTCCTCTTCCCCCTCTACCTCTGGCTCTCTGAGAGAGCAAGCCAAGCAGTCGGCCCTTGGCACCCGAGGCGCAATTATGAAAGTGGACCTGTGGGTTCTTCCCCCCCTAGTCTGTCCACACGTTCCCCCAGACCCTCCCGGGCGGCGGACGTTAAAAAATAAAAAAAATAAAAAAATAAACACTGTTTCAAGAGGGGGTGAAAGCGCTTCCGTCGTCGGAAGAGCGCGTCGGTCGCTGAGACGGATGGATGAACGGCCCCCGCCGTTAAGTATCTTATGCGGTATCATACCGCATCATAAGTATCATAAGTATCTTATGCGCAAATAATCCCCGGGGCTCCGGCGCGGTTGCTGGAGGCGAGCCTGGACGCTTTATCTGCACCAGGCCTGGGGGGGCGCTGAGGCGTCTAAGCAGCGCTTTGTATCAAAGCAGCGGACGAAGACCAGCTGATCAGGAGGGCGGGCTCAGTACCGGGGGTCAGCCTGGGCCCGATGGCCGTAGCGTCAGAGAGAAGAACGCCGGCCAAAATGAGAGCCTTCATGGACAGTGTCTCCTACCCTCTTCATGACACTCTGGTCTTGTCAAAGGAGCTCCTTCAGCTGCAGGCCTACCCTGACCCTGCTCTACGGAGCGCTTCCCTAGGTCCTTCCTACCCGACGCCATCAGAGTGTTCAACGCCTCCCCTGACTGGCGGGACACCCTGGCCCTCAGCCAGCCTGGAGGGAGCTAAGACGTCCTACTCTGGTGCCAGTCTTTTCTCGTCAGGATAGTTATTATTAGTAAGTTTTGTGTATATTGTGAATAGCTGGCAGCTATTAATGTGAAGAGTCCTCAGATTACAGTTTCATTTTTTACTTTTTCATTGATTTTAGTATTTGTGTATATTTTTGTACAGTTTGTACATCTTGATGGGGTAAGATGTCTTTACATGCCCCAAAACATTTCATCAGAATATCATTTTTGGACATGCACAATGTTTGGCGCCTCCGCGATGCCCGAGGGAAATCGTAGGCCTGCATCTCAACCGAGGGTCACATGACAGTTTCACACGGAGTTCTAGGGCTGCACGATTGCGATTATTTGCTTCAAAATGGTAATTGCGATTAATAATTGTGATTAATATTTAATATATAATATTAATATATAATAACCAAAATGCTCCCAAATCACGGACGTTGATCCCTTTCTTGTTACTAACTCACTAACCTCGTTTTCGCTCATTTTTTCACTACTCACGGGTACTCTTGTGATACTTGTCTTGACCTACTGCTATATGTCTTCTCAGTGAAATTGCTGCGCACAGCGCACTCAGTGATTCATGTGATTGGTCACAGCATAAGCGCCTGTGATTCGTCCATGTAGTCCTAGCACACTCAATTCAAAGCAAAATTATTAATCACATTAATTGCGGTTTTGCGATTAGTTAATTGCGGAGGTCTTAATCGCGATTTCGATTAATTAACGATTAATTGTGCAGCCCTACGGAGTTCATACACTTTTTGCAAATACAGAGTCTTTTCATTAATTTTCAAAATCACTATCATGGAGTAGGCTACTGGGGGCAATGTGCACTGTGGCTGATTAGTTGTAAGATCTGGCTCAGGCGTGGGGCAAACATGCGCAGAAAGAATAGGCCTACATGTATTAGGCTAAAAAGGGGTCATTTTGATGAGGTTAAGGTTAGTTTTACTATTGCTACTACTATCTATTTAACAATAATTTAAATGTGTCTTGGATTTATTTCTTTCCTTGCAACTTCTACAGTATCCATCTATCTATCTATCTATCTATCTATCTATCTATCTATCTATCTATCTATCTATCTATCTATCTATCTATCTATCGAAATTCTCTTTTCATCTCAACATCTGTGAGGCTGTAGCGAAACCCTGTTACTGGCAAAGCCGGAGCCCAAACTCCCACATTTAATGTGAATAGCTCTTTAAAACGAGACGTGAACAGTTATTTTTTGAATGACCGCTTCAGACAACATAGCTGCACTCCTACAGATAATTCTCAGTCTGGTGATTCGGCGGAGGCGACTGTCACAGTTTATTTCCGTCTGCCTGGTGTGTACCGTTTCCATGTGGACCCACTGTGACATGCAGCGAAGAGTAACTGATTTAGTATGCTTCCCTTCTACACGTGTAGAAATGCCTCATCAATACCAAACAGCCTCCCGCGCCCGTCACGCCCGGCGTGAGGAAACCATTAGCTGTGTCGTCCATCACGCCTGCCGGGCCAGTAGGCTGAGGGCTGCTTTCCAGGACGCGCTAGGCCGACGCCTACTTTAGAACCAATGAGCTTGCTGAATGGAGAGTCTTCATTGACATCCGCCATACTGTCATCCCTTCTTTTCTCTCTCTCTCATCTCCCAGGCAGGGTGTCATCCCTTCTCCCAGGGAGGGTGTCATCCCTTCTCCCAGGTAAGGTGTCGTCCCTTCTCCTAGGCAGGGTGTCGTCCCTTCTCCCTGGAAAAACTGTTGTCCCTTCCTCTTCCTGCCTGAGTGATCTGGCCCGGTACCAGCAGAGCGGCCCGGTACCAGCAGAGCGGCCTGGTACCAGCAGAGCGGCCTGATACCAGCAGAGCGGCCCGGGGATCAGATGCCAGAACCGGCCCGGCTGCCTGCTGACATTTCTAGGCAACGCTCACATGTACATGCACTAGAAATGCATTATTACAACCAACCCGCCCACACCTCCCCATCCCTCCCTCCACACACACACACACACACACACACACACACACACACACACACACACACACAAACACACCGCTGGTTAATAGACAGGCGTCTAGGGAAAGGTCAGCCGTTGTCAGCACTTAATGCCTCGACCTTTCCACCGGGATAGAGAGCAAATGAGGGTGAGGGAGAGAGAGAGGGAGAGGGAGAGGGAGAGGGAGAGAAAGAGAGAGAGAGAGAGAGAGAGAGAGAGAGAGAGAAAGAAAGAGAGAGAGAGAGAGAGCGGGGGAGAGAGGGAGAGTGATATGAATTGACTTAAACAGTCTGACCTAAAAAAACTTTTCTTAAAAGGAAAAGTTGAACTATTACATTACAGGAAGTCCACACTCTTTCCGCTGCCCTTGCCCTCTCTCTACTGCCCTTGCACAGACTGACGTCAGCAGAGACGCGTGATAATGGCAATAACACTGGCCAGCGTTAAAAAAGCCTTTTGATGCAAGCCAGCGAGAGACTAATGATCAGACGGGCATCGCTGGGCTCAGCCATCAGTGGTGATCGTGTCTTAAAGAACCTCGGCTGCTCCAAAGCAAATGTCACCGTCGGACATTTTTTTAAACAGGCGCTATCCCCGGGGCGTGAACAGGGGGAGTGTGCGTGTGAGAATGTGAAAGGTGAAAGGTCAGCATCACCTGAGAACAGAATTAACAGGTTAATTAAGACGCGTGTTCATCACAAAACCTGTCACCTGCCGTCACGCACGCACTCGCACGCGCGCACACTCACAGATGATGGCGTTTTCCGATCTCCCGTTGACATTTGGACTTCAG
>NC_140253.1:5669757-5684757 GCF_949987555.1 Borostomias antarcticus
CTATTGGCAGAAGGCGATGTTTCATTTATCCTTGAGCGTTAAATATTTCCATATGCTATTGCTTACAGTACACCTGTTAGAATATCATCATTATGACCTCTTCTTCTCCTCTGTGTGTGAGGAGCATATGTGCATCCAGTGTCTGGTTTAGCCACCATATTGTATAACCTTCTTCTAAATGTTTGGATCAGAAAAAAGGCTGTTCTTTTGTGGATCCAAATAAAAACATCTCAACTGTCCAAGCTCTGCATCCAGAGTCTATTTGCTTAGTCTCCCAAACTTCACGACGTCTCCTTGCTTGTCCGTGGCGCGCGTCTTCCCTCGGGGCGTTTCCGCCGCGCATCCGGGACGGATCACTTCGAGGAGACGCCGGCGGAGCGTGTGTGTGCGTGTGTTCTGTGTGTGTGTGTGAATATGCATGGCTGCGCTGTACATGGTAGTGGGTGTGAGCTTCCCTCCATCCAGGAGCTACTCGACGGTGGGAGAGCCAGCGAAGCCCCCAGGATCATCCAGGACCCCCAGCCATCCCGACCACTGCCTGTTTGAGCTGCTGCCGTCTGGCAAACAGCATCACAGCCTCACGGCTCGGACCTGCAGGCTCCGGGACAGCTTCTTCAATCAGGCAGACAGACTCCTGAGCAATGGACTCTAACAGCCTGCTGCCTGCCTGCATGTGCCACTCACACACAGGCTCCCTCAGACTGTACACACACACACACACACACACACACACACAACAATGCACATTTGCAGCTTCATGCAGCATGCACTTTAGGCACACTATTATAGCCGCCTATTACACCGAATGCACGTTTTCATGACTATTGTAGCTATTGTTTGTATGACTATTATCCTGTATTATATTGTCTTTACCGTCGTTATCCTGTGGTGTTATTACTATTGTAGCCTTTTTTTTTTTATTACTTGTATGCTTTACTTTCTACTTCCTGTAATTTATACTTCCTTACTGTCACCATCTTATGTTGTTATTATGATGTTGCTACAAGGTTGAGGAGACAGAACCCAAGAATTTGACTCTTTGTATTTATATTTGTACAAGGACATAACGAGGAATGGCGACTGATGTTTTTGCGCAATCAAGTGCAGGGCAAACTTTACCCCCGCCAATCGTCTTTTCCACAGCTCCATCGCCGCTCTGCTACTTAGCAACAAGGGGGCTAACAGAGTCTCCGCCCCGTGAGGGGCTGCATGCGCACGGTTATGAACGGCGGGCGTGACAAGGCGTGCCGAGGTACGAACACGCGGCCGACCGTCTCCCCGCGATCCCCCAGGACGGGGCGTCCGCGTCGCGCTACGCGTTCTCCGGGAGGGGTGGGACCACCTGCCTGGTTCTGGACTACAACAGGACGCATCTATTAGGTTGTAGAAAGGGGGTCGAAAAAAGACCCTTCGATCTTGAACGTGTTCCGTTGCAACAACAACAACAAAAACGTCAAATACCGGGACTGAGAGAACTGTGGCTACAGCACTTCTCTGTTTCTCTCTCCCTCCCTCCCTCACACACACACACACACACACACAGGCGCACACCCGCACGTACACAAGGTCTCAACCTCTATATGCCCACATGGGGGGAAAAAAAACCATGAACCAAATGATCCGGCCCGTTACTCACACACTATCCCATAAACACAGCATAGCTCTAGTGAACCTTTATGATCACAGAATGTGTGTGTGTGTGTGTGTGTGTGTGTGTGTGTGTGTGTGTCTGTGTGGGTGTGTGGGTGCTCATATAGAAAAAAGGCTATAATATTCCAGTCAACACACACTGAGGGGTAGCAGTGCGTGTCAGTCGACAAGCGTGTAGTTAAATGCTGATGGCATCACACACTCCAGCGCCCGGTACGCTGAGAGGTTAGGTAAACACTGGATAGTATGGACCTTGTAATGCGCCTGGTTTTCCGGTCAAGTGCACGGGGCGGCACGGACAAGCTTAGTGTGTGTACATGTATGCGTGTGTATGTATGTGTGTGTGTGTGTGTGTGTGTGTGTGTGTGTGTGTGCATGTGAGTGTGCTGGATCCCGTATGCAACAGTGCGCAGCCATACCCGGAGTGCTACAGCGGCCACTTGTTAGATAAGTTCTATTCAACTTTGACCCCTTTGAATCCCACCTTATCTGTTTTTATTCTCTGCGGAAGGACTGGACGAAACTTGGGAATTAAATGAAATAAATAAGTCGAAATAAACAAACAAAAACCAGAAAGTGCTGAGAGGAGCCAGATAAGACGATGGCAGGTCACACCGGAAGAAAGAAAAAAATTAAATTAGGTATGTCCTGCTTGTGCCTGGAAGGATTTATGCCTCCTCTTTCTTTATTTATTTCATTACAGGATAAAACATACTGTAGCAGCAGTGGCCTTGTAGCTACGCTAACGCTAGCTGTGTGGACTGAAGTAGTAGCAGCAAAAGTAGTGGCTCCGCTAGCTTGTTCACAGCGCTAACGTAGCTAGTAGCCTGTAGCTAAAGTAGCAGCATTAGCTGCGAAAGTAGTAGCTTGTAGCAGCGAAAGTAGCCCGGTGGCTACGCTAAAGCTGCCAACGACCCGTGGGTGGATTGATAACAGGTATACTTCAACACCGCAGTCTGACTCCCAGAGATCTAGTTAGCATGTTCTTCCGATTAGCATAGCGTCTCGGTGGAAGCCACTGTGGAGCGGATGGAGGGCTGTAGATATATTTAATTACAAGGTACAGGGAAGGCAGGAGACACCCCTGAGCTGTCAGGCTGTCAATCACTGAAGGAGGGGAACACATCTCGGGGGAGGGGGGGGGGGGTCGCACCCCTCATTGATTGATATGTCAGGATCGTGTTTTCTGCTGTGAAGCGCAGAAGACATTTGGGTATCTGACTCACCTGAATAGCCTTGGCATCGGCCACGAGGGTAAACCAATTGAACAAAATGTCCGACCCCATCACGGCTCATATTCAACACAATCTTAATCAGACAAAACGGTCGGACCCTAATTATCCTTAGTGCTCCACGCTCTGGATTACATCTAAGGGCTTTCGGCTCCTGCCAAATCCCCCCCCCCCCCCCAGCACACACACACCCTCCCATAGTTCTCAGGGCCCAATCTCTCTCTCATCTATTTAGACAGCTCTGTCACCTCCTCTGCTTTCCAGAGTAAGCCTCAGTGCATGTGTATATGTGTGTGTGTGTGTGTGTGTGTGTGTGTTGTGTTACCAGGGAGTCTCAAAGTGGTTGGACACATTGTGATCGCTTTCCAATGAATCGCTGGTTATTTGGTAACGCTACTGTACACTGGATATGATAACACACATTCAACACTTTCAAATCATCAAGGTGAACAACTGTAGCCTTGTTACAATTGCACAATTGTAGCCATAAGTCACATTTACAGGTGTGTTGCATTTACATTTACTGTTTTGTAATGTCAGTGTCTTAAAGAGTGTTAAAAGTATATTACTATTATTACATAGAAGGCATTGTGTACTTGGAAGTGATGGATATTATTCACAAACATATTATGAGGATGGTGTGTTCCTGAACGAGCTCTCCCTAAAAATCAAAACAAACATATACAGTATGGCTAATTGTCTATATGCTTCAATTCGTGCCCAGAGAGAAAAACGTATTGCGCAATGAGCATGTATAAATGCATTACAAACAATGCCAATCGAGCACAGAGCTTCGGTGCTCGGCGTCAATTGTGCTCTGTGAACCCACCGGTAATTAAGCATACGCTTCACATGTGGAATGACCTCATTCTAACCTAACCTGGGCCATGTAATCCACAGGGGTAAACTGTTGATGATGCGTTACGCAACCTTCGCCATAGGCAACATAATCAATCAATCCGCTTGTAAAGTGCATCACTTCCCCCGCGAGTTCACCGTCATACTGCAGATGTGTTTTCGAAGTGTTAAATAGGACATCCGTGTCCCCTTGCTACTGTGCTGGGATCTGTATCTCGGATCAATGGTTAATCGCTGTCGTTTATCAGAAAATGATTTTATTTGTTTTATTTTTCTGACGGCGGGTCATAGTGATTTGCTGATAAGCAAAAGGAAAGCACCAACGTGTGTATTTAGAGGGGGAGGTGGGCCCTGTCTGGTACTGTAGGTGTGTTATAGATGATAGCACTGCTAGGAACGCTACTAATATTTTCTCAAAGGACTTGACCTTCGGTAAATTACTCTATTGGATTTAATAAGCTCTGGGGCAAAAAAAGAAAACCCTTACTCCTTAGCTGCTATCCATTCAGGTAATTAATCAGCGCCTGCTCTGGGGCTAGCTAGCTCCGTCACTAATTTGTACCGCTGTAAAAAAAATAAAAAAAATAAAAAGAGAAAGAAAAGATATATTAAACAAAAAAAAGCAGTGGCTCTAATTAGTAGAGATGATCTATTTTCCTTAATGAGAATTGATGGCCGTTCTTCTGCTCCGCCAAGCACTTTCTCTCCCCCCCTGCACTACACACAAGTGCAAATCAGTGTCAGTATATAGAAGTGGTGACTAAGTGAGGCAGTGTGTGTGTGTGTGTGTGTGTGTGTGTGTGTGTGTGTGTGTGTGTGTGTGTGTGTGTGTGTGTGTGTGTGTGTGTGTGATTAATGGAGTTAATTTCCAGCGGATTTGACTTAACGACGATAGCCCACTTCACCTCTAAAGCTCTCTGATGATTAGATTTAGACTGTCAAAAAGTCAAACAGCAGCAAGAGTGACCAACCCCCCCCCCCCTCCCGCCCCCAGCAAGAGTCCCCCCCGCCTCCATCTTCACCGCCTCCCTAATTCTTATCTCTCCTTCTCACAACCTGGCACCTTCACTTAAGATCAAACGATCTCTCATCTGACTCTTGTCTCCTGCCCTTTTCAATAAAAAGAAGGCCGCCAGAATGAAAAATTATACTTTGCGTTCAAAGGAATTAAATTAATCTGGGAGCTAATTCAATGGCTTTTATGCCCCCTTTCATATCGACTTCATGACACGTTGAGAATGAGACACACTAAGGTGGACCAAGACAAATCTCATTTCAAGTATGTGCACCCGAAAACTCTGCAATATTACCCATAATTCATTTCGAGTGTACTTACTTAAAAAAAACAAAAAAAAAACAACAACAACCGCATACACTCCCATCCCTGGACGGCAAACCTCACGGACCCAAATTAGCCGGCGCCTGAAACAGTTGACGGGGGCCGGGGTAATCCCGTGACCCCCCACCGGCGAGGTCGGCGCCCCTGTAATTTGTCAACAAAAAGATGGCCGCCCTCTCTCTGTTTGACTTGGCAGACTCTCGCTAATGCTCTGTAAACATGGCTGCTGCCGCTGTCCCTGTGTGAGCTGCCCTGCCCGGCTGATGCTCCCTGCCTGGTTCTGATTTAACAACTGTTAATATTACATGAGACTCGGCAGCTGTTTGATGATGCGAGCGCGCACTCAATCTAAGGATTTCCCTCGAGGCTCCCTTACTGGGCCAAGGGGGCGGGTCCTTTGGGATTTGCTTGCTTAGCACATTCACCACATAGGCGTTGCATAGAATAGTTATGGGATCGCATCTATTACACATCAGCACATTATTATAATCACAATCTATTACACATCATCACATTATTATAATCACAATCTATTACACATCATCACATTATTATAATCACAATCTATTACACACCATCACGTTATTATAATCACAACCACAGTCCTTTACTGTAGGTTGTTACTGTACTTCTTTCTTTTCTTAGAGCGTGCCTGGAATAATAAACCCGATCGAAAATGACTAAAATATGTGAAGTGGTTTGTACCGGCTGAGCTGGAGTCAGTGAGGATCCTAACTCGATAATTAACCAGCTTGGTAGATAATTGTTATCCACTGTGTAGTGGCTGGACCAAGGCCATCTCTGGGTCCGTGTTTGAGATGCTCATCAGCTGGTACTGAGTGAGCATTCTTGGCCGGGGAGACCAGCGTTGAGCCGTTTTAATTAAGTTGATTATTGAGAAGCCCACCCGCGCAAAAGGGGGTCATTACTTACTAAATATGACTGGTTCTACTCAGTCGATCACCTTCTTGGTCTCTATAGTTTATCTACTGTATAGAGAAAAGTATCTAATCACGAGCAGTATGTGAAGAAAGGACATGGCAGTCAAATGAAGTCAAGGACAGAGTAGATAGTAATGAATTATAGTAAACCTCCGGGCAAAATGATGCTTTCACTTTCAGGTGTGTTAAATGGAACATCTCTCATCTGGTGTGTGAGAGAGAGAGGGAGAGAGAGAGAGGGAGAGAGACAGGGGGAGAAAGAGAGAGAGAGAGAGAGAGAGAGAGAGAGAGAGAGATCCTGACCAAACACAGACTGAGGGACCATTGTCTAGCCGTAGAGAGAGGACGGCACTAGAAGTCCTGGCCATTGACAGAGGACAGGTGAGGTAGAGACAGACAGGGATCCACTTCCTCTTAAGGTGTGACAAATAGACTGACACCAGAGTGGAGTACTAGGGGAAATGTGATTGGTTGGTCTCGGAGTACTATGGAGAATGTGATTGGTTGGTCTCGGGCTTCGCAGAGATCCATGACAATGGCAAGCAACAGACTGTACTGAGAGAGAGAGACCAAACTATTAAAACATCACTGAATATGATGATTATCTTGACTTAACCTACTGTATACATTTATCTTATCTTTACCTACGGTACACACACACACACACATATTGTTATTGCTATATAATCTATTGATTAATCAGTACTGTTATTGTATTACCACGTTATCTACTATATACATTGTTATCTTCATTTAAGGCAAAATTGTTGATTTTAAAATTGAATTGAATTGAGAGAAAGAGAGAGAGAGAGAGAGAGAGAGAGAGAGAGAGAGAGAGAGAGAGAGAGAGAGAGAGAAAGAAATTGGTAGATAGTGATGACAAAAAATAGCCAGGGTGGAAAGTGAGAAAGCTCCAACTTCAGGCGAAATTGAAAGATAGAGAGATGAAGGCGGAGGAGGGAAGCTGGATGGAGAGCTCTCCTCTCTCCCTCTCTCTTCTCTCACCTGGGCACTCAAGACAATTTCCCAGCATCCACCTGGAGCCTAGTGCCTGTGTGTGTCTGTAGGGAGAGGTCCTTCATTAGCGCCTGCACTAACACCTGAGAATCCCACTACCCTGTGTGAAGCAGGATGTCCACACACACACACGCGCGCACGCGCACACACACACACACACACACGCGCGCACACACACACGCACACAGCATGCACGCGAACACACTCTCATCTTCCTCCAACTTTTTCAGTAGGAAGAGTTCTCTCTCTAGACCCCTTGTCAGAACAGGTCTCTGTCAGCCAGGATGGCCTCCTCACCTAGCTATGCCTATGTGTGTGTGTGTGTGTGTGTGTGTGTTTGTGTGTGCCTGTGGCCTGTGCGTGCGCCTGCCAATGAAAGAGTTCAATGTCAACTGTGGGACTTTTAAGTAAGTGACTGCACATACCAAAAGGGCAAACACACAAACACACACACACACACGCACAAACACACACGAACACAGAGGGCAGAGAACAGACTCTGGATGAACCATTAACCTGCTGTCTGTTAGATAAGATGGCTGTGGGACGTGGTTTAATTTCCCCCCGTATAAAATGGTGGTTGAACAGATGAGACAGAAGGAACCTGCCAAGCCCAGGTTTTGCTATAGTTAACCATGCAGACGGTTGGAATCAATAACCCCCCCCCCCCCAACCCCCCCACACCCCACCATCAATCTAAGCTTCCAGAAAGTTGGCTGCTTCGCTTGCCTACAGACCCCAGCTTGGCCGAATCCATAAACAAATAATGTGGGATTGGCTGGGTCTAATACGACGGAACACTCCGAATGGAAATTCTAATCAGACAGAATCTAGTCAAGAGGACATCTTGTTTCTGCTTTTGAAAACGGTGAGTTAGATGACCTCTTTTTTTTTTAAATTGTATTTTTGTCTTGTCTGCTTTAAAGCTTTTGCTTGTTCCTTTCAAAAATGAAAGCAAGAAATAGTTTAGGACAAAAATGTCCATGAAGCTCGAACAAAGAACCCGTCATCTCTTAAAAGGGGGCATCTCTATAACTCTTCACCATCCATCCGGCTATGAGCGACGATGACAATGAATTAAGCACACCGCAGACTGGAGAACGGCACTCCTCCATCAGTGAATGGAGGGAGGAGAGTATGTGTGTGTGTGTGTGTGTGTGACTGTGCATGCGTGCGTGTGGCACTATGCGCCTGGGACATGACAGAGGCGCCTGATCCCCTGCCATCCTTCACTGGGCAGTGATGAAATGGAGATAGACTTTAATTTGAGTTTTATGGTGCAGAGGAGCAGAAGGCGGGGGAGGAGGGGGGGGGGGGGGGGGGGGGCACAGGCACTTCAGGGCCATTGGGCCTGATGGGTAATAACTCCGGGCGCATTAGCGTTGCGTCTCATATTTACTCCCGTTTCTTAGATGAGAAGCTACTACTCTCGGCGTTATCCTGCACGATGGGGATCTAGGACATGTTAGCGCATTTGGAAGTGTGTGTGAGTGTGTGTGTGTGTGTGTGTGTGTGTGTGTGTGCGCAGAGTAAGGACAGAACAGGCAGATAAGCCTGTAAACATGTCATCATCAGATACTGCATGTGGCTGTATTGCTGCCTCACTACACAAGTCAATTTCCTGTTCCAGCTCGCAATATTTGGTTTGTGTCTGTCTAATCTCTCTCTATCATAGACGACGTCGCAGGCCTTCCTGTGAGGGCTGCTCCATTTTTTTTTTAAGCCCCTCCCTCCCCCCCCCCCCCCCCCCCCCCACACACACACACACTCATCTCATACAGTAGTTCTTGAAAGAGCCCCATCAGAACCTTTCTAATGACTGATGGGTCAAGGTGGTCCGATCGGTCCGAGCAGCTGTGAGTCATCCTCCCCGTGTTCTGACTGCATCCAAGGTCGCCGCTAAATCTTTTCTTCGTCTGACTTTCAGAAAATAATACCCCCCCCCCCTCGCCAAAAGGGAAAAAAGGGTAGAGCGCCATTCATCTGCGACTGACAAGACAACCGCAATTACATACACGGAGCCCGCCCTAAGAGAGAGCGAGCGGAACATGTCGGGAACGCGGTGCGACCGCATCAACCGCCGCCTTTGGAAACGGCGCGACGCATAAATCAGGACGTGGGAGGGCGATCGCAGCGTCCGCGGGGCCGTATTTCTGAGCCCCAAATGGACAGGAGATGTCATTACGGAGACTTTCAGTAGGCTCTCTATTATATTAGGGACGGGCGGGCGGCGATGCCAGACGGGGCGCAGCGGTGCGATGTCGAGCCCCCCCACGTTTCCCGCGCTCTTCTGTCAGACTTAATCTGCCGTAATCCACTTAGTGTCACGTCGGTGAGACGCGACGGGAATCCTGCCCCCCCCCCTTCCCCGACCGTTTTGTGCCCCCCCCGCCCCCCCCAGTGACGCGCAGACGGTGTTTTTTGTCTCGAACCCGACTGCCGCGCCGCCTACGTCGCAGCAGAGACACTGTCTCTGGCCGCCGTTCGCGTCGTTCACATCCGTCGCTCTCTCTCTCTCTTTCTCTCTCTCGCATGCACTCTCTCCCTCACGCTCTCTTTCTCTCTCCATCTGTCCTTTTCCCCACAGATATGTCATCTGGAGGGGATGGGGTTGGCTGGTGTTCCGTCGGGAAGGCGGGCCTGGCGTCGGGCCGCTAGCGACAGCTTCCCAAGCTAACTCCCCCTGGCTCGGACGCCGCTGGCTGCCATCCCCATCACGTGAGCTTGCGTTCTGTTTCTCTCCGCAGATCACTCTGGTCACGCTCCCGTTCGGACTGATTTCGACTCGGCAAATGTTTTGCCTGGCCAATCACAACCGTTTATCTAATATGGGGCATGTTTGATACAATGATTGTACCCACTTGATGCGATGATACGATGACTAACACACATTTCGTTGCTTTGATTGGATGTAGGTTTATCCGATTGCGTCCAGAGGCGTTTTAATCAAGGCCCATTGCTAACGACCCTTAGAAATCGAAAATAATAATAATTTGTTCAGGATTGCTGTGTTGCTCTTCAGACCCCCATCAAGGGCAGTGGACAGCAGGGATAAGGGTGAGCGGCACATGAGCACATAAACGCCTAGACGCATGGAAATCTGTCTTCGCCATTCGTTCAGGTGGACATGTACCCTCTGAATAAACATTTCTTATCGGGTTAATCCTCTTAACACATATGACACACATATCCCATGACATGAATCCGCCGCAGATAAATAAGTATGGTAAATAATGTGAGCCCCCACGTATAATCCCCCCGTTTGAAAGCGAGGCCGTTCCCCACGGAGAGTCCCCCCCCCCCCCTCCCTCATCTCCACCGGCGCCGGCGGGGTCCCGGCATCGCCGCGCCCCGACATCGCCGTCTCGTGGCTGTCTCGCTCTCGGGCCGGTTAGCACCCAGGGGTAAACAAACGCTTGCGATCGGTGAGGGGCTCTCTCCGCCGTACGCGTGTCGCGCTCCCGGAGAGACGCGTCGGCGCCGAATAAATCACCCGGGGTTCCCGGCGGACCCTAACGTACGCCCCGCCGCCGAGGGGGCCGCGGGGGAGGACCCTGAAGCAGCGAAGCGTGGCCTTGTAGCGAAGCGTGGCCTTGTACGCGGCGGACTGCATTAACCGACGCATACGCCGCCGGTCTGCGATACGACCTTCGACCGTTTTTTTTTCCGAAAACAACCTTTTTCTCCCCTCAGCTTTCCATTTTCCATGGGTGTAATGGAGGCCTTTTATATTCAGTACGCAGCCTTGATAAGGAGCTGTGGGTTGTTCGCTCCATACATGACCCGGACCTCCATCTCCGCAGCAAATGTAGCGTTTCACTCCGCCAAGGCCGATGGCGTGGGCGCCGTGTCCGCCGGTCGGCTGAAACAGAGCGCAGGCCGCTGATAACTCACTATGGGGGAGAAGAGGCCTCATCTCACATGGCTGAAGTGGCCGTGACAGGATCGCTCAGATCTCATATGCCTCCCATACCAAAGAGACTTGTTGTTCACAGTATATGAAAGGCTATCATCCCAGTTACAGTTCGCACATTTGAGTGCTGAAATTACAGTCGGTCAGCTAACCGACTGTAAATTGGTTATTTGTGTTTTCTTCAATTCTACAGTTGTATAATATTTAATTCTTGTACAAAGCACATTGGTCCAGCTCAGATAACCCCAATATAAAAAACATGCAGAAGAACAGATGGCTCTCCAGTTCTGTCTCTGACCAGAACGTGGACGGAGCACTTGGACTTGGTCCCCGGGCGCCAATGATGAGGCTGCCCACTGCTCCTGGCTGGGGTGAAACGCAGGGCATGCACCACCGACCTCTTCACTGCATGTGTGAGTGTGTGAGTGTGTGTGTGTTCTGTGTCGCCTTTCATTACACGCATGTGTGTTGGCGTGTCAATTGCTCTCAATTGCTGTCAATTGCCTCTCTGATAGAGATAAATACATGGATTTCATTAATTAATTAATTTAATTCATTCATGCATTCATTGCATGTCAGTGGTCAGCATCTCGTATTTGGCAATCTTTTTTTATTTTTTACATCAGACTGTGTTTCTTGTTAAGCGTCCTTCTCCGGATAGTAATATCCTCCCATGCATCTGTTTTCATGTTATTTCATATCCACTAAATATGACAGGTCGTTTGTTGTCATCTAACGTTTGGAGTCCCGTGCTCTCTGGCGTTATTTCTGCGTAGCTTTTGCACACGCTTCATTTCTGAGAAAAAATGTATCCTTGCGCAAATTACTGTATCGTTGAGCAGGGGAACATCTATTTTGTACTCAATCAGAGTTCATCTGCGAGTCTGATAAAGTCCATAACTATCCAGGCGGGACGCCTGGGGCTCGCTCCTCATCTCTGCTCCGCGCTCCGGCGGCGCCACGCCCTTTCATGGGGAACGCCGGGGGCGTTTGAAAACAGGGAAATATTGGCGAAGGCGGCCCCCGTGAGCTTCTGTTGGCTCGTTAAAAATACAGACGTCAAAAGGCGGAAGCCGGCCTATGATTCAGCCTCGTACGCTCTATAAAAGTACGATTTACTCCCGGTCGCATCCGGCGTGGCTTCGGGGAGGTTCCACCGACGGAAGTAGGGGAGGGGTTATTGGCGGTTGGAAGGAGGGGAGGGGTTATTTGCGGTTGGAAGGAGGGGAGGGGCTATTGGCGGTTGGCGGTGGCTTTATTGATCAGATCACCCCCCGCGTCTTTGCTTTCATCACCTTAAACCGCACGTTAATCCACTCCTGTCACCTGTGACTGCTGAGGTGACACTTTCTGACATGGCGCCCCGCAGTTTGTCTTAGGACGTCAACGACCGCCCCCCCCCCCCCCACACACACACACACACACATGATATGCACCAGCCCCGGCCAGATAAGCACCCGCGCGTGTGTGAAATGACAGTCTCTATGACAGACACACGACAGATCCTGTTTGGCTGGAGATAACGCCTTGAAAGAGGAGAGGAATGGCAAGGGGGCGATCAGGGAGGGCGATCTATCTCCACCTTAACCCCCCCCCCACCGGCCGAATCTGTCCACCATCTCTGGCCAGGCAGATTTCCTCAGAGGCCTATAACTCTAGGAGGGGGGAGGGCGGGGGGGGTGTGGAGATTAGCACTGGCCCAAAGGTCTGGGTCATCACAAATAGACTTGTTTCAACAGCAATCCATCAGGTACCATCCCCCCTACCCCTCCCCCGACCACCCCCCCCCCCACACACACACACACACCCCTCACCCCTGCCACGCCCCGCCGTCCCGTACAGCGCTTAAAGCACCAGGCCTCCGCCCCAATAATATTTACTGCCGCAGTCCGTCTCGCACCGCCGAGCCCCGAAGGCCAATTGGGTATCGGTTACATTCAACTCTCCATCGATTCTGCATAATCATTGGAGTTCTTTATTTATTTTCTTCCCTTTCCCCGCCGGCTCTTTACTGTCGTCCCGTCCAGGCTGAGGTCACAGCTCTAAATCTCCAGACGACGCGGTGATGAATAGAGGTAGCAGGAATGAGCGAGAGGGGGGGGGGGGGGGGGGCAGTGCAGGGGGGGGGGGGGGGTCACCTATTATCCCTAACATGGATTCACAATTCAAAACAAGATCCGGCTAAAACAGGCTCACAGGGAAGGTTACTGTATTTGTCTGAATTGCAAAATTACTGTAAACCCACATGATTAACCAGATAATTTTAGTAGTAGTAATAACAACAATAACAATAATAAAAGTTATTAATACAAATAAAGTGTATTGCTATTATTATAATAACAATAATAATAATAATATTGTTCGTTCACAGTTTGTCTTATACTAAACAGAAATCAAAGATCCCATATTGAATTACACAGCTCCTTTCAACTTCAGTTGCTATCACCAGCCTCCCAGCTGGGCCGAGTGTAAACAAGGCATTATTAATGAGACATTCAGAAATGCAGGAAACAAATGGAGGGTGGGCAGAAACAAGGAGCAGAGATATTCAAATACAGAGAGGGAACAAAGCAGGGGGATCAAATGTTACCATGGGAGAGGCAGTACAAAGGAACAGCTAACACGGTAAGGGCCACTGAGACGGCAAATTAGGTAGGAGAGGAGATGTATGTGTGTGTGTGTGTGTGCGTGTGTGTGTGGGTGGAGCAGGGGGGATTACAACTGGAGGACTGTGAGCTTAAAATGGAAACCCAGAGAAAGGGGAAAGAGCTGACATGAAAGGAGTCTGGGTTAAAGAGGGGTTTGGAGGAGGGGTGGGGTGGGGGGCGGTAGGACCACTCAGGGGATCCAATCAGGGCCATAGAGGTGACAGTAAGTGACCCAGACATGCCTGAGACCCCACTGCACACTGGGAGCAAACAGTTACAACAGTTACGTTCTACTGTAACTCAATTACACTAGGATATAATCATTCAACGACTAACAATCATTGCTTTAGGAAAATTAAGCAAACTGAAAGTCCGTGAAGGTGACATTGGGGCCCAAATGAATTCCCCCGGGAGGGAACGAACACCACAGTCGACAGAGTTGACTGGCCGGAGGAGGACACATCTGATTGGCCGCGGAGGTTAAGGAGGGGAGGGGCCGACGTTGCCCCCATGGCGGCAGGGAAAGAGAGAGAGAGCAGCGCTGGAAACAGGCCTCAAGGAGAGACCATAATAAGCACCAATCGGAAGGGCGGTTCAGCCAAGGTCACACATAACAACAATAAAAATTAAATTAAAAATTAAAAGAAGAACGGACGGAAGGGTTTTGAGAGCCGAGGTTAGATCATTGTTGCTCTGTTTCAATTACCGGGAACATGTCAAGGTTTTGGTCAGCGCTAATATAATGGCGCCGGAGAGCTTTACTGTTAATGAGGGGTGCGGGAATTAAGGGAGTATCAATTATGGCGTTGGATAGGGGGTGTGCAAGAGTGTGTACCTGTGTTAGCGTGCTTGTGTCAACGTGTGGTTCACGTGCACATGTGTGTGTGTGTGTGTGTGTGTGTACACATACGTGTGTGTGTGTGCATGTGTGTGTGTGCATGCATGTGTGTGTGTGTGCGTGCAAGTGTGTGTGTGCATGTGTGTGTGCGTGCATGTGCATGTGCGGGGGGCACGGGCGGCCGGGGTCTTTGAAGCGGCGCCGGGGACGCGGGGCTCAAGGGTCAGACGCAGGTGCCTCTCATTAGAGCCGCTGGCCGGGCTTTAATGAGCGCCGTCGCCAAAGCACCGGCCGACAGACCGCTAACACAGGGACGCCCCCCCCCCCTCTACCACTGCCCTCCCCAGACCCCGCGGCAAACTCGCCCCTCCCCTTCCCTCTCTCTCCCTCAACCCCTCTCTCCTCCTCTCCTCCTCTCCTCCGCTATCTGTGAATAAGTGATCTGAGGAGGGTTAAGCTGTCACGGGTCGTACATCAGGGCCCCAGGCTCTCCCCCAGGCGCGCCTTTGCCCTTTTCGCCTTTCATTTTTCGAACCTAAAGCACCGGATGGGCGTGGGGGCGTG
>NC_140253.1:5689757-5752257 GCF_949987555.1 Borostomias antarcticus
TCTATCTTAATCTACAGTGTGCAAAAATGCAGCACTCTGAGCTAGCGTGAGCTGTCAGTAGCCTAGCCGGTCAGCTCGCCTCCCAGTGCGTTCTACGCAGCGGTGAGCAGCTGTAAGCTTGGCGCTGTTCAGCTACAAACAGCTCGCCAGAGGACTCCCAGCCGAAGTGCTGCGGGCATCCCTCAATATAGGCTGAAGTTAAATGCGACTGTTGTCTGAGCTCCACTTGTGCACGCCATAGTCTCTCATGGCTCATTCAAAATGCGTTTTAATTATTTCAGACTGGAATTGAGCCAGTTGCAGAAAAGTGGGAGTAAATGAAATGATTAAAGAAGTAGGCGAGTATAATGATCACATGCCTAACAGGCATTTGTGCCTCACCAAGTTTGTTACACGCGTTCATGCCAAATGAGTCACACGATGTTCGCTCTGAGGACACAGAGTAATGGCCGCCACTAAAAGTGATCATGTCTGAGGAACGGGGAGGAGAGATGACACAGTAGAGTGATTTCCCCTGTCTCCACGTCTCTCTCTTTCCTTCTCTCTCTCCTTCTCTCTCTCTCCTTCTCTCTCTCCTTCTCTCTCACTCCTGCACCATCAGCATCTTGATGCCCACACACTACGCCCACAGAAATCCATCTTCAATCTTCCAGTCTCTCTCCCTCCATCCCTCTCTCTCTCATTTTCTCTCTCTCTCTCTCTCTCTCTCTCTCTCTCTCTCTCTCTCTCTCTCTCTGTTTTCCTCTCCTCTCTCCCAACCCCTCAGTATTTCACCAACAGCTACAGGCGAAAGCTTCCCTGAATACCAATTCCAGGTATGGAGGCATCTCTTCCTCTTAAAGGGGCACAGCCAGACTTGTTTCAGTTGATATTATTTGGATTTTTAAATCCCCGTCGGTGTAGTCGTTTCCCCAGACAGAACACAGAATCGCGGAATAACATCGCTGGACTTGTTTGCCATTTTACGGCGGTATTTCTGTGATGTTCGCAATTCTGTGTAGGGAAACAGCTGCACTGATGGTGATTTTAAAAAGGCCTTCACACAGAATTTAATCTCATTAGAGAATTGAATCCAAATAATCTCAACTGAAACAAGCGTGACTGTGCCTCTTTAAGTAATTTGGACTGAGCACCAAAACCCTGGTGTGATGCCAAGATAAACGTGTTCACTAAACATTGGACTCTAGTTTTCTCCACACTCACACAGAGCCACTGCTGATTCATCTGACAAGGCAGACAGAGAGAGAGAGAGAGAGAGACAGACTTGCCGGTTAAGACACATCCCCACAAAGAGAGGGTTCCATGTTGAATAAGCCTCAATTGTGTGAAGCCTATCGGACCGCCAATGACCTTTGACCTGCTCTGTTGTCTCTTTAAAATTGCGTGACACCGCGGAGACAGAATTGCTGGCAAGCCCAGAGAACTCGAATATCTCCATTGTCTCACATTTCCAAACATGTAATCTCATTGCTAAATTGGAAAGAGAAAGGGGACCAACGCCACGTCACTCATTGCCGAGCGTCCATGAAAACAACAAGTAGACAATTGGAAATAGCGAAGACGAGAGAGAGATAATGCGCTTGAAAGTACAATGCTTTCAACCCCCCCCCCCTCCCCCAAAAGTTTGATAGCTCCCAAAAAGTGTGATGGCTTGCGAACCACCTGTACCTCAGCCTCCCTCCCTCCCTCCCTCTCTACCCATCATCTTTCCCGCTCCGCACCTGATTCTGACACCTGACACACAGATGGAAAAAAAGAAAAAATGGTTCAAAGTAATGCGGATGATTGGTATACCCAACAACGCCTGGGAGATGAGTATCTGTGCTGCCTGCTGATAAGCCATGAAGGCTCTGTGATCCTCAAAGATAAGATTAGCGATTTGGCAAATGTTCTTGTTAATGGGGAACTATGTGTTGTTGTTGCAGTTTTTTTATTTTGTATTTTTTTTAGGGGGGGGCGGGGGGGTAGGATTAGGCACCTGCTCAGACAAAAAAAATGTCGGAGGAAAACTATCACAGTGTTCTCTCTCTCTCTCTCTCTCTCTCCCTCCCTCCCTCTCTCTCTCTCTCTCTCTGCCTTTTAATAAGCCGCCCGATATTGACCCCGCTGGTGAGGCAAGCAGATTTCACATCTGAGATGGATTCATTAGCAGGAAAGCTTGCACAAAGACTGAAGCTTGCACACACAAATGTCAATGTCAATGTCGTTTTATTTCTATTGCACCATTCATGAATCATGTAAACACAACAAGAACATATTTAAAAGAAACAAAAAAACTAAAATAATTTAAAAGAGAAAATATCCAAATGAAGATTAATTAACAAACACACAAAAGCGCACACACACAAACACACACACTCCTACTTTTGAGACAAAAAATAAAGCACACAGCAGAAAACCAAGAACATCAAAAATATAGAATTATCCGAGCGAAAACTGAGAACAATCCAATTATGAGAGGCACAGACATTGCGGCGGTTTTCAGAAGGAGCATTCCGAGTTGTATTGTCCCGGTTAGCCCCTATGATTCAGCACAGATGGCCCAGAATGCCTTGGGGTCAGCGTTGGAAGTTTTCTTATTAAAACGTCAGGAGCAATCACAGGACGGATGGCTGGGCTGGTGAGGGAAACAGCCCTGTGCAAATCTGAATTAAGTAATAGCGCTCGTGTTTGATACCAGCCCAACGGCGGTCGGAGGATAGGTGAGGGAGAAACGGACGAGTGGAGAGAGGGGATGAGGAAAGGCGAATGAGGACTCTTTTAAGCCATCTGGTTCTCGTTTGGGTTCCTGTTTTCGAATGGCGAATGAAATTGGACGGTTTCCTGTTTGGCTCGGGACGGTTTCCTGTTTGGTTCGGGACGGTTTCCTGTTTGGCTCGGGACGGTTTCCTGTTTGGTTCGGGACGGTTTCCTGTTTGGTTCGGGACGGTTTCCTGTTTGGTTCGGGACGGTTTCCTGTTTGGTTCGGGACGGTTTCCTGTTTGGCTCGGCACGGTTCGGGCCGCTGACGCTACAGTCACACGTGGAGCTAAAGAGCAGAACTTGGAGGAAATGAGACTTTTGGTTTGTGATGTAGTGAGGGTAGGCCATATCAGATGCAGACGTAGATGAGATATCCGCATGATGAGAGTTCCGCAATAAGTGCTATCATGTGTTTCGCCTGAAGCGCTTCTATCTCTATAGCTTCTTCAATCTCTAAAACAATCTTGTTTCTCTCTACAGATTCTAAAACTATCTACAGAACCCCATATGATGGCACCAACGGAACAGGTCTAAACAAATCACTTCTGTGAATAAACCGCTTTGGCAGTTAGTAGAGTAACCTGTAGCCAACTGACACAAGGCCATTTCAATCCCTGGTTAAAGTCTTGGTAAAGGCTGAGTAATATCCGATCCTAGGTTCTGTGACTCAGGACAGAAACGTCTACCCCCGACCGGGAGCCGAGGTAATTAATAAGCGGTGCGTTCTCCGGTAGGTAGCCAGACAGATGGAGGTAGGTGCTGGGGGGCCGATAGCGGGTGGCGGTGGGGGGTGGATCTGCCTCAGCCCTGTAATGAGCGCTGACATTATGAGTCTACGCTATCAGCATCCCCACCACCCCCTCCCCCCCGTTAACCCTTCCTTCTTATCCACCCTATTCGCCTATTCTGATAACATTACCAGCTGTCTGTTTCATATGCCTGCCATACTGCTGTGAAGCGTCTTTCCCGCCGGACGGCCTTCTGCTCTCGTTGTGAAGAACGGGGGATTCGATCGCGTTCCCTTCGATAAGCTGGCACGTACACTGAGCCGCTGTCGCGGCCGCGATGATGTCAATCGTTCCAATAAACGTCTCAAACGCGCGATGGGGTTCGTCCCCACAGGCGGCCACGATTCGTCATTAGGGCTGCAACAAACAACTATTTCAATAGTCGCGTAGTCACAGATTATTGAAACGATTAGTCGACTAGTCGTTTAATTTACTTTTTTATTTTCTACAACAATAACTGGGTTAATGTCATGAATATAAAATGGCTCTTATGGTATTTAGCCATCAGCTTTAAATTTAGCAAGACAAGAAAGAACAAACTTCCATTCAAAAATCCTTGTTTTACAAAAATACAAAAACAAACCAAAAATCCCTCAGGCTATCCAGACGACAATAACGACAATTACATTTGTTGGCGACTATTTGTATTGTCGATTAGTTATCGATTAGTCATCGATTAATCGACTATTCGTTGCAGCCCTAGTTGTCATCGACGGTCAGAAAGCGCAGGCTCCCAGCGACGAGGCCGAGCAGCTGTTCTCTCTCTCTCTGTCTCCCTCTCGCTCTGCCCAGAACGCTCAAACGTCTGCAATACTCTACAGAATTACAATAAAGCAGGGGAAGGTCTTCATGGCTCTGCAACCTTTCAAGATCATTGAGTTGGAGGGACGTGTTTGTTGTGTGTGTGTGTGTGTATGTGTGGGGGGGGGGGTAATTACACATCAGTGAAGAGGCGGGAGGGCAGGCCTGAGAGCTCATGGTCTGTCTCCAGTGGCGTTGGGGGCGGGGCTAAAGGGGGAACACTAATTCGGGGAGGGGGGATTGACATTTAAAGACACCAGCGCGAAACACCGCGGCAGGCAGTGCCTCTCAATTACATCGATTCATCAAGCGTCTGGAACAGCTGGGACGCTCTCGCTCTCTCTCTCTGTCTCTCTACCCATCGCTTGTTTGTTCTCTCACTATTGTTTCTGTTTTTATCGCTTTCCTTCTCCCCCTCGCTCTCATCCCCCTCTTTTGAGTTCACACTCTCATTCTTTCACTCCGTTTCACACTCCTGGCCCTCCAGGCCCTCTTTGCCAGCTGCAGCCATTGTCGGCAGCAAAGCATTGTGGGTAGCGGCGCTCCTGGATCTGGCTGAGTGGGCCAGCATACAGTGCTTCACCTCCCAGGGTCCTCAGCTAAAGAGGATTGAATAATGTAGCGCTGCGCCACAGATATCGTGGGCGCTTGAGGCACGGCGCTACGGCGAACGGGACACTGGGTCATCAATCGGAACAGAGCTGTGAATATTGACTGTGCTCTGTAGAAGATACATTCTGGATATACATGTATCTATACAGCCTGGGTGTGTGTGTGTGTGTGTGTACAATAAAAATGCCATTGGTGTGTGAATGTATGTGTGAATGGGTGAATGAGAGGCCTTCATTGTAAAGCGCTTTGGATAAAAGTGCTATACTGTATAAGTGCAGTCCCTTTACCATTACATGTATGTATGTATGTATGTATGTATGTATGTATGTATGTATGTATGTATGTATCTGTACTCCTAGATATATTTATACAGACTGGATGTGTGTATGTATATTCTTTATTCTATTCTATACTGTACATATGGGTGTATATAGTCTCCTATTCTTACTACTCTACTGTATATACAGTAGTCCCTGTTCTCTTATATTCATACTCCTCTACTGTACATAGTCCCTGTTCTCTTATATTCATACTACTGTACTGTATATAGTCCTGTTCTCTTATATTCATACTACTGTACTGTACATAGTCCCTGTTCTCTTATATTCATACTCCTCTACTGTATATAGTCCCTGTTCTCTTATATTCTTACTACTCTACTGTACATAGTCCCTGTTCTCTTATATTCATACTACTCTACTGTATATAGTCCCTGTTCTCTTATATTCATACTACTCTACTGTATATAGTCCCTGTTCTCTTATATTCATACTACTCTACTGTACATAGTCCCTGTTCTCTTATATTCATACTACTCTACTGTATATAGTCCTGTTCTCTTATATTCATACTACTCTACTGTATATAGTCCTGTTCTCTTATATTCATACTACTTTACTGTATATAGTCCCTGTTCTCTTATATTCATACTACTCTACTGTATATAGTCCTGTTCTCTTATATTCTTACTACTCTACTGTATATAGTCCCTGTTCTCTTATATTCTTACTACTCTACTGTATATAGTCCCTGTTCTCTTATATTCATACTACTGTACTGTACATAGTCCCTGTTCTCTTATATTCTTACTACTGTACTGTATATAGTCCCTGTTCTCTTATATTCATACTACTCTACTGTATATAGTCCCTGTTCTCTTATATTCTTACTACTGTACTGTACATAGTCCCTGTTCTCTTATATTCATACTACTCTACTGTATATAGTCCCTGTTCTCTTATATTCTTACTACTGTACTGTACATAGTCCCTGTTCTCTTATATTCATACTACTCTACTGTATATAGTCCCTGTTCTCTTATATTCATACTACTCTACTGTATATAGTCCTGTTCTCTTATATTCATACTACTCTACTGTATATAGTCCCTGTTCTCTTATATTCATACTACTGTACTGTACATAGTCCCTGTTCTCTTATATTCATACTCCTCTACTGTATATAGTCCCTGTTCTCTTATATTCATACTACTCTACTGTACATAGTCCCTGTTCTCTTATATTCATACTCATCTACTGTATATAGTCCCTGTTCTCTTATATTCATACTACTCTACTGTACATAGTCCCTGTTCTCTTATATTCTTACTACTGTACTGTATATAGTCCCTGTTCTCTTATATTCATACTACTCTACTGTATATAGTCCCTGTTCTCTTATATTCATACTACTCTACTGTATATAGTCCTGTTCTCTTATATTCATACTACTGTACTGTACATAGTCCCTGTTCTCTTATATTCTTACTACTGTACTGTATATAGTCCCTGTTCTCTTATATTCATACTACTCTACTGTATATAGTCCCTGTTCTCTTATATTCATACTACTCTACTGTATATAGTCCCTGTTCTCTTATATTCATACTACTCTACTGTATATAGTCCCTGTTCTCTTATATTCATACTACTCTACTGTACATAGTCCCTGTTCTCTTATATTCATACTACTCTACTGTATATAGTCCCTGTTCTCTTATATTCATACTACTGTACTGTGCATAGTACCTGTTCTCTTATATTCATACTACTCTACTGTATATAGTCCTGTTCTCTTATATTCATACTACTGTACTGTGCATAGTACCTGTTCTCTTATAATCATACTACTCTACTGTACATAGTCCCTGTTCTCTTATATTCATACTCCTCTACTGTACATAGTCCCTGTTCTCTTATAATCATACTACTCTACTGTACATAGTCCCTGTTCTCTTATATTCATACTACTCTACTGTACATAGTCCCTGTTCTCTTATATTCTTACTACTGTACTGTATATAGTCCCTGTTCTCTTATATTCATACTACTCTACTGTATATAGTCCCTGTTCTCTTATATTCATACTACTGTACTGTATATAGTCCCTGTTCTCTTATATTCATACTACTCTACTGTATATAGTCCCTGTTCTCTTATATTCATACTCCTCTACTGTATATAGTCCCTGTTCTCTTATATTCATACTACTGTACTGTACATAGTCCCTGTTCTCTTATAATCATACTACTCTACTGTACATAGTCCCTGTTCTCTTATATTCATACTCCTCTACTGTACATAGTCCCTGTTCTCTTATAATCATACTACTCTACTGTACATAGTCCCTGTTCTCTTATATTCATACTACTCTACTGTACATAGTCCCTGTTCTCTTATATTCTTACTACTCTACTGTACATAGTCCCTTTTCTCTTATATTCTTACTACTGTACTGTATATAGTCCCTGTTCTCTTATATTCATACTACTGTACTGTATATAGTCCTGTTCTCTTATATTCATACTCCTCTACTGTATATAGTCCCTGTTCTCTTATATTCATACTACTCTACTGTATATAGTCCCTGTTCTCTTATATTCTTACTACTGTACTGTACATAGTCCCTGTTCTCTTATAATCATACTACTCTACTGTATATAGTCCCTGTTCTCTTATATTCATACTACTCTACTGTACATAGTCCCTGTTCTCTTATATTCATACTACTGTACTGTATATAGTCCCTGTTCTCTTATATTCATACTACTCTACTGTATATAGTCCCTGTTCTCTTATATTCATACTACTCTACTGTATATAGTCCCTGTTCTCTTATATTCATACTACTCTACTGTACATAGTACCTGTTCTCTTATATTCATACTACTGTACTGTATATAGTCCCTGTTCTCTTATATTCATACTACTCTACTGTATATAGTCCCTGTTCTCTTATATTCATACTACTCTACTGTACATAGTACCTGTTCTCTTATATTCTTACTACTCTACTGTATATAGTCCCTGTTCTCTTATATTCATACTACTGTACTGTACATAGTCCCTGTTCTCTTATATTCATACTACTGTACTGTATATAGTCCTGTTCTCTTATATTCTTACTACTCTACTGTATATAGTCCCTGTTCTCTTATATTCTTACTACTCTACTGTATATAGTCCCTGTTCTCTTATATTCATACTACTCTACTGTACATAGTCCCTGTTCTCTTATATTCATACTCATCTACTGTATATAGTCCCTGTTCTCTTATATTCATACTACTCTACTGTACATAGTCCCTGTTCTCTTATATTCATACTACTCTACTGTATATAGTCCCTGTTCTCTTATATTCTTACTACTCTACTGTATATAGTCCCTGTTCTCTTATATTCATACTACTCTACTGTATATAGTCCCTGTTCTCTTATATTCATACTACTCTACTGTATATAGTCCCTGTTCTCTTATATTCATACTACTCTACTGTATATAGTCCCTGTTCTCTTATATTCTTACTACTCTACTGTACATAGTCCCTGTTCTCTTATATTCATACTACTCTACTGTACATAGTCCTGTTCTCTTATATTCATACTACTCTACTGTATATAGTCCCTGTTCTCTTATATTCATACTACTCTACTGTATATAGTCCCTGTTCTCTTATATTCATACTACTCTACTGTATATAGTCCCTGTTCTCTTATATTCATACTACTCTACTGTATATAGTCCCTGTTCTCTTATATTCATACTACTCTACTGTACATAGTCCCTGTTCTCTTATATTCTTACTACTCTCTATCTAGTGCTTTTCTTTTTTTTTCCAGTGTTGCTGTACTTTCTGAAACGCCACATTTCCACCTGGGGGATCAATAAAGTCAATCCATCTCTTCTTAGGACCTCAAGATGTCCCTCTGGGTTTGATGAGCGAGAGTCTATTCTGTGACAAAAGCATCCAGCACTTTTGATCAGATTTATTGCGAGTTTATGGGAAGTCTAACCCCCAGAGAGTTGATCATAATACGAGGATGCATTCAGAGACACTTTGCTTTATGCTAGCAAATAAACAGGTGAGCTCATGCATGGCCTGATCCTGGTGAGTAAGCGGCCCGTTCACATATTTCTGGGCGTACGACCAAGTTTCTGTTCATTAAACGTATCTACTGCTCTCTGCTCTCACCTCCAACGCTGGCTCCTGTCATCTCTTCTGCCCTCCTGCTTGGTCCTAACTGTCTTGTACTCTCTGTGACCTTTTGCTGTACCGGCGCACGCACACACACAAACACACAAGCAACACAGCGGTTATTTTACATGCTTTGCAGGCCCATGACGTGCCTCGATCAATGTTTTATAGCAAAAACACAGTTGTTATACTAAATACATGGCAGCCCCAATCTTCTCCAGTGTCTAAATGCAACAGTGGAATTGTGACAGGTGCTGTAAATGCTTGAGTCACAGTTGGACAGATGTTGTGACCAATTTGTCAGGATATGAGTGTCTTAAGTGGTTGTGGTTACTGTGCCTACTGTGTTTTGGTTACTGTAGAGATCTTTAATGAGCTTCAAGAGACCATCAAATTGGATTCCCTGGCTTCGTTGGGCAGTTTTAAAGGCCTGTCAAAGGAGGTTTTGATGTTGAAGAGTGTTTTTTTTAATTATGTTGTTCAATCAGTTTAATAAGTTTAAGCAGTTTAATTGTTTTATCAATTGTAACATGTTTATTATGTTTAAAGGTGCTCAGTTCGATTTTTTTCAGCCACTAGATAAGATTCGGACACCATAGTGGTGCAGCGTATCAGATATAAACAAGTGGGCGTTTTCACTCCATACTGTATGGATATGCACCCTCACACCCCCACCCCCCCAGCCACATATTAGCTAGTCAGTTGAAATAGGAAGGGCCCTCTCTGTAGCTGTAAAAAGGAAAACAGCTTGAAACAGGCTTTCTATCATGGGCCCAGCATTGCAACTACGGTTGAAAAACAGGTCCGACATTGATCAATTACCCATTGTTCCTGATTTATCAGCTAAATACATGCCTAACGTTACACAAACACATTGCTAAATCAGCCGATTACATTCAGACTGACCACTCGCCTGAGTGGGAGCAAACGTTTGGTATCTAGTTAGCTTGCTGGAACTGTATCCATGTATGTTAGTGTATGCCTACACCATGTTAGTCGGTATACTGTAATACAGAAATACATGGTACAGTAGCTAACATTTTAGGGGGACTAGGCTGGCTAACGTTGCTTATGAACCTGAATTTAGCTGCTTACGCGTCGAGGAGAAGAAAGGCAAGAGCCGAGTCGCTTTTGATGCCCAAAGTACTGTAACTCCAACCTCTCTCCAGATAGTAAAAGCCAGTCCAATATTTATTAGTGTACATGATCTTTTTTTGTCTGACTCTTTTTAAGCCGAAGACCGTGGTGTATTGCTCCCGGAGTATAAGTTCTCTCAGCTATATTCAGCAACGGACATGTCTCAAACGTCAATCAAGATGACGCTGCCCCTCTCTTATATACTGTACGGTGCCATTCAGGGGGTAGGGCACAGCGCCGGACCGGCTTCAATCATAATAAAAATAAATTCTGCATTTGCTCCACAGGCACTACACTGTTGGCTATATTTTCTGTACAGATAGTTATGTCTCCCCTGGACCTATTTATTGCATATATTGGATTTTTCTTTTTTTACAAAAAGTGCAGTAAATCGAACAGAGCACCTTTAATGTGTATTATGTTTTTGGTTTTTATTTGGTCAATTTGTATGATGGCTTTGTATTCTGTATTTGGGTTTGATTTTATTTTCATTGAATCTATAATGTTTTTATTTTGCTTGTAACTGAAAATGAGACCCCAGGCTCAACGGGCTCTTCTGGTAAAATAAAGGTTCAATTAAAAATAAATTAATAAGTGAAGAACAGAGCAACATCCCTCTCTCCCTGTTTTATGCAGTAGAACCTGGTCAGCTAAATCCTGTGTTGAACTTTTTGAGTGCTGTCTCCGCGTCTCCTAGGTGTGATTTGCACTCGTCTTGAAACAGGGTCCTCGCCGAGGGGAAATGAGATGTCTTACGACTCGATCCACGACCTTGAAAGTGCTCCTCTGCTTGTCTTGTGCGGTGAGGCCTCTCCTCTCAACCCCGGTCTGCTGACAGCCCTCGGAAGGTCTCTGTGTGGTGCTTACACCCTCCATCTCACAGGAAGGGCACTGGGCTGTAAATAAAAGCCAGCCTCTCTCTCTCTCTCTCTCTCTCTCTCTCTCTCTATCTTCTCTCTCTTCTCTCTCTCTATCTCTCTTTCTTCTCTCTCTCCTCTCTCTCTCTCTATCTTCTCTCTCTCTCATCTCTCTCCTCTCTCTCTCATCTCTCTCCTCTCTCTCTCGTCTCTCTCCTCTCTCTCTCTCCTCTCTCTCTTTCCCTCTCTCCTCTCTCTTCTCTCTCTTCTCTCTCTCTCTCCTCCCTCTCTCCTCTCTTCTCTCTCTTCTCTCTCTCTCTCTCTTCTCTCTCTCTCTCTCTCTCTCCTCTCTCTCTCTCTTCTCTCTCTCTCTCTGTGAATGTGTCGATGCAGAACACTGAGTCAGATGCACGGTGGGCCTAACCAGGTCAGGCCCGGCCCGGCCTGGGGCCAGAGCAGAAATGTAGCTAAACACAGCCTGCTGGGGGGCTGATCCAGACCCACATTGTATTTTAGCCAAGCAGACCAGCCGAGCGGATAAGTGACCGGAGAGCACAGGCCACAGTATGAAACCAAAACAGAGCTTCCTGTTTTCCTTTTCTTTCTTTGAAAGCGTGGTGGGGGGGAATGGGGGGGTGGGGGGCAACAGAAAAAAAAAAACTCCTCATGCCACCCGACACGCCAGCGATGGAGCTCTTGTTTGCTCCGATGTCCGTCCGGAGAGTGTTGGGCGCTGGCGTCACGCCACATTTATTTTCGGGCGGCGTCCCCCCCTTCCCCCCTCCCCCCACCCCCACCGATATCCCTGACCGAATTTAACGTGGTGGGCTTTGCCTTTTAATCAATACAGCGGATGACCATCATTTTTGTGTGCCCGGCGGCTTTAATTTGCAAAAGCTGCGTCCGTATATTTCTTGCGACCAGGTGGGAGGAGTTTTATGACAGGCGGAAATGGCGCTGCGTCATATTAGATTGATTTGTTGAGACAGCAATGTTCTCTCGTAGCTTTATAATGATGTATGTGGGATAACGTTATTCCACATTATGCAGTATAGGGTCGGTGTGTGTGTGTGTGTGTGTGTAGTTGTGTGTAGGAGTCTGCTGTATGTTTATGTGCACTGTATGCGTACATGAATGTGTGTGTGTGTGTGTGTGTGTATGTACGTGCTGTATATATGTTTATTAAAGTATGGTCTCTCTCATCATCTCATCATTTGTGTGTGTGTGTACATTGGCATGTGTGTGTGTGTGCGTGTGTGTGCTGTATGTGTTTGTGTATGCATATGTGGGCGTGTGTGGGGGTGTGTGAGCTGGATGCACTTGTGTGTGTGTCCATATGTGTGTGTGTGTGTGTGTGTGTGTGTGTGTGTGTGTGTGTGAGTACATCACGTGTGTCTCATGTGCAGATGTGTTGTTTTTCCTGGGGCTCTCCTTACACTCAACACCAGAACACCTCCATCATCGCGGCATCACCATTATCATTAAATAACTCTCACTGACATCTGCCGTCACATCAACCCAAAAAAAAAGCCACTTCTCTTCTCCGCGCACGGGCGACAGTGATGGATGGCGTCCGTGACAAAAGAACCGTGATTGTTTGCGCGGCCCGTCAAGCGAAGCGGGCGCCGTGCGAGCGGGGAACGGTGACATGGCAAAAAAAAAAAAAACGCGTCGGGGAGGAGATAGGCGCGCGGCGACGCCCACAACTGTCTCCGTAAATATTTCACGGGCGCGGCGTCGTTAAAAGACGCTAATCTGCGCCAGGGCGACCCCTCGGGCGAGGGTGGGTGGGCGCCGGATGTCGGATCGCTCCTCCCTCCTTCCGCCGCCACGGCGAACGCCGGGCCCCTGGATGCGCGTCGGCAGACAGATAGAGAGTGTGTGCGTGTGTGTGTGTGTGTGTGTGTGTGTGTGTGTGTGTGCGCGTGTGGATAAATTAGAAGTGATGGTTAAAATTACCGGTGAGGGGAATGAAATTGCGTCCGAGTCGGTAAATCAGAACTATTAAACACTTTTCATTTCCCTTAAACCACTTTACTGTACCATAAAAACCTGTGGAGCCGCGTAATAAACATCTCGTCCCGCTGTAATACTGTGATAGATAATGAAATAAACGTCTTAAGGGGATTAAAAAAGGCTGGCCTTGCATATTTGTAAACAGGCACCCTGCCTCTTGTGAGGTGTGTGTGTGTGTTTGCGGTTGTGTGCGTAATTTGCAACTGTACTACACATGTCGGGGGGGGGTTCGGGTTTAGAGTTTGCCAAACGGCGGTCGCATAACGAGGGCACAGAAGAAGCAAGGGCGGATGGCGGCGGACGAGGGGAAGTCGTTCGCTCGCCAGCCCCTGCCGCGTCGGTATTTACGGTCTGGACGGGGCGCGGGCGGCTGTAAGATTTTTTAAATGGCGTTTTCCAATTACAACGGGCACTTCGCCGCAGCGGGCTGTGTTTACGTTTGGGGGTGGCGGCGGAAGGGGGGGGGGGGGGGGGGGGTTTGTCACCGGCACGGGGCATCGCTTGGCGGCGGCGTTGGCGCTCTCCTCCTGATGAGGGGGGATCGGGAGGTGTGAGGGGGGGGGTTGATTTACGCCCGTGGTAAACCCACAGCCCCCGGTGACTAATGCAGGGAGCGCTAAGAAAACAAGCGAGCGGCGAAGGCGGTGATTTCTGACCGGGCGCGCCTCGCTTTTACCACTTTGCACCCCTCTGATTTAGGAGGCGGAGCAAATTCACCCCCCCCCCCCCCACCCACCTCCACCCCGCCCCCCCATCCCCCATTCCGACTCAAACAGGCTGGCGCCTCTGCGCCTGTTTCGGCAGCGTGTAGATGGCGTGTTCGCAGGGCTGCTCAGTCGACCGTGGGTCACGTCACGTTGCGAGCGAGCTCTTGAGTGCCTGGTGCGTTTGCGTGTGTAGGAAGGAGAACGGCGGGGGTGGGGGCTGTGTGTGTGTGGGGGGGGGGGGGGGGCAAGGTACAGCTTGAGTGCAGCATCTGTGAAGCCGCTGCCTTTACATGTAAATTAACTATCTGTGTGCGCGTGGGAGGGCATGACATAAACAGCTGCTCCAGACCCGCCCGCTAAACGGGACATGGTCGGGGACCAGACGCGGCGCAGTTCAGGGGCGCTCATGTGACTTGACGTGCATTCTTGACAGCTACGGGGGCCTCTTGCCAGTGACTAGAGGTGTCGGCCTTGTGTGTTTCTACCGGTGGGAAGGGGGGGGGGGGTACAGAGGAGACACACATACACACACACTGAGTCTTCATTTCAACTATAGTGTTTAGTGTAAGTGGATAGTGTAAGAAGGGCCAATGAGGAGCCAGGCTCCCGTCTGTATATCAGACAGCCATGTAATTCCCGCCGGTCAGTAATTCCACCCCCCCCTCCCCCCAATACGGCCTGTAAAAACCTGGCCCGTCAGCCCAGCAGGCCATGATAATAACAGTCTCTCATATCCAGGGTGTCGGGGTTCCCGTAGGGGACATTACCGATTGGTGATCAGGGCGGGTGGACTCTCGTCCCCCCGTGGGACAAGGTTGCTCCTCTGGGTAATGCAGCGAGAGGACGGGGGGGGTGGAGGCCGTCAATTCTCTGGAAGATTCGGGGCACCTGGAGCAGAAAATGTTTCTCTCGCCAAAGGTCTCAAGTCGAATGTCTTGGCAGATGTGGCGTGTTTTCTGGCGTTCCGTACAGCCGCTTAAGACTAGTAATATCAGCTCGTTGACGGAAACGCTACTCTATAATGCCCTCTGTAAAATGTTTTGTCCTCTTGTTTGTAGTAGATAGCCCTGCCAAATAATATCATATATCATTTAATCGGACTGCCTCTCCGTTCATGGCGGGGTTTCGTTGCATTTGAAAGCTTTGTAGTCAACTAAATCGGATAAAGAAGCATGCTGGGGGGCCTGCAGGGGAAGATTACATTACATTACGCTCATTTAGCTGACACCAAAGTGACTTCAAATAATTGCATTTAACGTAGGAAAAGCCAATGTACTAGTACTTGCCAGGACTCACAAGTGCATCTCCTTTCTAAAACAAGTGACTAAGAGCATAATCTTGTGCTGAAGGCAAAGTACAAGATTAGCAAACTAAAAATAAAATAGATGCTTAAGAGGAAGGATCGTGGTGGTACTTCTTAAACTCTGGTGTCGGGGCCACGTCGATCGACCACAGGGACCTCGGAGTGACGGGCCAACCAGTCGCCCCGAGGTAGCAGAGCGTAGCAGCCGGGAGGGGGTATGGGGTTTGACCATGGCCTGGAGGTAGGAGGGGGCTGTTCCTTTCATTGCCCTGTAGGCTAGCGCTAGAGTTTTAAACTGGATGCGAGCTGCTACAGGGAGCCAGTGTAGGGAACAGAGAAGGGAAGTTGTGTGGGAGAACTCGGGGTGGTTGAACACCAGGCGATCAGCAGCTTTCTGGACAAGTTCCAGGGGTTTAATGGCTGACGCCTGGGCCCCAGCAAGGAGGGAGTTGCAGTAGTCCAGGCGGGAGATGACCAGGGCCTGGATCAGCACCTGCGCCGTTTCATCAGTGAGGAAAGGACGAATCCTCCTGATGTTGTATAGCATGAATCTGCAGGAGCGTGTGACGGATGTGATATGTGCGGAGAACGACGGTTGGTCGTCCAGGGTCACAGGCAGATTCCTCGCAGTCCGAGACGGCGTCACCACTGTGTCTTCAAAGGTGACGGCCAGGTCCCGGTGAGGGCAGCCCTTCCCCTGAGGTGATGTGTCGCCATCCACTCCGAGATGTCAGCCAAGCACCCAGCTATGCGTGTCTCCACTTGTGTATCAGAAGGGGGAAATGACAGGACCAGTTGGGTGTCGTCGGGATAGCAATGATAGGAGAAGCCATGCGAGCGAATGAGAGAACACAGATATCGCCTTCAATTGCTGAGACTGAAAAAAATATAAATTCTACTTTTTATGTATTTCTAACGCAATGCAATAACACGTGAAAGGACTTATTCAGCCGTGACTGGAAAGTTACCCCGCAACTTGGAAGGTAATATCCTTCCAGCGCTACAGACAGCTTCTCCCTGGGCCCCTCAGGAAGCCAGAGCAGAGAACGATCAATTGCTCTGAACGGCAGAAGCACACCGGGTCCTTTAGCTCTGTTAACGGTGTGCTCTGCAGCGCACATGGACTTCTGACTTGCCAAATGGAGTTTGTGCGGTGTGGAGAGTAGGCTGAAAAAGTGATTCACACTGTCTAGACACCAATTTAGAGAGTGCAAGGGCAGAGTTTGGCCAACTCGATGGTCTGAGTTTGGATTGGTCAACTTTTTAGTTTTGAACAAAAGTTATGGGGACCTTTTTAGACCTTTTCATTTGGTGAAAAGGTGATTTGATAAGAGAACAGAATCTTCTAACACTGAAGCGCAGTCATACGCACATTTGAGTGCGGACATGTTTGTGTGAAATCATTGGTGATTGTGTTTCCTTCTACATTATACAACGGTATAGATCCGGTCCATTGTCTCTATTGGTCAGTTTGCATTCCAGATAACCACGATATCCCCACGCTAAAATGAAATGTTCGCACATCTTTTAATATCACTCCAACTCTTATTAGTAGCCGTGGCAGTGTTCAGATCAATGTTTACAAAGATCTGCTGTAGCATTGTCGTTGCCTGGCAACGTTCCCTTTTCAGCGGAAGTATCTGCAAATGATTAACAAATAGTTCCATTAAAAAAGCATTTATTTAAAGTTCGTATTGTTTTTCTTTTTGAAATATTGACGGACAAATGTGCCAACCGTTGTATAAAAGCATTATGGATCACAATGCTTTATTATATAATGATAGGATTGAAATACAATAATATGTGTATAATTTTCAATAATGTCTCACAATTACAGCATAGTAATCATTTTACAAAGCCTTGTGGTGTTTAAAAATAAGTAAGTACTACCCCACTGAGCAAAACACATCATTACAGCCTCGCTTCTATGCTTTAGATCGCATATATCCTGGCTATGTTTAGACCAGGCACTAAATACATACATTATAATGAACACATATCTGTAAATACCAAAAATATGCCCCGGAGAAGTCCTGTAGGCTAGCCTACAATTTAATGATCTGCTCACAAGAAATTATTTCAATATTGCGTCTATGCTTGTCATAGAGCCCAGGATCATTTTGTCTATGTAAAGAGCTGCTTTAGTCTAAGCACTACATTTCACAATGCATTAACATCTGCAAATATGAATAAAGATGCACCAGAGAAGTCCCTATAGGCTACAAGATAAAACGTCGCCTGCACAGGCATCCCTCGTTGTTAAGGGTGCCCAGTATCCACTGCTGCCACTACTCAATATGACAGCTTGTTTACTCTTCACTTCCTGTCGCAGTGTCCCCACTTCAGAGCTAATGACCTTCTGTCTTCGTTTGGAGGCCGGTACTCCGTCTTTAGAATTTTGTTTGGCCATTCAAGTTCTCTGTCACCTTTCCTTCTCAATTCCTGTCTTTGACCGCGTGTGTGCGCGCGTGCGTGTGTGTGTGTGTGTGTGCGTGTGTGTGTGTGCGTGTGTGTGTGTACACGGGCCTTTACCTACGCTAAAACCCTTCCAATTTATGACACCATGGGATTCCCCATCATGAGAGCGCATGTGTGGACCCATTCTGTGGTGTAGGAACACGTCACGAATCAGACTTTTCTTAGAGCCTTTCTGAGAAATAAATATACAGTACAAAGGGAACTTAGAGGGGTGGATGAGACCCCATTGTTTTGAACAGTTTAAACATGGCCGGCCGACTCAACGATTGGACAGTTGAAGCGGAGGGAAGGGAGGGGGAAGGGGGGGAGGGGCCTACCTGTCTGCGCAGGTCGCGGGTCTTCTTGGTCATCTTGTCGATGGCGGAGTTCAACGGGTCACCTTTCTCTTTCCTGCCGGTCTGTGAGAGAGAGGGAGAGAAGACGGCGCGTTATTGACGCGCTGGCGGGAGACACACAAACACGCACATGTAGGGCAACTCTACACACACACACACACACACACACACACACACACACACACACAGCAAAGGTCTCGTCGTCGACACCGGATGTCAGAAAGTGCATCGGTGTAGTGCGTCCACTGCAATTCCAGGACGGGGAAAATGCTTTTCCTATCCTGAAGGCAGAGCTCTCAGGAGGCACCTGGACCGCTTTAACATCCTGTCAACAGCTGTATCAGTCTAATAACCAGGCGAGGCTACCGTGTTCCTCTGGAAAGGAACGCTGGGAAAAGGTGAAAAACCCCTTGAAGTAGGACCCGCAGAGAGCGCCGCGCTAATTGAACCCGAAGGGCTTTTCACCCGACGGAGCAGCTTGCACTTCAGAAGGCAGAGGAGCTGTCCTCAATCAAGGCTTGGCCATAACAAGATCTCTCTCCTCTCCTCTCCTCCTCTCTCCGTTTCCCTCTCTCTGCTCCCTTAGTATAGAGTGGTGGGAGAGAGAGAGAGAGAGAGGTGTGTGTGTGTGTGTGTGTGTGTGTGTGTGTGTGTGTGTGTGTGTGTGTGTGTGTGTGTGTGTGTGTGTGTGTGTAGGGGGGGTTAATTTCATTGAGCGGGAGGCGCAGCAACAAGATGACCCCCCGGCCGCACTCCGCTCCCCCGCTTGGTTGGCTCTCGGGCTGTTTTAGTGGGAGAGGAGTGGGCGGGGCCAGGCGGGGCCCTGTCTTCCTGTCGGAGGACGACGGCGGATCCGGGCTGCCGAGGTTTCTCCCGCCTCCCTCGGGCACCTCGCCTCCGCCAGACAGCCCAGAGCTGGTCGCACCCTGTCACCGCACCGAGCCCCGAATGACAGCAGCCCCTCACACAAACACACGCATGCACACGCGCGCTGCTGTTACAGTGTGTGTGTGTGTGTGTGTGTGTGTGTGTGTGTGTGTGTGTGTGTGTGTCTGTCTGTCTGTCTGTCTGTCTGTCTGTCTGTCTGTCTCTGTCTCTGTCTCTCTCTCTCTCTCTCTCTCTCCCTCTCCCTCTCCCTCTCCCTCTCCCTCTCCTCTCTCTCTCTCCCTCTCCTCTCTCTCTCTCCCTCTCCCTCAATCTCTCCCTCTCTCACTCTCTCACTCTCTCTCCCTCCCTCTCCTCTCTCTCCCTCTCCCTCTCTCTCTCTCTCTCTTTCTCTCTTTCTCGCTCCCTCACTCTCTCTCTCTCTCTCCCTCTCTCCCTCTCTCTCTCCCTCTCTCGCTCTCTCACTCTCTCCCTCTCCCTCTCCCTCTCCCTCTCCCTCTCCCTCTCCCTCTCCCTCTCCCTCTCCCTCTCCCTCTCCCTCTCCCTCTCTCTCTCTCTATGAAGGGGATATTTAAATAAAACATGCGTTTCAGTTTCCGTTTGCGTGCTCCCGTCATCTTGTGTATTCATATTCCAAATTAACTGCCCCGGGAATGTCGTTTGATTTGGCGGCGTGCCCTTTGTTGTGCGCTGGGCCCCAGTTTGGAAGCCTGCAACGATGAAAGGGAAGATTACCTTTTTTTGGGGGGTGGAGGTGTGGGGGGTGTGTGTGTGTGGGGGGGGGGGGTTAGGGTGATTGCCTGCCTCTTAGCCCCGCCCCCAGACTGGGGTATATTAATTCTGGTCTCCGCCGACACCCTCGTGAAGATGGGAGGGGGGGGGAATTGGCACGGAGGTGGAAATTAAATATAGACAAAGGTGTGACAGCAATTTAATATGTGTTTTTTCATTTGAAGAGCAGCCTTATGTAGAAGTGAAGTTGGGGTTTGAATCGAGGCCAAAGCCTCCCACAGCTAATGTATCCCGGTCAGTACCTGGTCCACACACGACCATATATACAACCTTAAAACCGTACGCTGATGAGAGCGGGATATCAACATACTGCAAGGGGCAAGCGGTCAAAAGAGATATACGATGACATCATATCGCCATACCCCATCACCCTCTTGCCTTCTGCGTCAACATCATCTCACTCCGGCCGCATAACCGGCGTCCTAACCGCGCGTGACGTCATGGCGGCGAGCGGGCACTAGACGGCGGCGGCTAACCTATCAGTGACGAGCCGCTCCGCGCAGAGAGAGACAGACCGCCGCTTCGCCGCTCGGTGAATAATACATAGATCCAGAAATGGACGGGGGAGTGGGTGTGAGGGGGAGGAGACGCATGAATGAAGGGCGAGGAGCCTGTTCACCTTCTTCACCTCGCTGTCGACGGGGCCGGGAACCGAAAGCAGAGGCTTCCCATCCGTCCGCGGCGTTATCCTGATTCAGATCCCTTTGTTTTCCTCGGCCCCCGGTCTCCGCGGCGACGCTCTCCGTGCGCGTTTATTGCCGTCCGCCCATAAACCGTATTGTTTCCCATTAGCGCCGAAATTGCCTCCCATCACAAACGGGGAGGGGGGCCGGGGCGACGCCTACCCCCCCTCCCCCTCCCCCAGATAGTTCCCCTTTCCGCCCTCCTTCGGCGACGACGCTCGATCGGAACGGCCCATCTGTCCGCGGGGTTCAATTAGTCTCTCGGCCTGAGTGTTGAACTCTGGGTAATGTAGTTGAACCCGTCCGGTGTTCCCAAAGGAACAAGTCCTTTTTTTTCGTCTTTTTTTTTTATGCAAGGATACAATCGTACTCACACACAAAAAAACAGCGATCGCACACACTGCTGCTCATTCGCTTCTACGTCAACCGGATGGATGAAAGTAGGCTGGATAAGTGGAGGTCCACTACCAGGGGGCAAGCTGTCTATGCGGGGGCGCTGAACATGCGTCTGGAGGGAGCTGGGGTCTCTCTCGGCAGTGTGTGTGTGTGTGTGTGTGTACACATGTGACCGGGGTCGGCCGTGCGAAAGTGCCGCTCCACGAAGGAACCGCCAGCCGTAAAACAGATGTGATCCTCATTCCGTGTAATGTACTGCCGACTTGCCCTTGGCAGCAAGGATTATTCCTTCATATAGATGTTATAGCTGTGTGTGCGTGCGTACGTATGGGTTATGTGCGTGTGTGCGTGTGTGCAGTGGTAATAGTAATAATAATTTGTTTGCACTGGAGCAATGCACCAAGCCAGGAGGAGAGACTCGCCCTGCTTCATAATCTAGAGAGATAAGCCTGGGCAAGGCGCCCGTATTTAACAAGGCAAACCCAGCCGGCACACCGGCCGGCAGGCAGGCAGGTGTGTGTGTGTGTGTGTGTGCGTGCGAAGGAGGTGGGAGTATATTCCGCCATGTTTGCGCTCGGCTTCCTCGCTCCGAGGGGTCTGAACGAGGAGAGCGTCTTCGCTAACTTCTCCCTCCCGAGATAAGTGAAGGAAGGAGGGCAGGAGAAGAAGGTGGCTTTCCTCAGGGCGCACACACACACACACACACACACACACACACACACACACGCCGTAGCGCAGGACACGACAACATTAGTCATCGGGCTGCCTGGAGAGCCACATGCTAATGTGTCATTTAAGCGCCGGAGGGAGCCTCAGGATTAAAGATGCTCGCTGCCGAAAATAAAAAAAAGTGGGCAGAGTAGACGGATCTGAGCCCGGATCACCTGCTCAGCCCTCGCTCCTGTGACTTAGACGTACGACTCTGGGCTCGAGACGAGCCGGGTGGGGGGGGGGAGGAGGCTGAGGTTCTAGAAACACTCTCCCGGACAAAGATTAAACCTAGATTCTCCACCGTAGGTGTTTTATAGTCCTGGACTAGGGGCGGGGCTTAACGTCTGCCCTGGAAACCGCCCGTTCGACCGGCGGCTCTGTCGTTAAACACCCAACAACCCAGCAACAACAACAACAACAACAACAACAACAACATGCTTGCTTGGCCCCTGCTCCCCCGCTAGAATAGCCATTATCGCTCAAATATGCAGCATATTTCAAAGCATAATAATCAATAAGGTCAACCCGGCTGTATCCCTGGGCTTTTCTGTGTGTGTGTGTGTGTGTGTGCGCGCGTGGCTGCGTGTGTTTGCATATTCACATGTACCGCACCCCAGTGGGGACACCGCATCAGCGAAACATCTCCTGATTGGCTTATTACTGGAACGCCGCCTAATGGAATATGCATGTTGGGCTTTGGTGGCGTACGGCGTCCTCAGTGGTGCTTTTCTGTCTGAGGGTTGAACATTCATCATTTGTGCTTTTTTCCCCCCAGTGAATTTTGCTCATTCATTATCTAGCCTGCGTGTGTGTTTGCGCTCAGGAGACTCGCGCTATAGGCTGGCAGACGGCGTGTGCAGGCGGCGCACGCCGGCGGAACAGTTCGGCGGCCCTGTGGGGCTCGGCTCGGCTTAGCCCCGCCCCCCAGACAACCCTCCCCCAGCCACCACCTCCTCCTCCCTCCCTCAAATTAATCCTGCTACGGGGGCGCACTCCAACGCAAACATCTTCCACTGAAGTCTGCAAAACTATAATAGTGGAGAGAGAGAGAGAGGAGAGAGCAGAATGGAGGAGAGGGAGCAGAGAGGAACGGATGGAAAAACGGTACGCCCACGGGGGGGGGGTCAGAGGACCCGAGATGAAAAGAGGAGGGGGGATTTCTTTCTTTTTCTCTCCACAAAAGCGCGTCCCGTCCCTCTAGAGATCAATGTGTTAAATGATATCAATTCCGGCTCCCTGTCAATTCAATTAAGAGGGAACGAGTTGCGCAATTAGTGTCCGGCGGTTACACACTGGCTTCAGAGAGGAGGAGGAGGAGGAGGAGGGCGGGGAGTAGAAGGAGGAGGAGAAACTGCGACCATGTTGGATACCAGCAGATAATGGCTTGCCAGATCCTCATTAAGATAAGTGGCGCTCCCCTACCGTCCCACTGGAACCCGGGATGAGCCGATCTGATGGGCTCTCATTAGTCGGGAGCAAGCAGCTATCGGCCGTCTTGATTACAGGACAGAGACGGTGAGAAACACACACTCCGCTGTCTCTGGACGTGGAGAGATGGGGCCAAAACGAGAGAGGGAGAGAGGGAGGGGGGGGAAGGGGTTGGGGGGGGGGGGGGGGTTATGTAACGCATACCTTTTTCTGACTTAATTTCTCTCGCGCGGCAAATCGACCGCGTTGAAAAGTCCGGCTGATTATTTGCGTGTGGCTGCGTTCCGTATCAGACGGACGTAGGGAGCAGATCTAGGAGTGTGTGTGTGCGCGCGCGCGTGCGTGTGTGCGCGTGTGTGTATGTGCGTGTGTGTGTGTGAGGTCAAAGGTGAGCGAGGAAGAGAACATCCAGTGAAAGGATCGGTTGAATGACCTCCTGGATTCCACCTCTTATCAGCGGCCAGTCCTCTCCCCTGGCCGGTGTGCTCCTGAGGGAATACGCTACAAGCACCTACGCCCCCGGGAAGAAAAAAAAAGTCTTCAAAAGCGAAAAGCCCCGGCCCTCAAAAACAACCTGTCACCCCACTCCGCCTCTGAGTATAAATCTTCTGACAGCCCGGCCGCGATGCCTATTCTTATTTCATGAGCCATCTCTGTAACAGTAATGCCAACCGGCTGGCTAGGCTAGGCTAGCCCACGGCGACGCACGGACACGGGTGTAAATATTGAAAGCATGGAGGAGGAGAACGTGCGCGCGCGCGTGTGTGTGTGTGTGTGTGTGTGTGTGTGGATCAAGAGTAGTGGGCCGGAGGCCGGTGTCCAGGGGGGATAGGAGGGAGGAGGGGGAGAAAGGAGGGATGAGGATAGGATGAGTACGCCTGGTAATCACGGCTAGAACAACGACGCAGCAGCAGCAGCTGAGCCTGCAGACGACCTGCACTGAATGGCAAGCAGCTAGGAGGGGGGGGGGGGGAGGCTGAGAGTAGGTTAGAGATGGTGGGAGGAAGGATGGAGGAGAGAGAGGGAGAGAGGTGGAGGAGGAGGGGGGGGCGAGGGGAGGGGCGGCGAGAGAGCACGCGGGGGCGAGGGAGAGAGAGAGAGAGAGAGAGAGGGGGACGGGAGAGGGCCCCGACGCCGTCGACGCACTGTTTCACTGAAGGGCCTCGAGACGCCTATTTATCAAACGCGACGCGCGGCTATTTTTGGCACCGATCCGTGCCTGTGTGTGCCGTGTGTGCGTGCGTGTGTGTGTGTGTGTGATGGAACTAGCGCTATACAGGGCTACAATGTACAGACAAGACAAAAAACTGGGGGAAAAAACAAAACAATGATGGCCACATGAAGAATTCCTGTGTACAGAACACACCAGCAGCAGTAGCATCGCATCCATTCTATAAGGTTCTGGAAGGACACACTAGTGTATGTGGCAGAAACATGCCCGTTTCGTTACGCACACACACGCACACACACGCACACACGCGCACACACGCGCACACACACGCGCACGCGCACACACACACACACACACACACACACACACACACACACACAGTGAACAGTCAATCCCTTTAAGGGACTCAATAGTATAGGGCGTAATCCCATATCGTCGTATCCTTCTCTTCTGCCCAGTCTGCTGTGTTCAGGCATTGAGGGATTTGTAGTTCGGTGCCCCCTGGGGCTCATGGGAGATATCAGTCCTCCCTTATTAGAGTGTCACCTACAGATGACCCCCCCTCCCACCACAGGCACGGATGAGCCATGTTAGATCCAGAGCCAGTCAAGTTCAATTTTGGATTAAAAAAAAAGTGTGTGTGCTTTTATTGACTTTGGATAAAAGCACACACACACGCGCACGCTTGGTGACGCGCAGTTTCAAAGTGCTAATACGCGCTCGTTCTCCACTAAGCCACTTCAGGTCAACGACCGAGTCTTTGTCTGACCCTCCAACTCCAGACACGGTCCCCTCCCCACACCTCCACCTCCAGACACGGTCCCCTCCCCACACCTCCACCTCCAGACACGGTCCCCTCCCCCCACCTCCACCTCCAGACACGGTCCCCTCCCCCCACCTCCACCTCCAGACACAATCCCCTCCCCACACCTCCACCTCCAGACACGGTCCCCTCCCCACACCTCCACCTCCAGACAGGGTCCCCTCCCCACACCTGCACCTCCAGACAGGGTCCCCTCCCCCCACCTCCACCTCCAGACACGGTCCCCTCCCCACACCTCCACCTCCAGACAGGGTCCCCTCCCCCAACCCCCACCTCCAGACACGGTCCCCTCCCCACACCTCCACCTCCAGACACGGTCCCCTCCCCACACCTCCACCTCCAGACAGGGTCCCCTCCCCCCACCTCCACCTCCAGACACGGTCCCCTCCCCACACCTCCACCTCCAGACACGGTCCCCTCCCCACACCTCCACCTCCAGACAGGGTCCCCTCCCCCCACCTCCACCTCCAGACACGGTCCCCTCCCCACACCTCCACCTCCAGACACGGTCCCCTCCCCACACCTCCACCTCCAGACAGGGTCCCCTCCCCACACCTCCACCTCCAGACAGGGTCCCCTCCCCACACCTCCACCTCCAGACAGGGTCCCCTCCCCACACCTCCACCTCCAGACACGGTCCCCTCCCCACACCTCCACCTCCAGACACGGTCCCCTCCCCACACCTCCACCTCCAGACACGGCCCCCTCCCCACACCTTCACCTCCAGACACGGTCCCCTCCCCACACCCGCACCTGCACTTGGTTGGTGTCTCCTAATACATTGCTCACTGTCGCCCGGTCCGCCTCCTCCTCTCACCGGGGCCAGTTCCAGGTGACCGCCCCCCTCCCGAACCCCCATTGAGTGATACTGCACTTAGGGCCCAGTGGGATTAAAACTCAGGAAGTTGGCACCGGATCCCCTGCAGAGAATTGATATCGCACTTTTTCAGCCTGTTCTTCCTAGTGGCAACTTATGTGTGTGTGTGTGTGTGTGTGTGTGTGCGTATTGCTCTCACACTTTGCCTCTCGGCGATGGAAATGTCTGCGGCCCCCCTGGTTTGTGGAGTGTGCGCCACGAGGCGAGGTGTTGGCAGGAAGCTGCTACTGTACGCTGCAGAGCGCTTTCAAACGTTTCCCAGAGGGACACAGACATACACATGCACACACACGCACACACACACACACACACAGAGAGAAACGCACGCACACTCCCTGACAAGCAACCTAAACGTTCTGGAACGCCCCGCTGGGTGTGTGAAACGGTGGCACGCTGTTTCCATACAACTAGCAGGGGGTTTCGTGACTCGCTGTACAGCGACAGACGACAGACCCCTGCTTCGACTGGGGGAACGATAAGCGGCTCTTTTGAAAGCCGGGGTGTAGCCGTGACTCAACCTGCGTGTTGTTGTTTTTGTCCCCGGCGCGCTGACGGTGGCGTGGGCCGGCGCCGGTCACGGACCAGGGAGGAGAGAGGGAGGAAAGAGGGAGGAGAGAGGGAGGAAAGGGAACGCACCGCCACGGCTTGGGAACTCAACCAACCCCCTCCCCCCCTTCGGGGACAGGGCACGCAGGGTGGTGTGGCCAGGCACGCCGGAAAACACACAGGGCGGCGTGGCGGCGTTCCCCGGCGGCGGCGTCTCCGAGAAGGTCAGTAGACGGCGTGGGCTTTCTTTCGCGTGCGTTCCCCCGCACTCTTTCATATGAGCCGTGTGCGTCTCGGTCGTTTCGACGCAGCGTAGGAAGCGTCTCGCAGCCTCAGCTGTAGACAGACCTGTGTGGGTATTGTGCGATTCTGAGGTGGGCGCGTGTTGAGTTTCAATGCCGTTTGCAACGCGCCGATTGAAGCGATCCATTCTAACAGATCGGATCCGAGGGACAGACATAATCACGGCGTCGCCTTGAAAGCGCCAAAGCAGTCAAAAGCCAGATGTGAAGAGCCGTCAATTATCCACGACTAAAGCCTCGTCCTTTCACAAGGCGGGGAGAAACGGAACGCGCATTCTTCATCCGTGGACGCCGCCATTAGCTGGCTGTCTCCGTCGACACCGCCACTCTTTCCAGGGAAATCAGGATCCAAGGACAACGAAGCCAGCGGGAGAGGGATGGATACTGTGATTACCGCAGACGTGAATAGGCTTGAACGGGAACCAGGGCTTCGTCAGGGGTGGTTGGGGGCTGGGGGGGGGGGACCCCATATTGTCAGCTGCCCTGGCTGGCAAACGGCCTCCGAGCAGCAGGCTAGGGCCATCTGGAGAGCCCAGAGGTGCTCCCTGCGCCCGCTTCACTTTCCGGGCCTCTGACACGGGTCGCGGCTCCTCTCAGAAATATACCGTCTTAATTATCTTAGCTACCCCGCCGGGACCGTGCTAGCCAATCAGGGAGGAGGAGCGGCCGACGCAGACAAGCTTTCACAGAGGGGTCGCCGGCGCCGGCGGCTGACGCTAGCGGCGGTGGAGGCTGCGCAGCACGGTGAACAGACACAGAGCAAGATGGAGGGACCTGGCGCCGTGTCAATAATGCTAATTCGGCAGAACCGCTGAGGTGTGGAGCTCAGACGGAGGGAGTCGGGAACTCTTCGCGGCTGGCTGGCGTCGGAGACAACAGAGAGCAGTTGTGTCCCGCTCCCCGTGGAAGAAAGCAGTCATAATTGACTTTGATTGGCCTCAAAACAACAGAGGGGGGTACGGCTAATTATGAATTAGAAAAAAAATTCAAGGACTGGAGCAGAAGAAAAGGAAGAGAAAATCACCCAAAATCCTCTCGCCTGTCATTGATTAGCATAACATAGAGAGAGAGAGAGAGAGAGAGAGAGAGAGAGAGGGAGATCGAGAGAGAGAGAGAGAGAGATTAAAAAGAGAGACTTTTTCCATCTTGCCTGCAGCTTGTGAGGGAAGAGGCAATGTTGAGGATTTCTTCCTCTCCTCTCAGAGGATTTTGCTGGTGTTGACTGGCGGCAGCGCAGGCAGCCAGCAAGAACAGAGTCATTTACTTAAGGCCACTATTGTGAGAACAGTGACCTTGAATCAATGGATGCAACGGTGGATTCACTTTTTCCATTAGCACTAGGTTAGGCTCTTAGACGCTTGTTTACGAAGAAGATGCACTTAGGAGTTCTGGCAAGTAGTAGTACACTTGACTATCTATGTTGAATGCACTTAATGTGAGTCACTTTCGATAAAAGCGTCTGCTAAATGGCTGTAAATGACTCTCCCACTCTACACCCTACGCCTATTCGTGGAATCGTATTTCCAGCTCTGCTATAGGAAGTAGTTCAGAATAGAATACAACAGAAGAAGAATAGAACGTGTATTTGCCATGTGTAACACGTACGGGTACAGGTTCATAGGGATTCTTGTAATAGCTTGTCCTTACAGTACCTTTATCAGTACGAATCAGTTCCTCATTCCAGTCCTAGGTACTCAGCTAGACATTTAAAGGTTCCCAAAATGGCAATTGACTATACTATCCGTGGTCTAGCACTCTATCAGTATCATCCTCATCTACTTATCCCATCTGATCATGGATGACTATGTGTCCATGATGGAGGCAGTGCAATTATATAGCATTCAAATCCAGTTGTGCATAGTATTCAATTGTTCGAGTGGTGTCAGGTACAGTATTGGTTCCAGTAGTGCAGTCTGTTGTTGTCTAATGTATAGACAAGGTGCTCAAAGTACACCTCCCTTATGTTCCTCAGGCCAAGGAAAACACATTCACACTTGCTCTTTTGTGTTTGTTTTCTTTCCTTAAACGTCCTCAAGTTGCCACGTTGTCAGCTTTGCGTTTCCATCTCGTCAGTCTACCAGGTGTGATGGAAGGAGCTTCGTTACTGTAGATTTTGATTAATTTCCAATTAAATCTCAAGGAGCGCAGAGCCGGTGTTTTGATAACGACACACTCGTTGTGTCAGAGCGAGTGACGGCGGCAGACGCCTCTCTCCCTCAGTCACTCTCATCCTGACAGAGATGAACGATAGAGGACAGGCTGCAGGTAATGAGCACGCACGCCACACACGCACGCGAACACACACACACACACCCACGCACTCACAGCAGTCTCGTTCCGCCGAACAAACTTGTCTTACAGCTTTGCTTTCTCTCCTCCTCTCGAACATAGACTTACATGCATGTCAGCACACATACGCATACAATGCTGTGTACACACACACACACACACACACACCCACTAACAATCAAATGTCCTCAGAACCAGATGTCACTGTTTCAATTCAAATCTCATCGGTTGTCTGTGTATCATTTCATCAAGCGCTGCTCCAGGCTAGATCTGTCCTCTGGAAAAGCTAGCAGCGAGCTATTTGAATCGTCCACCACGGCCCCAACAGCTGCCATCGACCAGGCCCTCAACCACCCAGCGCCCCCTTAACGTCCCGGGTGGCTCCTCGGTGACGTGACGGGACTCAAGTCAAGCCCCGCCTACCGGGAGGATTCGCGGGCGGCGGAACACGGAGAAGAGAGGCGTTGACTGCAAACAAGGGAGCGTCTCGCCCCCCCCCCCCCCCCCCACACGCCCCCACGCCCGGTCTCTCTCTGTTCCCCTCCTGCTGTGAAAGGGCATTCTGAATGTCAATACCAAAAACAGTGTTGAGGATCTGAGTGCGTGTCTGAATGTGAGTGCGTGGTGCAGATGCATCGTTGGTGTGTGTGTGTGTGTGTGGACATAAATACATTATTCAAATGTGTGTGAGAGAGGGGGAGGGGGGGGGGGGGTCTCTGTGGGGTGTTTGACTCATGCGGCGGCAGAACAAAGTTGACCTGACCAGCTGGCACCAGGCCTTCAGGACCCAACACTACCCTCTGATGTTAGTCTTGTAGGAGCCTGGGCCAGAGCAACTGGAACACACACACACACACACACACACACACACACACACACACACACACAAACACACTCATAAAAAGGCTCCGACACACACATACAAATGGGGACAGGCGCATAAAGCAGATAAAAGGAAGGGCTCATTGTTATTTATATATATTATATATTAATGTTAATAATATGAATAATAATGCCCGACAGTGCATTTGGAACACACTTGAGGCCTACTTACCAACTACATTAATGCACAGAGGCAAACTATTGATTAGAATACAGTATACCTGATGTTGCTACAGTACAGTGAAAAAAACGAAGCAACGGTTGGCTTTATCTACGAAAATGCCTATACGTTTAAAAAGTTACAATTAAATCGCACGTGTAGCAATGATGCGCTGTCCTCCATCGTAGTAGTAACATTACACTTTTTCTTTCGCCAGACAATTAGCTTAGCTAGTTACCGGTCGATCAGTGTCGCCCCTAGCAGCGGCCTGTCGGAAACATCCACATATTTTCCAAACCGGCGCTACGACGGTTTTGCAGCTATACATATTCCATCTCAAGATGTTCATCTGGTTCCCAGGCTTTCTCCAGTGTATCTAGGCTGTGGAGTTTTCCCCAAATCCCACCTGTTTGACAGTATTCCAGAGGGCAGGATCGTTCCGGAAAGATTACCATTCGACAGCGCTCATTGAAGGGGTGAGGCGCACATGCTAGGCAAATCAGTGAGGATGACGGCGTATTGATCTGAGCGTTGAGGCTTGCTGAGGCAGGTGTAGCTGGCGCAGTGAAAATGTGCCTCGGGGAGGTGTTACCGACGGCGACAGGCGGGTTCCTGCCGTCACACGCTCCGGTGGACGCTGGAGACTGTTGTGCTCTTGTTTTGTTTACCTGGCTCCCTGTCGATACAGGCTCACCAGGAACAGGGAGAGAGAGAGAGAGAGAGAGAGAGAGAGAGAGAGAATGAGAAAGAGAAAGAGAAAAGGAGAGAGAGAGAGAGAGAGAGAGAGAAGGTCTCACTTCGAGCCCAAGATGATGGCAACTGCTCACTGGGTGTTCAAACCTGGGTTCGACCTGTACCACTCGGTGGTTTGATGATGCGTCAGATCGTGACGATCGTTTGGTCCGAGTGTACGGAAGCTCACAATTCTAGAAGTATTCCTCAGCTGAAAGGAACAGCCATCTGCTGGAGACCCCCCTCCAAGGCCCTGTCCCCCACCATCCCTCTCCTCCTCTCCCCGTCAACGACAGCCCCTCTCTGGGTAGAGACCACTACCACCCTGGTCTCCGCGGACCCCCGGCCTTATCACAGCAGATGTCCAATTAGCCGCGGTCTGGCCCATCTGGCTGAGCTCGCCACGCGGTCGGACTTCTTCTCGACTTGAAAGCGGATTTTAAATAATGGATCTTTAATCGTGGGCACTGTTAATTATGAGTCCCGGGTGAGCCCTCTGTCAAGTCAAATCTGATGACGAGGCACAGACTGTGACTGTGAGTGATTCGGGAGGGGAGCGGGTCGTGAATGTGAATGCAGAGCCGGGGTTGGGGACTGTGTGCATAATATTGTGTGTGTGTGTGTGAGTGTGTGTGTGTGTGTGTGTGTGTGTGTGTACTCTGTGTGTGTGTGTGTGTGTGTGTGTGTGTGTGTGTGTGTGTGCGTGCGTGCGTGTGTGTACTCTGTGTGTGTGTGTGTGTGTGTGTGTGTGTGTGTGTGTGTGCGTGTGTGTGTGTGTACTCTGTGTGTGTGTGTATGTGTGTGTGTATGTGTGTGCGTGTTTCATGCATCACTATCCTTAATACACAATTAAGGATACTCACAAGAAAAACAAAAAAACATCAGTGTCACCTATTCCATGCATTGTATTAACAGACTCTTCAACCATTTACCCATCAAAGAAACGTCATAGCCAATAAAATGTATAATTATAAGGTACGAATTAGACTGACATGCTGTGATGGGGCCAGTGTGCTACAGTCATTTGAACAGGGACCAAACATTAGAAAGGCCCACAATGTCATTTCCGTTCCATCATGATGGCATGCATGTTTAACTTGAACTAACTAGTGGCGCCATGGTTGGTCCTTTTCCCTCAACTCGTCTCCTTATTGTCTCTCTTATTGTGTCTAACTGGAGGGATCTGTAATGTAACACTAGTATACGTCTCATACCATGTGACCTGCGTTCAAGTTGAGCATCACCACAGAGAAATCATTCACTGGAAATGGTTTACTGAGAAGGCCAGATCAATACTGGGACATCACTACCACTGGGCAAGGGAAAGAGAGCGAGAGAGAGAGAGAGAGAGAGAGAGAGAGAGAGAGAGCGAGAGAGAGAGAAAGAGAGAAAGAATGAGAGAGAGAGAGAACAAGAGAGAGAATGAGAGAGAGAGAGGGAGAGAGAGAGAGAGAGAGAACAAGAGAGAGAACTAGAGAGAGAGAGATAGAGAACAAGAGAGAGAACGAGAGAGAGAGAGGGAGAGAGAGAGAGAGAGAGAGAGAGACCGAGAGAAAGAACGAAAGAGAGAGAGAGAGAGAGAGAGAGGGGAGAGAGAGAGAGAGAACAAGAGAGAGAACGAGAGAGAGAGAGAGAGAGAGAGAGGGAGAGAGAGAGAGAGAGCGGAGAGAGAGAGAGAGAGAGAGAGAGAGAGGGAGAGAGACAAAGAGAGATGGTAGAGAGTGATAGAGAGCTGAGAGAAAGGGGCAAAATAGAGAAGGGAAGAGAAAAAGAGGGGGGGTGAGGGAGAGTGTGAGAGAGAGAGAGAAAGAAAGAGAGAGAGAGAGAGAGGGATGCATCGATGGCACAATTTGTTGGCCCCTACTCAGCCTGCAGTCAAGAGGCTATCAGGAGTTCCATCAGGAGGAAGAGGGCTGTTGGAGCTAGTGTATGCTGCTACACAGTTACAAGGATGTGTGTGTGTGTGTGTGTGTGTGTGTGTGTGCGTGCGCGCGCGTATGAGTACTGTATGTATTATTGCATTGTGTACATTTGCGTGTGTGTGTGTCTCAATAAATGTGTATACCTTTGTGTGTGTGTACGTGCTTTAGCACGTGTGTGCCTGTGTGTGTGTGGGGGGGGGGGGGGTCAGCAACCTCCAGTAGAGGCTTGTGAGTGATCTCAGCCGAGCCTAGTGACCTTTTTTTCTCTTATCATTTATTTTCAGATTGACCACAAAAAAGGGTTTATGAATGAAACGGCAGCGACAAGATGTCAACATTGACATGAATAAATTGATTATGAATAAAATATGTGTGTGTGTGTGTGTGTGAGAGAGAGAGAGAGAGAGAAAGGGAGAGAGAGAGAGAGAAGGTTATACTGTAGGTCCTGGGAAATTCACATCTGTAAACAAAGTGAACCGCTGCTCGCTTTTCAGGCCGAAGAGTGATTAGCTGGGAGAGGGAGCGATTAACCTGGACCACGTTGGATAATTGCCTGAATCTCTTTAAGGTACTTACAATTCCAGCACCGCTGTAGCTTCGAGAGCCAAGGTGAGCTGGGCTAAGTTCTACTCAGCATTCTTCTCCGAACAGGTGCTTTTTGTGTATGGGTACAGGTCAGAACTGCACGATGGCGGTCGAGTCACCATGGGCACGTCCCCTAGAGGGAGCCTGGGTAGTCCGTGTGACCGCCGTGTCAAAAAGGAAGGATTAGCAGGCTGTGGGAATAATACATTGGGAGGATATACGGTATGCTGTAAGACGCTGCCCGGCTAACTCAGCAAGCTTCCTGGCTACTGTAGCTCGGTAGAACATGAGATTCACAATCTCAGGTTTGTAGCTTCCGGACCCATTTTGAGTGTAGCTACTCCATTGTACCCGGTAGCTAAATCATGTGACAAATAGCCACATGATCTATTTAGTGTGATTTGACCCACGTGTCATTGACGTTAATGTCCCTTCAGATGTCTGGCTACTATTTCACAACAAACCGTGATGTTTTCCCTCTCTCACTACTCTTCACAGGTTTTAAGTCTGGGCAGCCATCATATCATATGCTGTACAACTGTATTCATGGCAATTAAGAGGCAATTTCATCCACAGCCAGTCAGGGTGTGCATAGCCTACATGTTCAGTGTGGAAATTAGACCTCTACCCCCCCAGTGGCGTAGGTGCCATGTCCTAACCGATCAAGCTACGCGACGACACCGCAACCATCTGAAAAGGTGGTGGTTCTGCAGCCCTATTGACAGAGTGTTGAGAGCAGCTAGAGGGTTTGTGTTACAGCCGCTTGATTAACTTAGCATGGAGGCAAACTGTGCTTTAACCAAGCAGTCATAAGAGAGATGTTTTCCAATTAGCCTAGAGTCCTATGGTACGCCATCTACCACCCAGGATACTGTAGATAAAAGCCTAATGTTGCAGAAAATATCAGCCGAACATAATAGCCTATTGATTAGGCATAACCAAGGTAAACAAGGAGCTCTCAAATAATTATTAATGGCAGCAGACTGGGCCTCCTCTCGCCCGTCTCTGCGCTGTCGTTTATTAGCCTGGCGAAGGGCGCGTGTTATTCCCCATTAACGGGGGGGAATGAAGATGGATTCCACGCGAGCGAAGTCGCTTCTCTCGAAGAGTAGTTGAGCAGAACCGCGACAAAGATGTTAAAGTGCCTCTTTAGATGCCCTACAGTGTTTCACCAAATTTAGCAGGGCGGTTAGGGGGGGGGGGGGGGGGGGGGGGGCTGTTCTTAATGGGGCTCGGCTGATCTCATCTTCCTCCCCAACGTCCCCGCCGCCCCCCCCCCATGGCTGGGCCCCGACCCCGCCCATGGCTGCTCGTCCACTGTGAGACCGGGAGGGTGTGTCTGTGTCCCTCCGAGACGATCTGGGCCGAGCTGATGGCGGGCGGAGAGGGTCGCCCGGGAAGAAGCCGTTGCTTTCAACTGATTGGTTCAATTCATCCCGGGGGGGGGGCTGCGTTCCCCTTTTCAAATCAAATAAAAAATACCCTGACTGATATCCGTTTCATTTTATAGAAGTGACGGGGGATGAAGCGAGACAAGTGTCTGGTCCACTCAACCACTGAACGAGCATCGACGTGGTCTGTAGGTACAAATGAAGGTTATCGCGCAGACGAGATCCTTATCTGCACCCCTCACATCTGGGATTGTACGTGTGTGTGTGTGTGCGTGCGTGCGTGCGGGCACGTGTTCTTGTGCCCTTTACAGTAAGTCCAAGCCTTTTAAGAGTGTGTAAAACTGTCTCCTCCTCCCCGCTGCGTCCAGCCATTAGAGAGCACCGAGTCATTAGCTGATGGTGCAGCCATCCACTACTGTACTGTACTGTACGTCTGAGCCATCGGGAGAGAGAGAGGAGGAGGCACGCGTTCCACTTTAAGACCTCCACATGCCACGGTCTCCCTGTCCTCCCTTGGCTCTTAATACATCTCCTCTGGCTGTCAAGCCTTCACCGAGGGTGTGAGAACAACAGTGTGTGATGGCAGGCCACACTTTAGACCGGCGTGGCTGGATACTGTATACTGTACCATATGTAGTGTTCAAAGACATTGAAGGGATTTCACTTAAAAGGCATGATGTGTATTTATTGGCGGAATGGAAGTCATCACCATATTGACATGTACGATTCCAGCGAGAAACATGCTTAGACTTCACTTACTATTGACTGATGGAGAGGTTTGTGCAACTGGCAATCTCCATCAATAATTGAAGACGTTCACCTTGATCTCCTCACTGAGCACCACTCTGAACTCAACCAGGATATGAGGGAAAGATGTGACTTTCAACAGAATACTTGTACAGTATTCAACTCATACTGTAACAGCAGTTCCTCACTAGGCCATGTACAGTATATACTGTAGCAACCAAAAAGTCAATGTATGGCAAGCTGCTTCTTTCCTTCCTGACTGTGATGTGATTTGGGTTGCTGTTCTATGAACCAACATGTTGAATATTAGATGAATAAACGTTGTTTTATCATTGCAAGGACGTCTTTATTTAATGACTGATGATTGAATGATTATTGTTTTCCCAGCTACAGTGGTAAGCAAAACACAGGCGCAGTGTCACAGTGAAGCTGATCTTTGAACTTGGATACAAAATGTCACCAATTTAATCATTTTATCCTATTAGATATTTGTTTGACATTTTGTCCGAATTTGCGCCAGATGGTTTGCCATGTCATCGCTTCGCATAACCATCTGGGAACTCTCCATTGGAAACTGTTTGGAGAAGGGCAGACACTTTCAAAACTACTTGGCCAGTGATTGGATGAACCATCTGAAAAAACGTACGCCAACTACAACCGCTGTGATAAACTCGCCCAGCGTAGATGTTTGTATTTCAAGTTCCTCAGAACCAAGGCTGATTGGCAAGATCGTTTTCCGATCCATTTTCTCTATCAAGAGTATCCAGACTGATTTGCGAGTAACAACGTGAGCTGGCGCCATCAGGATGGTCTCACGAGGCGAGGACGTTTAGGACACATTTGAAAGACATTCCCTCTACTGTATGTTCCTGAGATACTGCGTTCACGAGAATGGGACGGACGGATGGACAAGGCGGGGGCATAAAAAAAGATTCGATTTAGCGGGGAATTTGAGTACAACGTAGAGTGGAATTTCAACAGCAGGTGACAGTTAATTAAGTACAGTACAGTATGTGAAAGGTTTCTAATTCCAACCCACAGCCTGCTTCTTATAGTTAATACACCTTATTTTGTGATTGAAGTCTGCAATCAAAAACCTTTCACCAAATCCACTCTACTTTGTACTTAAACTTTGTACTTAAGCAGATGTTGGAGGCATGCTCTACAGGCTCGAGCCGGATGATGGGGCGGGCTTAAGGCAGTGAAGCAAATAGATACCAGGCTCTTCTCCCTGAGGAGAGACTGGTGACGTGAGGCTAGTAAGCTTGCGCCTTCTTTTTCTGCCATGGAAGTCTATGGCAGCACCTATAACCGACTGGTAGGTTTTTACAAAACTTTGCACCATGGTTAGAGGGTCATACCAAGATGCCATGGAAGACATTTTACATCGATTGGCCAAAGGGGGGCACTAAAGCAACCGAATGAAATTGCAAACTTTGAACGGGCATATTCCATGCCGTGTTTGACCTATAGATTCGTGAAACTTCGCACACGTATGCCTCTCCTCTCGCTCAACACATTGGCCCCAAGAACCCATAGCTTCCGGTTACTTAGGTTTTGCGGCATTTAGAATTTTTTGAAAAATCTTAAAATCTATCGTCTCCTAGGGAATTTCCACCAATCAGAGTGAAAAACGGTTAAAATGTCATCACTAAATCATTTTAACCTATTAGATATTAGCGGAGGCGTAAGAATGTTTTTGGTTCCCGATGACGTCCCATTTCAGAGAGCAGAGAGGGGTGGGGGGGGTAAGGAGGAGGAGGAAGAAATGCCAGGAGCTGGAGGGGGAGGGGGGGGGCTGCCTCGGAGCACACAGACCTCTTGAGAGGAATATCGTACAGAATCAGAATCAGAATTAGATTTATTCTGGCCAGGTAGGTTTTGACACATTCGGTGCAAGGGATTTGCTGGACTGCTGGTGCATAACATGGCGGCTTTCTGGACTCAGCGGCAAACCATGATACTGTACTGTACCTGCATGAAGACTGGACAGCCAGACAGAGAGAGAGCGTGATGGAGTAACAGCCAAAATGGTCGTCAGACTCTTTGTTTTTTAAGAGAGAAGGGGAAAGAGGCTTCACAACTATGATTGTTGAGTCATCAGACCGAGCATAAAAAAAGCTTTTGAATCGCCTCATTTCTACGGTTGGATTCTATGGTTGGATGCCAACCCAACTTGTGATGATGATGATAGTCATGACAAAGTTGTTGATGGTAATACATCATAGCTGCATTTTTAAGCACATGTGAATTTAAAAGCCATGTATCAGATAGGCATCATCCGGCATCACCCCCCCCCCCCCCCCCCCCCAAGCACCAGCCCTGCTCCACACTGTCAGCTAGAGGGATGGAACAAGTATAGAACACCCCTCTCTCTCTCTCTCTCTCTCCCTCTCTCTCTCCCTCCCTCTTTCCCTTCCCCCTCCCTCCCACTCTCTCTCTCTCTCGCTCTCTCTCTCTCTCTCCGTCATTAGAGGGACATTAATCTGCGGTACAGAGGAAGCTGGACTCAGAACGGCAACGGGGAAAAGAAGTGGCAGATAGATGGCTTGTTTCAATTCATTACATGGAGGGAGGAAGAGGGGTGGGAAGTAGAGAGAGAGAGAGAGAGAGAGAGAGATGGTAGAGAGAGAGAGAGAGAGAGAGAGAGAGAGAGAGAGAGAGGGAGGTTTCATTAAAGACCCCGGTTTAAGCCCGGCCCCTTTTGAATATGGAAATGTCTGAAACACTGAGGAAAAAACGAGCGAGCAAGAGAGAGAGAGAGAGAGAGCGAGAGAGAGAGAGAGGAGGAGGGTCGAGCGAGCCAGTGAGCGAGCGCGGGAGAGAGAGAGAGAGAGAGAGAGAGCGGCCAGTCTGAATTGTGAGTGGCTTACGACACTCAGTGAACAGAAGGTGCTTCTGCATGCTCCGCCAGTGCACTAGTCTGCGCCGCGAGATCGAACGCTCCTCTCCTCCACACGATCGCAGCGCTTGCCCCCCCCCCCACACCCCTCCGCCGCCCCCCTGCGTACCTACCAGCCCCAGTCCTCTCCTTTGGACCAGAGAGCCTGCTGGAAGACGCCGCAACGCCCGGAATATGACAAGGATCCGCGGGACTGCGGAGAGGCAAGGCGATACTTGCCAGAGACGAGGCAGAGACTGACGGAGGCGTACTAGGGAACGAGGGAACCGAGAGATACAGTGATAGAGAGAGAGAGAGAGCAAGAGAGAGAGAGAGATAGAGCAAGAGAGAGAGAGAGAGACCCTGGTGTTACGCATCTCTCTCTTTCAGTACATATTTTTTCGAGCGCGCCGGCCACTGAGAGCGTAATGACCTGGCTGACTGGATCTAAGGCGCGCAGGTCAGCGATCGCTTCAAGTGAAGGACAGTAATTTGTGTTGACAGGGTCTTTAGCAGGAAGGAAGAAAGAACGAAAGAAAAAAAAGAGATTTTTTTTTCCTGCTAGCGGTCTGTGTTTTTTTTCCCCCTTCTTTTTTTTCTTCTTCTTCTTCTTCACCCCTTCTCTCCGTGGTTCCCTCTCCCGTTCCTCTCTGTGCGTCGCGGCGGAGGACTGCGGAGGAGGCGCGGAGAGAGAGAGAGAGAGAGAGAGAGAGAGAGCGAGGACGGCGCTCATGCATGCAGTCGGGGGAGCCGGCACTTCCTCGCAGCTCGCCGAACGATACTTTGGACCCCATCTCTTTCTGGCTCTTTCACCCCGCGAGGAGAACCAAGACATTGTGAGGCTGCCAAGGATCGGGCGTCCGCTGAAAAGCGAGCGGGGAGCTTGGGGAGTGGGTGTGGGGGGGGGGGTGCGAGCCTGTCCCACACTGGGGTCTTTTTTAGATTCGCACATAATTAGCGTCGGGCGGGGGGGAGGGGAAGGGGGGGGGCACCACAAAGGCGGCCGCTGAGTAAGGCTGCCGTCCACTGGATAGGGGTGAGCAGGGATCCTTTCATATGCGATCGCTGGATGGAGAAGGCTTTTTTTTTCTCTTCTTCCCACCCCCTCCGCTCTCTCGTTGCTCCCGGGGATCTAACATGAGCGAAGTGACTTGCCCTTTATCCCACCGCATTGTTTTTTACTCGACGAGACCGGATTCCTGATTTCGTGCAAGTAAAGAAAAAAGAGAAAGAAAAAAAAAGGAAGAAACGATTGCCGTCACTCGAACGCCTTTTCTATACCGCAAAAAAAAAGGCGGAGGAACGATTGAGTGTTTAATCCTGGGAGGGTTTATAAATTATCATGTGAAACATGACAACATAGTATCCGGAGCGATTCGATGGACATTTTCTCCGCGTCATTCCTGGATATTCATGCTAATGGATTTCCTTCTAATTGGTTTGTACCTAAAGTGGCCTCAGCGGAAGCCCCCGGGGTTGATACTGTGCTCGCTGGGCATCTTTCTGAAAATGCTCCCCGCGGCGGAGGGGGTCTGTCCGCGGCCGTGCCGCTGCGACGGCAAGCTGCTGTACTGCGAGGGGCTCAACCTGACGGACGTCCCCCGCAACCTGAGCGGCGCCGTGGGCCTGTCGGTGCGCGAGAACAACCTGACGGAGCTGCGCGAGGCCCAGTTCGCCGGCCTGTCGCAGCTTACCTGGCTCTACCTGGATCATAACGCCGTCGACGCGGTGGAGGAGGGCGCCTTTGACCGGCTGCGGCGGCTCAAGGAGCTGGACCTGAGCGCCAATCGCATCGAGAGCCTGCCCAACGGTACCTTCAAGCCCCTCCCCAACCTGCGCATCCTGGACCTATCGTACAACAGGCTGCAGGCACTGGAGCCCGACTTGTTCCACGGCCTCCGGAAGCTCACCAACTTGCATTTGCGCTACAACGCACTGAAGTTCGTGCCGGTGAGGATCTTCCAGGACTGCCGGAGCCTGCAGTTCCTGGATCTGGGCTACAACCAGCTGCAGAGCCTGGCCAGGAACTCGTTCGCAGGGCTCTTCAAGCTGACCGAGCTGCACCTGGAGCACAACGAGCTGGTCAAAGTCAACCTGGCCCACTTCCCGCGCCTCATCGCCCTGAAGACCCTGTACATGCGCAACAACCGCGCCACCATCGTGGTCAGCACCTTGGACTGGACCTGGCACTTCCTGGAGAAGATCGACCTGTCGGCCAACGAGATCGAGTACATCGAGCCGCACGTCTTCGAGAGCGTGCCCAACCTCAAGGCCCTCAACCTGGACTCCAACCGGCTGTCGTCGCTGGACCAGCGCATCCTGGACTCCTGGGCGTCGCTGGCCAGCATCACCCTGTCGGGCAACGAGTGGGAGTGCAGCCGCAACGTGTGCTCGCTGGCTTCCTGGCTGAGCGCCTTCCGTGGCCAGCGGGACAGCTCGCTGCTGTGCTCCGGCCCGGACGCGGCGCAGGGCGAGGACGTGCTGGACGCCGTCTACGCCTTCCAGCTGTGTGAGGACCCGCCTCCGGCGCCGCCGCTGCTGGACGCCACCACGGCCGGCCTCCATGCCCCCACCCGGGAGCGGGCCGGCTCCTCCTCCGTGTTCCTCGGCCCGGCCACCGCCAACCCGTTCGACCTGCAGGCCGAGGGCGGCGCCGGCGGCGAGGTGGCGACCGGCTCGTTCGCGGTGACGGCAGGCCACGACGACCTGGAGAGCACCATGCAGATCCACAAGGTGGTGACGGGCACCATGGCGCTCATCTTCTCCTTCCTCATCGTGGTGCTCATGCTCTACGTGGCATGGAAGTGTTTCCCGGCTGGCGTGCGACAGCTACGCCAGTGCTTCACCAGCCAGCGGCGCAAGCAGAAGCAGAAGCAGAGCATGCAGCAGATGGCCGCCATGTCCACGCCGGAGTACTACGTCGACTACAAGCCCAACCACATCGAGGGGGCCCTGGTGATCATCAACGAGTACGGCTCGTGCACCTGCCAGCAGCAGCCCTCGCGGGAGTGCGAGGTGTGACCCCCCCCCCCAACAACCCCCACCCTCATCCTCGCCTCCCCCCACCACCCCCGCCAACACCTCCTCTCTGCCCCGAGTGTGTGTTTACGTGTATTTGTGTGGATATAGAGCCTTTTTTTCTGGATATACAGTATATAAGGTGAGGGGGGGGGGGGGTGTCGCGACTTGGAACTGAAGGATTTGGCGACGGGATCTTTGGACACTATTTACACTGCGTCTCACTGTGCTGCTCTCCTCTGCCTGGGGGGGTTAAGGGGTGGTGGGGGGGGGGGGGGGTAGTAGGAAGACTTGAGACGGTGGATTAACTGCTGGTTTTTGAAGAGGCCTAGAGGACTCCATGGAGACCTATAACTCGATGTGGACCCCGAGTCCGTGGGAGCTCTTGGACCTGTTGACTTCATACGGAATCACAAAGAGGATGTTACGGGCACCGAGGCTTCTCTCTCACACCACGGGTGGATATTTGAGCTTTAATGTGTCTTTCTACTGCAGGATATTCTGATATTGTTCTACAGGAAATCTGACTGGGGGGATACGGCGCAAACAACACCATTTTTATTGTGGTAAACGATGAAAAACAAACACGATGTTGAGAAAAAAAAAAGAGAAAAAAATATGATTACGTTGGATAAAAAAAAAAAAAGAGTTTAAGATATTAAGTCTGTGTAAAATATGTTTAAAAAGCAGAAATGCAAGAGTGGATAAAAAATGATGCAAGATGCTATCCTATTTCTTTTGTAAACTACAAAAAAAACAATGTTTAAATAAATGAATTGCTATTCACAGTTAAGAGGTCCGTGTGTAAAAAAACAGAGGAGCAGCCTCGGAGACAGATGGAGTGGTGAGATTTGCATAGGTTGTGCTGCTGAACGGAGTCTTTTCTGCTTGCGTGCCTCTGCAGCCTCTCACAGGCAAAGATTTAAAAAAATATATTAAAAAAAGGGTTGCAGAGGCATAACTTACACCTTAATGTCCAGCCCCGACCCAGGCGGGATTTTACATCTCGCCCCTCTATCCCGATTGCCATGTATGTTGGGTGTCCATTGACTACAATGTGCTGGCTCGCTATCAATGTTGTGGTTGCTTCAACACCCCCTCCCCCTCCCCTTCCCAACACCCCCCAACTCCTTTTACCCTGAATAGATTAAATTGATCTGATGAATTTTAATCGGATGGCATCTTTTCCCATGATCAAACCGTCATTTGAGTGCCACTCCGAGTAAACAACGCGGACTTTCAAGAGATCTAAAGCCTTTTTTTCTCCCTTGTTTTTCCACGCACCCCCCCTGCTTCTACCAGCCCCCTGGCGCTGTCACGCAAGAGCTATGTCGCCTTTCACCAAGCGAGCGGTTCCAACGAGGAGCGAACGCCTTCGCCCTGTGCATTCAAATCAAAACGAATCCTAAACTAGGCTGGGTGAAGAATTGATACAACAGGCTTTTTTTTTTCTTGTCATTCTTAGAGGCTACGCGTATGACTCTTCACTGTGTTTGCGTGTAATGTCTAACCTGTTCTTTCAATACAAGGCTATTTTTTGGGATAATACACGCATATTTCTACCCTGGTTGTTCATTGTGTGACTGAGTTGCCACTGGGTAGATGATTGTGTGTGTGTGTGTGCGTGTGTCTGTGTGTGTGTTCTAGTGTGTGTGCGTGGGCGTGCGTGCGCGTGTGTGTACTGCGTATGTGTGCGTGTGTGTGTACATGTATGTGCTGCTGGAGGAGAGAGAGAGAGAGAGAGAGAGATATGCCGGATGCTGCAGAAAGAAGGTGCCGACTGCTCTCTAGTGTCTGCACCGACTTAAGAACTGAACAGGGAGGAGAGGAACGTCGCTAAGCTATGGCTTCAGCACAGTGTGACCGTGTGCGTGTGTACTGTATGTGCGCGCGTGTGTGTATACATGCGTGTGAGGGTGTGCACACATCTGCAAGGAGTCTTTGAACAGTACATTTGTTTGTGCAATGTAAGTACAGTACCACATGTTTCTAGTAGGAAACTCAAAACAATGTGCGTGCGTGTGTGTGTGTGTGTGTGTGCGTGCGTGTGTGAGTGTGTGTGTGTGTGTGTGTGTGTGTGTGTGCTCTAGACCTTCACAGCAATGAGTCTGTGCATTTTGTAGGAGAAGCACTCTGTGTCCTGCGCAGTCTCTGAGCTGACCTGGGTTCCTAGGCAGAATGCTGCAGTAGCAGCAGCGATGTCAGGACTTCAATATATCACACACACACACACACTCACTCCCTCTCTTACACACACACAACAGGCGGTGGTCATCGGAAGTAAACGACGGAGCAATTACTCTGGAGCAGCTGTGCTGTCGGCCCTCGCAATCACTCAACCTGGGTCAAATTGGCTGTTATCATCCTGGAGTTGTTCATAGCTATAGGTGGTGTTTGTCAGAGCGTGTGTGTTTATTTCAGCCCTGTCTGATTAGTGTGTGTGTGTGTGTGTGTGTGTGTGTGTGTGTGTGTGTGTGTGTGTGTGTGTGTGTGTATGTGTGTGTGTGTGTGTGTGTGAGACTGATTGATCTATATAAGTCATGTGACTCGGCTTCCGGGGGGTACGTTACATAACCAAAGAGACTCAAAACAACCCGAGGCACGCGTGATACGGCGATGTGAACTCTACACACACATTCCTCCTCGACACGAAGGCTCGTGGACGCTTAAAGCAACACAGAGCGTTTTCTTCGGTTTTCTCGGAACTGCGCCCCCACAGGCTCTGCGAGTAAGTGCACTGTCGTACTGCCGTAACGTTATCAGATTGTATTTTTCTGGCTTCCTCTGTGATGTTTCGCTTCGGTTTTCTCACCTCCGCCATGATATCATTGAGTTAAAAAACGCATGATATCCATAGACGCTGGAATAGTTAGCTACTACTGTGTTGTTTAAGCACAACGTTGCGCATGCGCACTTCGACTGAATGCTGCGTCCCGGGGGCGCGAGTTTTAAAAGGTAATAAATGTCAATGTATTATCTTTCTGAGTAGACTGTTTGGACGATTCAGCTTACTTTTAGTAAATCTAATTGGAGAATTAGCACCAGACATGTTTGTAAAGGTCCATATATCGCGATGTATTGCTTTAAAGTCCTGATCTTTTCATCTTAGTTTTTTTTTCTTTCTTATGGAGGGTAAGGCGAACATTTTGTGGTCAGAAAATCACTCTGCTGAATGAGACGACGCCGATAGCCAAGCGGCACCCGGAGACGCGAGTTCCGCTGTGACGTCTAGCGAGCGGAAACGGTGACGGCGCCCTGAGCGGCGGAGACGAGAGAGCGGAGGGCCTCGGAGGAGGGAGAGAGAACAATCTGATTTTCCATTCGAGATTCCCGACCGATACGCCGCGCGCTCGGCACGTCCGCGTCCCGTTCCGAGGCGTACCGACGGCGTCGGGGACGAGGCGGCGAGATGAAAAGGGAAGTCGGCGTTGTTTGGTTACTCCCTAACTGCCGTCAAATTGCCTCTCACCTCCTGGACGCCGTGAGACCGTCCGGGGGGCCTATTTTTAGTCTGCAGCGGCTTGTCGGTATGAATATTCAACGGCTCCTGACGTGGCGGCCGATGCTGGCGAGGGTATTGATTTAGTTTCACTCTTCCCTGGACAAGCAACAGGGTCAGTAGAGGGGGGGGGGGAGGGGCCTTAGAATATTTTAAACGGGTTGAGTCTTTGGGAGTCCTGAAAGCACCCCAGGCCTCTCCGCGTCGGGCCGTTCTCCTGGTTAACGCTCTCGCTATTTATCCCCTCGTCTCCGCCTCCGTCCCGACACGATGCGCCAGGCACCGCTTCTCTCTCACTCTCCTCTCTCTCTCTCTCCGTCTCTCCCCATCTCTCTCTTCACTCTCCTCTCTCTCCATCGCTCTCCTCTCTCTCCATCTCTCTCCTCTCTCTCCATCGCTCTCCTCTCTCTCCATCGCTCTCCTCTCTCTCCATTTCTCTCTCCATTTCTCTCTCCCTTCCACTCTCCTCTCTCCCTCTCTCTCTCCTGCGTGACACAGGAAGTGCCGTGGGGCGTCGGACACTTGGGCCGTTTATAAAGAAGCATTGGTTTCTCTCAAGATCTAAATTCAGCACTGTAACAGCACCAGTGTTTGTGTGTAAATCAGTGAAGGGTGTGGGGGTTGATCAGCGGTTGGGGGGGGGGGGGGGGCGTGCTCCTCTGGTCGGCCTCTTATCAGATCAACTGGGAGGGATGATGTGTGAGATGTGTTCTGTGTGTTCTTTTGAAGTGAAATCACACAGGGAAGCGTGACGGTTGTTCTATTCGCGCGTTTGTGTGTGTGTGCGTGGGGGGCGGGTAGAGGAAGAGTGTGTGTGTGTGTGTGTGGGGCGAGTGGAGGAAGAGTGTGTGTGTGTGTGGTGGCTGTTTGAGAGGTTGGATAATGCGTTTGTTAATGGGTATGTGTGTGTGTGTGTGTGTGTCTACAGGAGATACAGAAAATAAGAGGAGCACACACAGTGTTGGTGTACAGTACAGGGGGTCTTACTGACACTCTGTGTGACCCGTGTGAACAAAGCCAACAAGGGCCAGAGCTAAAGGTCATGGTGTTGACACTTACAGGAGAGAGAGGGAGAGAGGAGGAGAGAGAGAGAGGGAGAGAGGAGGAGAGAGAGAGAGGGAGAGAGAGAGAGAGAGAGAGAGAGAGGGAGAGAGGGAGAGAGAGAGAGAGAGAGAGAGAGAGGGAGAGAGGGAGAGAGAGAGAGAGAGAGAGAGAGAGGGAGAGAGGGAGAGAGAGAGAGAGAGAGAGGGAGAGAGGAGGAGAGAGAGAGAGGGAGAGAGAAAGAGAGAGAGGGAGAGAGGGAGAGAGGGAGAGAGAGAGAGAGAGAGAGAGGGAGAGAGGGAGAGAGAGAGAGAGAGAGAGGGAGAGAGAGAGAGAGAGAGAGAGAGAGAGGGAGAGAGAGAGAGAGAGAGGTCCTGCAGAGCCTGAACAACACAGCTAGCCAGGATCACGCAACACACCACTCACACACCCACGCACGCATGCACGCACACACACAGACACACACACACACACACAGGGTCAGATACACAGTAGGTAGTAGAGCCCAGAGACGTGCTGTGGGTTGGAAGAACGGTGCAGACCTCAAACGGCCGATGCCCTCGGACACACCGGGAGCCGTCGTGCGTCCGGAGCGCCTACGCTGTTCCAGACGAAAGCTCGCACCAAAAGCGCCTCAGAGGAAGTATATGTCGCGTGACGCAGCAAAGGAGGGAGGGAGGGGCTTCACAGATTCATTAACCCGGCTTCCTGTGTGGGCTATCGACTGTCCTTTCACAGCGGGCCGGCTGCGCACAGTAAATGCTGACGCCTCGCTCATAATCAGGTAGTGGGGTTTAATCACCAGGTGACAGTGTGTGTGTGTGTGTGTGTGTGTGTGGGCCTGGTACAGTACGTGTGACTAGAGGCGGCGGTGAGTTATGACGGAGGTTGGGCGTCCGGCCGTTCGTTCCGCAGCGTGGGCGGCTTTGTCACTGGTCGATACTCCGCCCGGCCATCATTCACCGAGTGAAAACTCCTCCCACGTGCGTCTCGAGCGCCCGGGATCGACGTGATTGGATGAAGCCGCCTCGCCTCGGCTCCCCGGCGGCCGCCGCCACCGTCTGGGCCGCCCACTTGAGACGCGTCGTGCCGTGATGCTTTTGCGCTACCCGACTCACGCTCGGGGACACATAGGGCATCGGGGATCTCTCGTACTCGTCAGCCCCCTCTCTCTCTCTCTCTCTCTCTCTCCTCTCTCTCCTATCTCTCTCTCTCTCTCTCATCTCTCTCTCTCTCTCTCTCTCCTCTCCTCCAACATCTCTCTCTCTCTCTCTCTCTCTCTATCTCTCTCTCTCTATCTCTCCTCTCACACTATCTCTCACTCTCTCTCTCTCTATCTCTCTCTCTCTCTTCTCTCTTCTCTCTCTCTCTCTATCTCTCTCTCTCTCCACACATCTCTCTCTCTCTCACACATCTCTCTCTCTCTCCACACATCTCTCTCTCTCTCCACACATCTCTCTCTCTCTCTCTCTCCACACATCTCTTTCTCTCTCTCTCTCCACATCTTCTCTCTCTCTCTACACATCTCTCTCTCCCTCTCTCCACACCTCTTTCTATCTCCACACATTTATCTCTCTCCCTCCCTCCCTCCCTCCCTCTCTCTCTCTCTCCACACATCTCTCTCTCATTCTCCACACATATCTCTCTCCCTCTCTCTCTCCCTCTATCTCTCTCCACACATCTCTTTCTCTCTCTCCCTCACTCTCTCTCCACATCTCTCTCTCTCCCTCTCTCCACACATCTCTCTCCCACTCTCTCTCTCCACATATCTCTCTCCCTCCCTCTCTCTCTCTCACCACACATCTCTCTCTCACTCTCTCTCTCTCCACACATCTCTCTCCCTCTCTCTCTCTCCACACATCTCTTTCTCTCTCTCCCTCTCTCTCCACATCTCTCTCTCCCTCTCTCCACACATCTCTCTCTCCCTCTCTCTCTCTCTGTCCACACATATCTCTCTCTCTCCCTCTCTCTCTCTCTATCTCTCTCCATCTCTCTCCCTCTCTCTCTCTCCATCTCTCTCCCTCTCTCTCTCTCCATCTCTCTCTCTCTCCCTCTCTCTCTCTCTCCCTCTCTGCCAGACGCTCATGGCGGTGCGTACGCCTACAGGTTTCTTTGTGCGAGCCTCTCTCCTTCAGCTGCAGCTAAATACAGATGTGAGCAACATGTGGTGGTGGGGGCGGAGCCTCCCACTGTAAACAGAGTCAGAGCATATTGGAGCCCCCTGTGTTGTGCGTTAAGCCGGCGACAGAGATCTAATAAGAGGCGGCAGCTGGGCCTGCATCTGTGTGTGTGTGTGTGTGTGTGTGTGTGTGTGTGTGTGTGTGTGTGTGTGCGTGCGTGCGTGCGTGCGTGTGTGCGTGCGGCCTGTGTTGAAGGGGTCGAGCTGAGAACAAAGAGGTTTTGAGCAATACCAAATGACATGACATGACATTCGGAGGCCGGCTTGTTCTGTTTGCAGAGCTCTAGCCCAGCTGGGCCGGGATCTCCGGGCCTGATCCGGGCCTGATCCGGGCCTGATCCCAGGACTGTACACAGACGGAGGGAGATGGGTCTGGAGTGTCATGCCATGCATTGCGTCAGGCCATGGAGGAGTACTAGGTGTACTACAGCTCCTATACAGCATGTGGAGTGGAGAGAAGAATACTGAGAATACTGAAGAATACTGGAGAGACGAACTGGGATAGATACTCTTTTTATATGACCCATATCCAGCTGTGGTGTGCCTGCAGAAGTTGATATAATATATGGTTGTGATATTATATAATCGCAATATTATTATTCATTATTAGTCAATGTATAATATTAAAATATGATAATATTATTCATATTATTGCAATGGCTAATTAAAGCAGATTTCCCCGATGTTCTCTTACGGAGCTATTTGACTTTCATGACACCGAGTTTCTGACTTTTATTTACATTTCATCTTGTTCATTTCTTTCCAATTTTATTTCCCTACTGTACTGTAAAAACGTCTTGTGAAGACGGCCTCCAGAGGTCCGCTCCCCCGCGAGGCCAGACCAGGGCCGGGCCTCGCGGGTCGATGAAGAAGCGCGCGTTAGGCGAACGGCGTGCAACCGGCGTGCGCGTACGATGCACGTTTGTACCCGCTCGCAGTGTTCGTTCACGTTGCGTTGCGCATGTATGCATGCATTCAGTTTGAATGTGTGTGTGTGTGTGTGTGTGTGTGTAGCCTACATTACAGCAAATCAAGCCAAGCCAAGGAGCTTATGGAACTAAACCATGAAGTGTTTGGCCCTGACATCGTACCAACCCGTCTGGGTCTTTGAACCAAACACAAATATCTGCTAGAGATATCTGCATCAAGAAACACTGGGGGGCCGGGGCTTGACTAACAGGACAACGCAAAGGGCCTTCTTGGTGCCAAATAGCGTGAGTGTGTGTGTGAGAGAGGGAGAGAGAGACAGAGAGAGAGAGTAAGAGAGAGATAGGAACACTGAACTGTGAAGGTGTGAAGAAGGTTTAGGGATGGGCACACACTCCGGTTTGTGTGTGTGTGTGTGTGTGTGTGTGTGTGTGTGTGTGTGTGTGTGTGTGTGTATACATGCGTGTGTGTGTGTGTGTGTGTGTGTATGTCTGTGTGTGTGTGTGTGTGTGTGTGTGTGTTAGCGGCTTATCAACAGAGGGAATCTGTCCAAGTTTCCACTGTTGTGAGGGCCCAGGAATGTTGGCTTTGTGCTGATAACGAACCGTATCACACCAGCACCCTTGATCAAAGAAAGAGAATGTGTGTGTGTGTGTGTGTGTGTGCGTATGTGTGTGAGATCTGGATTTTACCCAAAACGAGCATGTGGGCAGGCGAACAGGAGAGGTAGATGAATGAACGTCTTTCCCATAATGCTTCTGGTGTAGCCGGCGGAACACATGGTGCGCGCGACCCCGGCGCGTTTGAGTGAACATTCAAACGACAAACGACGACAAACGACAGCTACGGGAAATCGGGCGGTTTAATAACCCAGCGACACGTACGCAGATCTGAGCCTCCCGGAGTGAGGCTGCCACTGGACCAGGCGGCACAGCCGCGCTCATGCCCAAAAGGGACCCCGCTGTGCGTAACCCTCCTTTTCAGCACCCTGGACAGCGCCCCCCAGGTAGAGCGGGCCGCCGGGGACCGGCGCTGGCACAGAGAGGCCGAAATCAGCACCACAGACAGCGTGGCCAGGTGATCACGGAGGTTTACAGGCCATTCACCTTCACCCAGGCAACGCTCCTACCAGATCAGCGAATCACTCCCGGGCCGAGGGAATACCGGCTGCACCGAATCAACTAACGAGCCACGCCACCTCGAAGAGCCCGGAGAGAGAGAGAGACAGTCGTGAGTCTTTTGACTCAGTGAGCAGCCATGTTGACCGTGTGTGCTCGTTTTTGCCAAAGTTGACTGGTTTTGTTCAAATAAATGTGCCAAGGTGTGTAAGAGCTACCAGGGTTGCTTGAATTACTGTGCTCCACCTCAACTTCCACTCTCGGGATGTTACAACACACACACACACACACACACACACGCTCAAGGTGACAGACATCGTGTCAGCAGATGGGTCCACCTTGATGGTGACACCTGAGCTGTGTTAAAAACCGCTCACTGGATAAGTCATAAGTAATTCCCTCACTCATTTATACGTAATAAGTAATTCCCTCACTCACTGTTCCATGTGTAGCGTAGTGAAATTGCTGTGAATTGTGGGTATTTTCTAGCAGACAACATAGTGAGTCAAGTTCACCGCTGAGAATTCCGACACTAGACGAAAACAGCGAACACACAACAGCCCACTTTCTGAATAAGGGGGAACAGTTTTGAACACGGCTACAGACCAGCAAGGCGGTGGGACCAAACGACACGTTGCACAGCTGTATTCCGGTGCCTTCTTTCTATACGGAACTGAGAATTGCCCAAACAGTTGAGGTGGCGGTTTAAAAAACAAAAAAACAAAAAGAGAACAAGAAAAAAGGATTCTCCCTCTATCTGATCAACGTCAGGATGAATAAATACTATTCTATCCGCTCCGACCTCTCGGCTATCGCCTCTATCGTCTATCCCTCTTGGGGGGCGGGGGGCGGTGTGGGGGGGGGGGGGGGGTTGTTAGATTGGCATCTCTCCAGAGGGTCAATGAGATTGTGTACATAAATGGAATTGCCCCATTCTCCTGGTGTCAGATACGCTGAGGCATTATGTCCCTCGCTTTGCGGTAACCCTCCACACACACACACACACGCACACGCACACGCACACACACGCACACACACACACACACACACACACACACACATGCCCCCCTGGCTATCAGCGCCTTTGTGTTGGCTACAAGCCTAATAGAGCCTTTGTCTCAGGGGCTTCTGGTAACTTAAAAGGTGGACTTACCTGTTGAGGAGAAGTGGCGGTGGATGAGGGAGGGGGGACCAGTAGAGATCACATCAAAGGGACACCAGAGAGAGAGAGGGGGGGGGGGGGGGAGAGAGAGGAAACTTGTTAGTATACAGTATGCACTGTTCTTTTTTTTTTCTTTTTTCTAATCTCGAGCAGAGAGGCAGATCAGAGCACGTCCAGGTCGACGCAAGGCCATCCAGCAAGAGATTCCCCACCCTGGGCTTCATAAACACTTTTAATGAGGATGGGGAGGGAGGGAGAGAGAGGGAGAGAGAGAGAGAGAGAGAGAGAGAGATGGAACGAGAGAAAGGCCTACACTTTGCTGTAAGAGCAGAGGCCCCTACCACAGAGTATGCCAGTGTGTATGTGTGTGTGTGTGTGTGTGTGTGTGTGTGTGTGTGTGTGTGTGTGTGTGTGTGTGTGTGTGTGCGCGCGTGCGTGTGTGTGTGTGAGAGAGAGAGAGCAGCAGTGCCTATGGCCCGCATTGCTGTGGTTGAGCAGATGGTGCGCCTCAGGGACGACCGCGACTCCCACCGCTGACAGCAGCACGGACGACAGGATGGGGAGGATGAGAGAGGGAGGATGAGAGAGGAAGGATGAGAGGATGACAGGGGGGGGCATGATTGGCGGGGAGAGCCGCGGATGAGCCAGACGCGGCGGAAGCTGGCACCACTGCTGTCGCTGGCACGTGTGCTCCGAATGCCAAAAAGTTTGTCGCTTCAGTGAGATGGAACGTGACGGAGAAAAGAGGAAAGGGGATGTGTTTTACGGAACGAGGTACGGCGTGTGAGGCATGTGAGGGAATGATTGGTCAAAAGCCGGCACTGGTCACTGAGCACTTCATCAAGATGGCCGCCGTTGACACCCAAAGGCTTGGAACAGCGGCCGTTAAAAGCCGGCAAAGCGAGAAAAACGCTACGGAGAAACGTCATATCTACCAGACATCCAAAATGTCTGCTTTGTCCAAGCTTGACGAGTGAATGAGGTTTGAATTCAAGGTTGGTTCCCCTCCCTCTCTCTCTCTCTTTCTGTCTCTCTATCTCTGTCCTCCTTTGACTCCCTCCATCTGTCTCTATCTCTCCTCCTTTGAATCCCTCCCTCTCTCTCTCTCCCTCTCTCTCTATCTCTCAGAGTTACAGAGTTGGTGCTGGGTCTGTTGACAGGTGAGATGGAGTGCTATTCCAGTGTGAATGCAACTCATCTGATAGCGTTCATTGGGGCCTTGGCGAAGGCCAAAAAAAAAAGAAAGCAAAAATATAAAAGACAGATTGAAAGGGTCCCCGGCCGCAGCAGACCCATTCCTACAGCGCTGAATGATGCTGGCTTGCAAACAGCGAGGATGAATACGAACGTTCGGCCCCGGAAGATCCGCGGTGCCCAACGCTGGAGCCCGAGGGCGACCTGCCACCTCTACCGAGGACGGGCTGGGTGTACGCCGCCCCGTTTAGGTCGAAAAAAGCCTCTCCTGTCACCTGATGGACTGGTTCAATAAGAGAATACGACACAAAGGGGCCTTCACTCTCGTGAGGGTTCTCAATGTAACGAGAGAGCAATCTAGATCCGCCCGGAGCCGATCCGAGTAAATTCTATATTTTTATACGTTCATTAAGTTAGACTGAGTAGTAACTGCCTGAAGATGTTTTATGAAACGGACGCTCAAGCTCGGTAGCTCAATTAAGGTCTGCGCTAACTCAACATCAGACATCAACATGGGGAACGAGGAGGGCGAATGAACTGTAGTTGCGTCTAGTATGCCGTCTGATCCCGGGGAAACTAACTAGCTGCTGGAGATGAGCACTCCGTCTGAGACGGCCAGGAAGCCCCTGGTGGTTGTGCAGCTGGAGTGGAGAGAGACAGAGTGAAACGGAGAGAGAGAGAGATACAGCAAAGAGAGATGGCAAGAGAGAGACAGCGAGAAAGACAGACAGAGAGAAAGAACGAAAGGAAGAAAGAGAGCGTGAGAAAGATGAAGATAAAGAGAGAGAGAGAGAGGGATGGAGGATGGGAGGGAGAGGGAGGGAGAGAGGGAGAGGGAGAGATAGAGAGAGAGGGGGACAGAGGGGGAGAGAGGGAGGGAGAGAGAGAGGGTGGGAGAGAGAGAGGGGGAGAGAGGGAGGGAGGGAGGGAGAGAGAGAGAGAGAGAGATGGGGTGAAAGAAAGGGAGAGTGGAGGGGAGAAGGAGATATGGAGATAGAGAGAGAGGGGGGTGGGGGGGGGGGTGGGATTGGCTGGGCTCTCAACTGAACAAAAGGGGGGGCCCAGTGACCGCCATCTGAGCGAGGGATGAAACGTAACCTGTCTATTCAACAGACAAGAGGTAGAGCGGAGAGGGAGTTGCTAACGACACCACCATCCCCATTGGTCCGCCTCTGAATAAAGGGATGGACCGTCGCCCGAAAGGGGAACGAGTGACTTTGTCGAAGCGTGGAGAAACAGGAGCATGCCGAGTGGCGGAGTGGCCTTCCAGCCTGACAGCGGGGGAGCGGGGTGAGTTATATATTATGGGCTAGGCGGTTGCCCGGGGGCCTGGGCGGCCGCCTAACAACGGGGCACAGAAAAGCGCACACGGTTGCTTAACAACCCTCGCTGACATTTAGAAAGCTCGCGCCCGGGCACTGATGATGACAAATGCACTGAGAACAAACACGCAGACGCACACGTGCGCACACACACACACACACACACACACGCTCGCTATTGAAGGAGTCCACACTCGAGGCCATGGGGTGAAGTACCAGTCGCTACTATCACGGCATAAAGATCCCACTTCAACGACTCGACCCGCTAACCTATCGGTCATTTTTGACATCCGTGTGATCGTCTCTCGGTCCCGTTCTCCAGATATTACCCTCTGACCGCCACTCACAGCTCCACATCGACGGCGCGGCGGATCAATACCTCGGCGCGATCAATCAATTGAAATCTATACGGCCTCTGCACCGCCCGCGCGTGATCTCCGATAACACATCATATATAAACATTTGTCCACGCGCACATCCACGCCTACAGTATGTGCATTCACGCGACCTCCGCAACCTCCGACCTCACAAACAAGGTGACACTGTGAGGGGCCACATGTTATGATAGTAGCTTATAATACACACGGATATAAAGGTCAACACAACGCCCCCTTTACCCCCCTCACACACACACACACACACACACACACACACACACACACACACACACACCCTGTCGACAACGGCAGCGTTGCACTTTTACACTTTCGCCAGAGCGAGCTCCCGAGTAGCCGGCCGCAGCTGAAAAAGACTCGCCGCGGGGCTGCGCTTTGTCCGTCCGACCCACCACGACGATCATAATAGATAGATACTTTATTTACTTCCCCGGGGGAAATTGTTGATTATTATCCCTGCGGGTCAATCCTCGAGCTTCTCTGAGGAGGAGGAGGAGGTCGGGGGTCAGGGTGGGGGGGGGGGGCATGGGCGGCATACTAAGCGCCCGCCGCCTCCTCTCCCCCCGCCTCGTCCCCGACCCGGAGGTCTGCGTAGGACCCCCCGCCGCCCTCCCGACTCAGGTCAGGTGTGTGTGTGTGTGTGTGTGTGTGTGTGTGTGTGTGTGGGAGGGCGGGGGGGGGGGGGGGGGATGTGAGAGCGTGCCCGCTTGGGATTCTGGGGAGGCTCTGCTCCCCTCTCGGTCTACGGCCGTTCTTTCACTCTCTCTCCCGGTTCATCCTCTTTTCTTTTACACACTCTCACTCCCTCTCTCTCTCTCTCCCTCTCTCTCCTCCTTCGTTCCTCCGCTCCCTCCCCCGAGTGATCAGACAACGGTGCATGCCACATTTGCTCCACACACGCACGCACGCACGCACACACACACACAGAATGCACATAAAGCAAAAAGTCCAAGCTCTCAAATTCCAATTAACCGCTCGTTGTCGGAGGTGCAGGCTTGACCAACATTGCGTGTGCATTGCATCGTGTTTAGCATTAGCATGCTAACCCCAAGTGTGACCTGTTGCGACCCCTGTAGCATGTTATCCCCATGGGAATGTAGCATAACTCTCCTCCAGTGTAGCATAATAGATACATTATCATACACATTTGCATTGCAAAAGAATGTGGAAAAGCTAGTCACACACACACCATGGTCTGGGCTGGGTTATTCAATGTAAAGCAGCGCACAAGTATACTGCCAATTGGTTTTTTTATATATTCACTTCACTTGTTAGACAGAGCAGCGAAACAAAAAAACATGTCAAGGCTTCTAGAACATGTGCGCGGCTCACTCAGAGCGCTCGAGCAAAGTGGGAACCCAGGAGACGCTGCGCAACATCTCTATCTACGCCCAACTCCATCCTGCACAGAGGTTTTTAAATAAATAAAAACCCTGTCAACCAGCCAACCGACGGGCCGCTTCACAGAGGCGAACGAACGGAGTGATATCTGGAGACCACGTGTACAAGTAAACATTTGAACCGACAGTGGCTCAAGGCGAACGGTATTATTGCTGTGGAGTGTTTGGATGCGTGTGGGAGTGTGGTTGAGATGGTGTGTTTAAGCTGACTAATGAAGCCCCTGGGATTTTGGTGTTTGATGAGCGTGCGCGCGTGTGTGTGTGTGTGTGTGTGTGTGTGCGCGCATCCACGCAAGTATGACTAAATACACATGCATGTCCACTTACAGCATCATCAACATCACAAACATCACAGCTTTCAATCTTGCAACTCACCCACCCGCCCACACACACACACACACACACACACACACACACACACACACACACACACACAAAGGAGACCTTGGGGAGGCCTGTGGTCCATTTAGATGGAGGGGAACCTCGCAAGGCGGTTTTAGGCTGTCAGCTCTGTCAGGGGCCGTGATAAATGAAGATGAATCTGACGCCCCCCTCTCTCCCTGCTCTGAAAACCACCTACGGCTGAGAGAAACCGGCAGAGAAAACCCACCAATCACAGCCGCTCAGGACACGGCGCCATGGCGCCGCAGCCAAACCCGACAAGTCGGACATTTAGAGCGCGCTTTCATCCGTCGTCGGGCGCTTTTATCAGACTGGAAGCCATTTCTCTTGCTTTCGAGTGACGCTCAGGCGGACGCCGCGCGTGACGGTGAACAGAAAGGGGGCTTTAAGCCAGCTCACTTCTTTTCGTCTCTCTTTCATAATTTCACCCGTCTACGGACATCGCTCGGCCGCTGTCGTACGCCGAGGCCTATCGCACGGACGAACGACGCTGGCTTAATGAGGAAGGGAGAGGAGGAGAAGGAGCAGAAGGGAAGAGAGATAGGGAGGCGACGTCTCCCTTTTATGCTGATGACCTTGTTCTACTGTCATCTACTGAACAAGGACTACAGCAACAGCTGGACATAGTAGAAACGTCCTGTCAGAACTGTGCCCTAGCAGTGAATGTGAAGAGAACTTAAGTCATGATTTTCCAAAAGCGCCCCAGATGTCAGGAAAATACCAGTTTACCATAAATAATAATATTGTTGAACATAGTATGAGTTACACAGTATCTTGGCATAACCATGACAGCATCAGGGAGCTTCAACATGGCAGAGGATGCACTAAAAGACCAGCTCCAAGAGCTCTAAATGCAATTAAGAGAACATTTTATATAATTACCAAATTCCAATTCAAATCTGGCTTAAAATATTTGAAATGTGGGGTCCACTCAGTCATCCTAGCTATACCCGCTGGGACAAACATCCAACATCTAACTGTCCCCTCACAGCGAGAAGGTCCTGGGCCTTTAGTTTGCATTTTCTCCCCATGTTTGCAAGGGTTCCCTCCCAAGAACTCAATATGAAAAACATGCAGAAGAACAGAACGCTCTTCAGTCCTGTCCCGGACGGAGCACTTGGACTTGGTCCCTGGGCGCCACTGACGAGGCTGCCCACTGCTCCTGACTGCCCCTGGAGGAGGGCAGTTTGATGGGGAAATACAGAGAACAATTTCCACTGCGACCTGATTTGCATGTGTGTGTTGTGTGCTGTGTCGCTGCTCACATGTGTGTAAACTGTGTGGCTGACTAAAGACCCCCTAGAGGTCTAAATTATTATTATTACTAATCCCTGTTGGGAAATTGCACTGTTACAGACACATTCACGGGACATCAACATTACATTACATACATTAGCCTACATTAGGGAGTGTAGGGCTTGATCATTGCGTGAGCTGTTCCTTTCATTGCCTTGTAGCCTTGTACAAGAGTTTTAAACTGGATGTGAGCTGCTACAGGGAGCCAGTGTAGAGAACAGAGAAGGGAAGTTGTGTGCAAGAACTTGGGGTGGTTGAACAACAGGCGAGCAGCAGCTTTTTCAACAAGCTCCAGAGGTTTAACATTCAAAAGAGAGCGCTCACATTTTCAAGAGAGAGAGCACTCACATTCCAAAGCCAAAGCCATCCAAACCCAAGAGCAGAGCCCAGAAAAGAGTCCACTTTGTCAGCTGGTACTGAGACTAACTACCCCCTCTCTGACACACTCTGACCAGTCTCGCACCAACTCTGCTTTCCAAACACCAGTCAGAGTTACCAAATTAACAATGTAAACAAACCTATTTGGAACATTGGAAAGAAGTAACTAAAAGCCAAAGTGTTATCTGGCCCTAAAAAGAGATTATAAATTGGCAGAGTATCTTTCTACTCTACTCTCTATCTACAGAGACAGAAAGCAGAGACAGATCCTAACCAAGTACAGGCTCAGTGACCATAAATTGGCAATCGAAAAGAGGACGATACAACCAAAAGAAAAAGAATCATTGTGTAATCATGTTCAACAGATGGAATTGAAACAGAGATGCCCGTCCTCCTATACTGTAAAGCAGTCAATGAAATAAGGAACACACACACACACACACACAAACAAATATACATATACACGTTGTGATAATTATCATTACTACATTTCTACAGCATTACAGCATTTCTTATTTATATATGTTGTTATCATCTCTTTTTGTTTGTTTGTTATATAATTAGTTAGAATTAGTAATTTGCGTACTGAGTATTTCCTGCCAATAAAGCTTATTGAATTGAATTGAGAGAGAGAGAGAGAGAGAGAGAGAAAGAGAGAGAGAGAGAGACAGAGAGAGACAGACAGACAGACAGACAGACATAGAGGGACAGAGACAGAGAGAGACACAGAGAGACAGAGAGAGAGACAGAGACAGAGAGAGAGACGAGCACAGAGAGAGCGACAGATACAGAGAGAGGGAGACAAAGAGAAAGAGACAGAGCGAGAGACAGAGACAGAGACTGTAAAAGAAGAGAGAGGATGAACCAGGCCAAAATCGAACGGAACCAGATGGTGCCCGGAACAAGCAACGCCTGAGGTGCCTCTCCTCCCCCTCCTCTCCCCCCCCACACACACACACACACAGACATACACACACACACACACACACACACACAAATACACAAACACGCACACACACACACACACACACATACACACACACACACATACACACACAAACACACACACACATACCCCTTCCCCCACTGACATGACACACCCGCACACACACAAGGCCTGATCAGAGACTCGAGGAGTCTGCAAGTCTGTATGTTCTTGAATCATCTATGTTACTGTGTGTGTGTGTGTGTGTGTGTGTGTGTGTGTGTGTGTGTGTGTGTGTGTTTTATTGGTGGTGGGGGCAGTGTGTGGGGGGCAAGCTGCTTTGTAGAGCGAAAAGAACAGTGGCGGTCAAACTTAAAAAGGGAGAGGAAGAGAGGATGTGGACGAAGGGAAAGAAGGAGAGAGGGAGGAGGAGGAGAGGGAGGAGGAGGAGGAGGAGGAGGAGGAGGCGGAGCGTAACGCTGATCAACACTGCACTGACGCTGCTTAGTTTAGATGAGTCACATGGGAAGGGCTGCTTTCTTAAATTAAATGGATGGATGTATTCCGGCTTTGCAAAACAAATCCGATTTTCTCAAAATGGTAGAAAAGCAATTGCATCATTCCAGTGGGGTTCTGTCATGGGAATCAATATACCGTGGCCGCAAATCTTTTTGTAATTCGTCATTACATTTTCAAATATTAACCATTGATTTGGTGACATTTATAATAACAAACACTAGCGCTCCAACTTGAAAAGCCCAGTATTGAATGCTCTGTGAGGAGAGGGCAGAGCAAGGTCTAAGAGCCCACGCCAGGGAGAGACAGCCACAGTTATTGGAGAGACATACTGTATAGATACCCGGAACAAATGATATCATTTCCTTGGACGGAGCTAACCACAAAGCAATCATAGAGACCCCCGTCCCCCGTCCCCCCCCCCCCGCCCCCCGATATCACCTCCCGCGCACACGCTCGGCATGCAAACACACCACAGAGGACGGGGCTAGTTACTGGGAGCCATCAGCGAGAAAACTCATCAATCAAGCTCATATTTAATGGCTAGGCCATCTCCCCACGCACTCTCTCTCTCTCTGACAATCACCCCCCTCCCCCACCCCATATACACACACATCTAAGCGTGGTCCACCAAAATTAAATCATAAAAACCCATTTCATTAAATTGAACTGTAATTCAATATCAGTAATCATTCAGAAAATTCAATTGGGAAAAAAAAAAAGAAGTCTCTCATTCCGAGAGTCCCCGAGCTGTGCCACCTGTCCAATATGTCTGAAGCCTGGGTCTGTGAGGGGCCCAATCCTTGTTATTGACTTCACCAACCTCGCCAATGACACCCTGTCTGCCCGCATACTCTGTAAATAAGGAAGTGAAGCATACAGTAGAATGGGATGTGAACATTTGACCCCGTCTTTTAGTCACCGAGACGTTACCAACAACAAAACGAGTTCACGATAGCTGCGACCACGTACGAGCTATAGAGTGGGCTACGAGGATTTGCAATCTGTCTGAATCTTCGAATCTTTCCAAACACTAATCAGAGTTAACCAAATTATAACAAGATGTAAAGAAACCTATTTGGAGCATCGGAAAGAAGTAACTAAAAGCCAAAGTAGATCAGAATGTTATCTGGTCCTAAAAAGAGATTATAAATTGGCAGAATGTCTCTCTACTGTCAGAGGTGGAAAGCAGATACAGATCCTCACCAAGTACAGGCTCAGTGACCACAAATTGGCAATCGAAAAAGAACGACACAAAAAATCATTGCAACCAAAATAAAACAGAATATGTGATCATTGTTCGACAGCTGAGGTTGAAACAGAGATACACTTCCTCATATACTGTAAAGCATTCGATGAAATAAGGAACATCTACTTTAAAACTAAAATTAAATCATAAAAAGCCATTTCATTAAATCGAACTGTAATTCAATAGCTGTAATCATTCAGAAAATTAAAAAAGAAAAAAAAGGACTCTCATTTCAAGAGTCCCCGAGCCATGCCACCTGTCCAATATGGGTCTGTGTGAGGGGCCCAATCCTTGTTAATGACTTCACCAACCTCGCCAATGACACCCTGTCTGTACGCATACTCTGTAAATAAGGAAGTGAAGCATACAGTAGAATGGGATGTGAACATTTGACCCCGTCTTTTAGTCACCGAGACGTTCCCAACAACAAAACAAGTTCACGATAGCTGCGACCACGTACAAGCTTTTGAGTGGGCTACGAGGATTTGCAATCTGTCTGAATCTTCTCCTCTCTTGTCTTGCTTTTGTGGACAACACGCTTTTGTGGACAACAGCGGCACCACAATTTTGTAGACATAACATTAATTGTAGAGTGACTGACCTACCAACCGACCGACCAATCGACCAACCGACAGAGCGACCTATAAAGCTGCTGGTCGCAGCTAATATGAAAACTAAACCAGAAATGACCTCATACACTACCCACCCACCGCGGCCCGCAGAAGAATCCCTAGAACATGTACTTCCTGGACACAAATACAAATCACGGAATAGCGTGGCTGGCCGTTTAGCGCGGGGGGGGGGCAGGCCTGTGTGGGCCTGCGAGCGTGCGTCGTCCCCATGGTTACTGTGAACCTAGGTGTTTGTGCAGGCTTGTTTGCATGGCGAGCGTAGACCTACACGTGCGCGTCGGTGCTCCGAGTGCTTGTGCACGGGACTGTGAATGGCACGTCTGGGAGGACAGTGTCGTGGGCGAGGAGTGGACCATATGGGCCTCCGTAGGGGGAGGAGCGGCAGGGTGTGGCCTCCCTGCTGTCGCTGACTGTTGTGTTGCGAGGTCAGGGAGAGGCTGACAGTGTGATCCCCGGGTAATCCCCTGCTAGCTGTCTGGCCCGCCCCCTCTGCCCATATGTGGGTCATGTGCCACAATAAATGTGGCAAAAACAAGCGATTTGCATCCCCACAAAGAGCCGTGTCAGTCAACAAAGCTAAGAGGATGGTGTTGTTGTCTCTTTGCAGTTGTTGTTGTCTTTTTTCAGACAAAGAGCGGATGAGAGGAGGAGGTGAGGAGAGATTCTGTGGGAATGGGGGGGGGTGGGGGGTATACAATGATTAAGCACGCACAAAGTGACAGGCGCTATAATACAATGTGTTATAAAAGGTGTGTGTGGGGGGCAAGCATCTTGTCACCCAGAGCGGTGGGTCATTTGTGGTTGAAGTGTGTTTCGAGATGATAAGGCGAGGGTGAGAAAATGACAGCTTATAAAAGTGTACTGTTACCCTAAGGATATCAAAAACCACAAGCCATAGCCTAGTTTTGCATTTTATGTTGAAAAATTAAAACATCACAATGCAACGTTAGTACTTTAATTTGGCAAAACAAAATAATCATGAGTGTGAAAAATACAATGAAATCTACTACCTCTGTCTGTCTGTCTGTCTGTCTGTCTGTCTGTCTGTCTGTCTGTCTGTCTGTCTGTCTGTCTGTCTGTCTGTCTGTCTGTCCTACCTATGTCTGTCTGTCTGTCTGTCTGTCTGTCTGTCTGTGAGAATGTGAGCCGCGAGTGTAGCACATTCTCTACGCTACGATTGCTTGTTGGTGCCTGGAATATTGTGTGCAATATGGCTGAATATTTATCAGATTTTGAGGATATAGAAGATGATTTACAATATGATGGAAGCCGATCATTGCGTAGAGAATGTGAGCCGCGAGTGTAGCTTACAGACGGAGAATAGCCATCCATCTATCTATCATGTCTGATGACTTTGTGTTCTTAACAATCTACAATGTTTGAGTCAGCAGTCA
>NC_140253.1:5757257-5767257 GCF_949987555.1 Borostomias antarcticus
TTGTGAACTACCTGCCAACTGTACGAGGACATCAGAGATGCATACTTCCCACATATTACAAACACCCAAAAAGATTTTGAAAACATGACTACTGACAAAGAAACTGCTGGAGGAAATACAGCTATGCACACACACAGCAGCAAGATTTGTGAGCAGTTGTGACAGGAAAAGAACATCCAATTGAACACGACCAGCGTAAAGAACGTCAATCTGTATCCCTGCTCACCACAATGATCACGGCATGTATAAGCTGTACATACAACCTGAAAAGTTACCATTTAAATAAATTTGTAAATATTACACGTATTCACTCAATTCACCTATTTGCATTTACCTTTATATTTTAGCATTTAGACTTTTCTCATGTTTGCTTTGACAATGTAAATGTATGTTTCCCAAGCCAATAAAGCCCTTTGAATTGAACCTGAATTGAATTGAGAAAGAGTGAGTCAGAGAGATAGATGAGAAGCAGATAAAATGCAAGAGAACAACCCTGAGAGAGAGAGATAGAGAGAGAGAGAGAGAGAGAGAGAGAGAGAGAGAGAGAGAGAGAGAGAGAGAACACCCCTGAGAGAGAGAGAGAGAGTGAGAGATATGTGGATAGAGGTGCTTTAAATACAAACAGACATTCAGAAATTAGTTCTCTCTAGAGGTCACATTTTTCTGAAAAGGCGTTGGGATGTGCGTCACCGCCGAACAAGAGAACACAAAACAGGGGAGAGAGAGAGAAAGAGACAGAGAGAGAGAAAGAGTGTGTGCGTGTGAATGAGTTGCTGTTTTTTGTATGTGTGAGTGTGCGTGTGTGTGTGTGTGTGTGTGTGTGTGTGTGTGTGTGTGTGTGTGTGTGTGTGCTGTTGGCAGGGTAAGGTTTCTTCCGAAGGCCCCTGTACGTTGCGCCTGGTCCATAAAGGATGGGGCTGTCCAGGGAGGAGGACTCTCTTCCTGTAGCACGTTTGGAAACAACGCTGCCTCTACCATCGTCCCCGGCAACGCCGGCCTGCTGATGGATTCCCACATTGCAGTGCAGATAATTCAACACAGGAAATAATGCAGGCAGGTTTGCTGCTGCTGCAGATCTGTGATGCTGTTACTCCACAGCGTGTGTGTGTGTGTGCTTGTGTATAAAATGTCGGTATACTATATTTACTATGCAGGTCACTTCATATATCCCGTTTCAGGGAAAGAAAATGACTATCCAAGTGTGAGCCAAAAGAGAAAAAAAGTGACTAAGAAGGAGTTGTCCAGGGTTCTGCCTCGGTTCCACCCTGCAGTCAAACCCGAACCCAAATACACTGACTTACTGTAACAGGCATTTCATATTCTCTGCATTGCACTTGTTAAAAGTCTAGAGAGTTATCAATCTATTACAAACTGGCAACTGAGACATCCTGGCTAGAGCAGCTCGCTTGACTGGATGTTAACAAAACTGCACTTCCTGTACGCATCTTGGATGGAAAAAATAAACCAAACTGTTCAGCATCGGGTAGAAAAAAAACACACAAAGTTGACAGATATTTGGGTGAGTGAATTGCACAGTTATTTGGGTGAGTATATCGCACAGCTATTTGGGTGAGTGTATCGCCATCGTTGTTGTAGGGAGCTGGCATCAGAATTTATGCCTGCGTCATACTGCAAACGCACCGCATCTACCGAGAAACTATTTCAAGGTAAAGAAGTATTCAGATACTTTGGAGGAGGTCACGCTCAGACGATGCCATGTGAAACTTTGTATGAGACGGTCACACTGTCAAAGCCCAAGGCAAAGAGTAATTTACCCTTTTTTAAAGGAGATTAGTAGCAACAGAGCCACAACACACTTGCTAATGCTCCCTCGAAGCTTACAGTCCGTGACATAAGCTTCAGCACACAGCGCAAAGAAACACATATTTACTTTCTTTTATAAACTTTCTGGGGGAGGGAGATATGGGACATATACGTACAGAAAACAGACCCTGTGGCAAACGATGACCTCGAGCTGTAAGCTGTGGCTGTTAGCGGGAGTGACAGTTGCCTGCCGTTTGCCAGTTTCAGCTCGGCCGCTGAGAGACGACAGCGACGCGTTGTGACACTTTAATAGCCAGGGACCTTTGAACCTTTCAAATGTAATCAGAGGTCGATGCCGTCTTGGCCCGCGTTGCCGCGCTGACAGAGGAGAAATGTATACCAGCTCTGAGTCGAGGTAGGAGCTGAGGCTAAATGACGCGAGCGTGCATGACTGCGTCTCATGTTAGATGGAGCCGGATACTGCTATCTCAAGAAAGGCCGTCGACCTAAAGTGGCGTGATTTCACTGAACCAAATACTTTCGGCTCAGCGGCTAGAGGGTAATTGCTTAGTGGACTTTGGAACAAGTGACTGCTGTTAAGTGGATAGCAAATAGGAAAAGCATTGTCTTTACGCATACACTACAATCAGATAGGAAACAAACTAAAAAAGCAGGATACAACTGGTGGAAAAGGGGCTTATCGACAACTCTGCTTCCCGAATCCTATACTTTACAGTCTCGGGGATTGATAGTGTGTAGGGGGACTTAGTGACAAAGGAACGGGAGGGCCATGCATCTTTAATGGCCAAGATTAAGACAAAATGGCCGACTTCGATGCTAATCCACTGTCGCCCATTAAGAGGGAATACGCTTTTAATGGAGAAGTGTCGCCGACCCATGCATCAGCGGTCGCTTGCGGATGACGGATGGACAGGTTAGCGCTCCCCCTCACCCTGACCCCCATTGATCCACGGGCGATCCATCGATCGCGCGACCTGCCCGGGCGGGCGCCTGCAGCCGCGCTCCCTCGGGGACGACGGAAGCGAGGAGGCGTGAGTGCAAGGTCGCCCGCTCCGAGGTTTCCTGCCTCCACTTTCTAACCCCTGACCACAAACGCTCCGAACACGCGGGGGTGCTTGGGGGCATTTTAAGCGGTAATGAGTAGTTTGTGAGTTAATATCAAGCCCCCCACTCTCTTTCTATGTAAACAACTTGATGAACTCGTGCCGAGCACAGTCCGCCCCCCCCCACGGAGTAACAAGCGCGGCGTGAGCGAACGATGATCGCCGCGACGCCGATGAGGCCTCGGGCGGCCCCGGGAAAACAGATGGAGCCTCGCCGGAGAAAAGACGCCGACCGAACGGGCTATCAATCACACCCAGCCCAGACACGGGGGGGAGGGGGGGGGGGGGCACCGCCACGTTCACGTTAGCGTACGTCACTCATCTCCGGGATGCGTCCTTGTGGGTTGCACACCGTAGACGCTGTCATAACAAACTGCTGTATCACACGTCGAATGAGGGGGTGAGTTGAGGAGAAAGAGAGAGAGAGAGAGAGAGAGAGAGAGAGAGAGAGAGAGAGAGAGAAAGAGAGAGAGAGAGAGACAAGGAGCCTCGGCTTATCACAGATGTATCTCAGGAGACCTGACTGCGGTGCGGAGACAACATACACACAAACACACACACACACACACACACACACACACACTCTGAAACAAAGTCTATTGATCAAGCAGGAGGACGGAGAAGGCCTAGCAATAAGATGGAATACCGATCCACGTCTTCTGGTTCCACATTCACCTTCTTTATCGACCATACACCGAATTGGAAAGATCGCGCTTCAACCCAAAAGACAACCGATGGCGCTAGTAGTTAACTATTTCTATCATGTGTCTGTGAATCCAATACAGAAGGAGAGTTCACGTCAAACAAATCCACTGGAGAATACCATCACACAGAGCAGAGATTGAAATCGGTGCGGTCAATTGAATTCCTTAAACTTCCTTAATTAAACTGCTCAATGCGCCCTGTCCTCTATTAAATGCCAATCATTTAAACATTTTAATTTTGCTCCATTCAACCCGGCACTAGCAATCAAGACGTCACTCTTGAAACGAGGACCCACATGACGTGAGGGCATTTTGCCTGATATCAGCCATTATGAATCACGCCGGAGTCGGCCAAAAAGAAGACGTCTCGACGAAGACAAAAGGATCGTGCCGCCGCGCTCGGCGATCCGAACGCGGAGCTTGGATGACGGAGGTACAGAGTACAGAAGCTCCTCACATCTACAAGAGTCTGTGAGGAGAAATCTGACGATCCCTGGTTGCTGAAGTTCCTTCCCTTTCCTGGCAGCACTTCCAAGGAGTGGTGTGACTGTGTGTGTGCGTGTGTGTCTGCGTGTGTGTCTTTGGCCTGGCTCTGTGGCTCGACTAATTAGGAGTCTCAATAAGTGCATAAATAAATGCAGATGGGAAGTGGAAGTCGGCGAGTCTGCCGCGGCTTTGGTTCCCAAAGCCGGTCTTTGCGCCTCAGAAAGCTGCCTCCTGTTGGTGTCACGGGCCGGTGTCACTCATCCCCATCCGCTCCAGGTGCCTTAATCTCTGGCGGGGTGAGTTCCAGGGAGAGGGAGGGAGAGAGGGAGAGAGAGAGAGAAGGAGAGGGAGAGAGAGAGAGGAAAGGAGGGAGGCAGGGAAGGAAAGAGCGAGCGAGCAGGAGAAAAAAAGAGAGGTAGCTAGCAGCATTGCTGGGCCGCCAAACCAGGGTGTGAATGTTCTTACTACTAAACTGGGGAGCGTGATTCAATGAGGAAGAGGGCGGCATTTCATTTTCCAACGCACCGCCTTGTACATCCAGTACTATGAGACCCATTCTCTACATATCTCTTTACATTTTGAGCACAGATGTGTCACAGAGATTTCCACCAAACTGACACTCAATAAACATTTCAACATTTCATTTGAACTCAACACACGTGAGCGACTTACATCATTATGAGCTATTGTTGGGGTTAAGCGCCTCACTCATAGGGCAAAGCAGCACAGGCAACGGCATCTACGGCACATAGTGAGTGTGTTCCACCAGGGCCCCCGCAGAACGCCACGGAGGTCCCTCTCCTCATTCGTACAATCGTGGCCTCTAATCACTCCGCGAATTGAAAGACAATTGAACAGAATGAACCTACGGGCGTGACGGCGAAGGAGTAATCCCACCACGTCCGCCTCCCCCTTCTCTTCTCCCCCTCCGTCTCCTAACAGAGGAACCGGTGGGACTGGACCCGGATAATGAGCTCGTTAAACTATATGGGGCCCCGTTCCCCGACGAGGGCCGCTAACCAGCCAACGCAAAGTAACACGCGTGACTCCATAAACCTTTATGGGTTCCCACCCATTGGCGTTAATTGTCGAGGGGCAGGGGGCGTGCGGTGTGTGTGTGTTTGTGTGCGTGAATGTGTGTGTTTGTGTGCGTGAATGTGTGCGTGTGTTTGCGTGCGTGTGTGTGTGTCTGTGGGCGGCCGTCGAGGTTCATTACCAAACACGATGTATGTAATCTTGTCGGGGAAAGACAGAAGACAGAGAGACACGAACCCAACAACCATCTCTAGGAAGCGGACGGGGTGGGGGGGTGGGGGTCTGGGGGGGTGGGTTGGATCGGCCCGTGAATGTAATTGGATGGCCATGAATGTGACGGGGGAAGAAACGCTCGCGCTCGTACGGGGTGTAAGTGATTTCATCGCGGCCGTTATAAAAAGGAGGGGAGCGGGCTATTATGGGTGTAATTGATTTTGCGGTGTGTCATCGCCTCAGGGTTGCTGCTTCAGCCTTGCCTTGCGTCGGGAGGGGGGTGGGGTCGGGTTGGTGGGGGGGGGGGGGGGGGGGGTTGGTGGGGGGGGCGGCTTGCTGACACGGTGGCCAGCGGCGCGTAATGAAAGGCGCGTGGCGCCGGCCCATGTTCTGAAACAATGTATGGAAGAAACAAGGCATAACGATAGGGAATCGATACGGCGCCGCGGAAGGTCCATTGTATATTAAATGTGCTGTATTGTAAAATCGATGGCGCTGAATATTTAAACATGCATTTTGTAGCCGGGGCTTTGGATCAATTTTATCCTTAACACGCGCGCACGCACACGCACGCCCCGGGGCTTGGTACCTTATCTGGTGTTAATGTATCTCCTCTGTCGGCTTGCAGTGTTAAGCGATAGCCAGGTGAGGCACACCTACCGCCGCGGCTACAGCTCGATATAACAGCACCTGTTATTGAAAGTGACCAAGCGGGCTTTAAGCATAAACTCAATCCAGCAGCAAGTAAGACGCTCTGGGCTGGAAAACATCCGGGGCTTCAGTTTGACTTCATTTAAAGCTCTCCTCGAGGAGTTAAGAGGCTGAACACGGCTGAACCTGAACAACATTTAGGTTTATCTTATTGCCGTCTCTTCGGCGCACCGTGAGTCAACACTGTGGTGAAACAAAACAGAAAAAAACAATAAAACTGTCGACTTCAAACACACCGCTTCTACTCCAGACGCCGGGGTAGCTAGGAGAGGAGCGGCCGGCGTCTGGTTCACCTCGGCCCGACGCCGTGAGAGGTACCGCGTGTTCGCGTATTCATCCCCAATCTGCTGTGATCTGTTTCTGCCGTCCCTCTCAGGCGCAAACGTGATTTGTGTGTCTCCAGAGGATCCATCATCCGCGTCCCCTCCCTGATCTAGATTGATGCGGTCCCGCAGAGCGCCCCAAGGTTTACGGCCCACCGGGTATACTGGGTACTGTGCACACACACACACACACACACACACACACACACGCACACGCACACACACACACACACACAAGCACACAAACTCACGCACCCCACTCAAGAGGGGGTCTAAAGCCTAACGATTAAAACAAATTAGTGCGCGTCGCTCTTTTGCTGGGAAGAGGAGATTGAATGAACACATCGCGGGTCATTAGTCGGCGCCCTACAGCAGGAAACTACAGCAGGAAACTACAGCAGGAAACTACAGCAGGAAACTACAGCAGGAACTGCAGGAAGTACAGGGGTGAAGGGGCGTGGCCGAGCGCACAATGACCTCATCCATTTATACCAGTGGCGGCTGGTGACTCAAAAAACTGAGGAGGACAGGAGGAAGAGAGGCGAACCGCCTATGGGCGCCGGGGGGCACTTTCCCTCAGTCAGTTATTATTTGAAATATCATCTTTAAAGTGGATTTACAGTCAATTTTAGCATATTAAAAACTGAATAACACTTTCTTTAACTACATGCAGCATTAATTTATCATATTTATGATAAAATATGACAAAACAACAATAAAACATTGGAAGCAATAGTTGTAATGGATTGTAGGCTACTCTTCTCTAAAGAGAGAAAATAATTGATATTGGTGAGGTGCTGGAGAGGTTAGGTGATATATTAAAAATGTTTTTTGATTAGGGGACAGTGAGGTGTGCTGGCTCTCAAACAGTGTGTTGGCAAATAGATTTGACAACTGGACAATGGAATACGCTGCACAGCAAATCCAGTATCCAACAGTTCGCTCATGGCTAGCTAGCAATGGTACAGCTATGGGATTAGCTCATTTGGGTTGCTGTCAAAGCTGCCACTCTTATGTTGCTATAGCCTACAATTATCAGAACAATATGAACATTCAGTTGAAAGTTTTCCATCCACCAATCCATCACTGGATGAGCAATAAGCACCGCAAAGCGATCAATTCTCACGCAAGCAGGAGTCAGGCTGTGGATTTCTTGGTGTTGCGACCCAGTCTCTAGAAATGTTTTGGAAGGGTTGCCGACAGTTTGCGCGAGCCAATCTGCAGGCCTGCCTATGCCGTAGCCTGACGTGCACCTCATTGCTAACGTTACCGGATATAGCCAGCCAGTGGAACTGTCATGTTTAGACGGCTCTAGCTCAAAAAGTATTTATGTCAGCTTAGATATTTAGATGGCTAGAATCAAGACAAACAGTTTGATGTATAATATGTCCCATAATACTTTCGGATGTATTATATTATGGAGCTACGAACACACAAAAAGTCTCCAATGGCACAGGGAAGAGAAACACAGACACAACGCCGACTCAATCGGCCTTCACTGTGGTAAATCTGGAATCTGGAATGTGATTTGACTAACAAAATGTCAATATCTGAATCCTGTTCAGACAGGGGGCCGGAGTACTGTCCTCCCTTTTTCAGCGTTTTGGCCAATCACAAATTAGCAAGAAAAAAAGGCATTACATTGATTTAAGAGAAAAGAACCCGCCCTAAGGGAGGCTAGCCTCCCTTCCATAGATATCTATGGGTCCTCCAGCTGCATGTTATAGATGTCACTGTTGGAGCTTTAGAATTTCAATAATGGGTTTTTTATCCATAGGGAAAAGCTGCTTTATGAACAAAACTGAGATAATATGAATTATGAATGAATGAATTCATATATTTATATTTTAATCCCTCTCTTCTCTCCAAAAACTGAGGAGGACTGTCCTCCCCTGCCTCCACTGATTTATACACACATTACAGGTGGGAATTAGAGGATTTCTGCTAAAAAGCAAAGAGAGAAATAGATAGAGAGAGAGATAGAGAGAGAGAGAGAGAACCATAGAGTAGAGAGCCATCCTGTATAGAGGGAGAGATAGATAGAATTTTGAATTTTAAAAAAACTTTTATTTCCAAAACCAGGCATGTTTACCCCATTGTGCTTCTGTCACAAGTTAAAAAATCCAAAGTTATACAAGTAACATCCAATCTCAAAATAGATAGATATAGATAGATACTGTAGACAGATAGATAGATAGATAGATAGATAGATAGATAGATAGATAGATAGATAGATAGATAGATAGATAGATAGATAGATAGATAGATAGATAGATAGATAGAACCATAGAGTACAGAGAGAGAGAGAACCATATAGAGAGATAATCAGTGAGAGAGAGAGAGAGAGAGAGGAAGAGAGGAATGTGTTATTGTATTAATTGCCTTGTGCCTTGCCAGCAGCTCAATGATCAGAGGATGGTGTCTCACCAGGCGTCATACTGGAGACAACATGTCAGAGACTCAGAGACACACACACACACACACACACAGACACACACACACACACACACGCCCGCCCGCCCGCCCGCCCGCCCGCCAGGGAGAGAGAGAGATGGATACAAAGGCAAACGGACAAATAAAGGCCCCATTACCCTGTACAAGAAACTCAAAGATGGACACACACACACACACACACACACACACACACACACACACACACAGACACACACACACACACACACACACACACACGGCAACACCACAGAACGACTGTCATCAGGCAGGGAGCCTTCAAAAGGCATAAAGACTGCTGCATCAGCTCTCTGTTTTTGATGTGGCCCGTCTGCTACCCCGGGCACCCTGATCACCACACCACTCCCTCTGCCGCACCGCCGGGCCTGATGGGAGGGGACAACGGCGGGGACGACGGCGGCGGGCGGAGACAGCGGAAAGAGGGAGAGGGGGAGAGATGCATTGGTTAAAGTTAATGGGTATGTGTCAACAGAACCAACGATGGGTGACCTCACCGCAGTCCAGAAATGTCAGCGCGGCGGTCGGAGCTGCGATCTCTCAAGACAAGGAAGAGAGGTTTTTGAATGGAGGAAGCCATCCTCTGTACACCTCTCATTCATTCTCTTCCCTCTCTCTCTTTCTCTCTGTCTCACTCTGTCTCTCTCTCTCTCTCTCTGTCTCTCTCACTCTCTCCATGCATTCATTCTACTCTTTCTCTCTAAGCCCCTTGATTCCCTCTCTGTCGTGATGACATCCTTCGTGCTCGCACCGAGTGAAACCAGATGTGTGAATAAAAAACAGTCTTTTTGCTATATTACAATTTCACTGCTCGAGCTAAGAAGGATCTTTAACAGATCCTCCAGAGAGAAGCCATCTCGCACAAGAGGGAGGAAGAACGCTGAGCCGGAGAGGTATTCATGGGAGGCACCTATCGGATTTGGTCAATTATCAAATGAGAGGAGAATACGGGCTCCGTTGCACTTTTCCCGGGAAATGGGGATACGTGTGGATCCGTGATCACACACACACACACCCACACACACTCTAAGCAGAGTCTGAATGACGCCCCCCCCCCCACCCCCGCTCTGTGTGAGATCTGGCTCCTCGTATCTCTCTCCGTTAGCCCTCCTGAATCCTAAGTCTCCGAACGGCGTGGGCGTCGGACAACGGGAAGGTAATCAGTCTGGCC
>NC_140253.1:5769757-5779757 GCF_949987555.1 Borostomias antarcticus
ACGAGCAGCTTGTTTCGGTGGAGTTGGCGGCAGAATGTAAGGCTCACAGACGGGCGGAGGATCAAACGAGCTCCTCTTTGAAAGTGTCGAGTCAGCCTCAAGCGCGCTTCTCTAATCGTGAAACGGAGCGCGTGGAGCACTTTGACCCCAAAAAACAACAAGAACAACAACACCGGTCTGTCGTAACTAATCATCGAGCAACGGCGGCCGCTATAAGACGGAGAGGCGAGGTATAATGTTCCGTGAAGTAAAAAAGTATCCAGGGAAAATGCAAAATGGCTGCCGCGGCGTCGGTGGGTTCGCTCCGATGGCGCCGGCCCGGGTTTCCTGGCCCCCTGTGGGCCCGAGCGCGGGGTTGGCGGAGGGCGGCCATGTTTTCTGCCGACGTGTGTGAAATCGTGTGTCTCGCATCTCCGGGATCCTGAGCCCCTCTGGTCCACGGTAATCTCCCTGTCCTGGGCTCGCTAGCATAAACAATGGCCGACTCCCAAATGAGATGGGGGGGGGGGGGGGTCACAGCCAGATACACACATATGCACACACACACACACACACACACACACACACACACACACACACACTCACACAAGAGGGGTGAACTACACACACTTTCCTTCTCCACTCTCTCTCTCTCTCTCTCTCTCCCTACTGTACCTATCATCTCTGCTCGCCCGCCGCCCCCCCCCTCCCTTGCATCTCCCTCGTTTGCCCTTTTTTCCGTCTCCATCCCTCTCTCTCCCCCCTTCTCGCTACGTCTCCGGGATATAAGCGTGTTTTCTCCAGGGCTTAGCGCAGGGAAGCTGATTTGAGTGTGAAGTCGGCTCCTTTCATTTGAAGGTAATGAAATATCGAGGACGCACATCCACAGCCCAGATCCCCCCCGTCAGATGAAAGAGATGGGGGGGGGGGGGGGTTCTGTTGTGAGTGAGGGCCCCTACTCTGCTGGTAATCACATCGGCAGCACTCTCTGAGCTGCTTCACATGGGGGAGCGCGCGCGCGTTTGTGTGTGTGTGTGTGTGTGAGTCGGGAGAGCGGGTTTGCATCGGTCTGGGTCTTTCTCTTCCTCTCTCATCTCATTTTCTCTTTCTCCTCCCTCACTTCTCTCTCAATTTCAATTCAATTAAAAGGGCTTTATTGGCATGGGAAACATATGTTAATGTCTATTATTGCCAGTGATAACATCACAAAAAGTCACAAAAATGCTAAAATATAAAGGTAAATGCAAATAGGTGAATTGAGTGAATACGTGTAATATTTACTAATATATTTAAATGTTAGCTTTTCAGTTTTGATGTAAAGTGTATACAGTATATACACTATGAACAGTGATCATTGTGGTGAGCAGGGATACGTTGGACACGTTCTTTACGGTGGTTGTGTTCCGTTGGATGTTCTTTTCCTGTCACTGCTGCTCACAAATCTTGCTGCTGTGTTTGCACAATGCTGCATTTCCCCCAGCAGATAGGGAACGTCTCGTCTCATCTCTCTCTCTCTCTCTCTCTCTCTCTTTCTCACTCTCTCTCTCTCTCTCTCTCTCTCATACACACTCTCTCTCTCTCACCCTCTCTCTCCCTCTCCCTCTCTCTCCCTCTCTCTCTCCCTCTCCCTCTCTCTCTCTCTCTCTCTCTCACTCTCTCTCTCTCTCTCTCTCTCTCACACACACTCTCTCTCTCTCACCCTCTCTCTCTCTAAGCCAAAGATTTAGGAGTAAACCTGTTTTGGGGTTCTCCACTAGACCGGGACAATCTAACCAGGTGAACACACATAACAAGCAACAAGCAAACAAGGAACAAGCAACAAGCAACAAGCAACAAGTATCCGTGCAAAGGAGGAAATTCTGACTACAAGAGCTTGCAGCTGTCTGCTACACCTGGACAGATCCAAGTTTTCATCTCATGATCCCTTAATCTTACTGTGTGCCTTATTTAGACATAGCCTTTGTCCAAGCAATAGCAGACCATGCCTTTCTAAGTGAGTGTGTGTGTGTGTGTGTGTGTGTGTGTGTGTGTGTGTGTGTGTGTGTGTGTGTGTGTGTGTGTGTGTGTGTGTGTGTGTGTGTGTGTGTGCTAGAGCTCCTGCTCTCTCGTCGGGGGAAGGAGACTCCGCCTCCTCTGCCCCCCGCCATCTGCCGATGTCCGGTAGGAATCAAGCGCGCGGCGGTCGGGTGCGTGACCCCGCCAGGGACCAAGTCGCTCCCTTTGAATGAGGAACTGGATTTCTCCCCCTCTCTGTAAGCGTCTTTAGTTACCTGTGACGCCTACTTAGAACTCGCGTTATAAGTTGACTCTCAAATTATGCATTTCAATACTGTCCTTTAATTCCTCTAATGCCTGTAATGTATTGAAAACTAGCGTTGTTCTTATGATAATATCTGATGAAAACCCATTTTATTTAGATAATTGTATAGCTTTTTTCACTGATTATTATGTGTTATGTATTATCTGTCTGTCATGTGACTTTAACCATGTGACTTTGATAAAGATGACGGTCCAAACACGACCATGCTCACTCCGACCCTAATGAAGGCCATACTGGCTGAGACGCGCTGGCGTATGTTTTTAATCATCATGGAATGAAGATGTCCTGGCTGTGGTTCCGTCGCGGTGTGGATCTGGTGTGGATCTGGTGTGGATCTGGTGTGGATCTGGTGTGGATCTGGTGTGGATCTGGTTTGGATCTGGTGTGGATCTGGTGTGGATCTGGTGTGGATCTGGTGTGGATCTGGTTTAGATCTGGTGTGGATCTGGTGTGGATCTGGTGTGGATCTGGTGTGGATCTGGTGCTGCCGGGTCCGTCGGGCATCTCCAGACTTGGACACCACGTCCTGCATAAGGTCAGGCACCGAACGGGGCGCCTCCAAGAGGCGCTCTACTCCAGAGGCCTGCGGTGAATTACTTGTTTTCTAAATAGTGCTTGCAAATTTGAACTTGAATAGCTAAAGTAGCCCATAGGATCTACCCGTGGCCCGCTAAGTGAAGGGCTGCTAGTTTGAATCCCTTTTGAATCCCGTACAGGAATGGGTAGGAGTCAGAGACTGATCTCATTTGGGATGTCGCCCACGGTCTCGCTCGTCTAAAATATGCATCGGTCTCCCACTCCATCTCTCTCTATCACTTTCCATGTGATATGTGGAGCAGGTCGGTAGCCCCCCCCCCCCTGTAGAAGTGTACTAAATATACTGTAGTGTGGGGGCAGTGGCGGTGATCTAATTACAGCTAATTCAATATACTCATTAGCGGAGAATGGATGGACACAAGCGCCACTACAATCTGGACAAAGGAGGAGGGGGTGGCAACACCCCCCCCCCCCCCCCTCCCCCACACGCTTCTCCATCACGCGACTGAACCCCGCCTCCGCGGTCGAGCGGTGACTATTGGCACGTTAGGGTCCCGCTGCCGTGTGATCACTCCCCGTTTCCCTCTCTCAATCCCCCTGCTCAAGTACTGAATGTTTTGTAGATTGTGTTGCATATTTGCGCTGTATCGCTTCGCTGTTGTGTTTTGCCGTGTGCCCCTGTCTTGTTCTGGCACCGTGTTTATTATTACTATTTAGTGTCATGCAGCAACAGACCGAGGCGAATTCCCAAGCCTGCTCGGCCTAGTTAGAGAGAAAAGACAGCTGACAGCCGGGCGTCCAAAATGGCGTCGCCCCCGTAGTCCCCCCCACGCGCCTCCCGGTGCGACGTGTATGGATCCCCTGATGGATTGATCTGAGTGGCGACGCGCCTCCATTTGGTAGTCAAATGCGATGCGACGCCGTCAGCGCGGCGCGCCAATACCTCAGGCCGATTGGATCTGAGGTATTGGTACAGTCAGGAGGGACAGCGGCAGTCAAACTCCATCAAGGATAGTCGCTACGAGGGAGGAGGAGGAAGAGGAGGAGGAGGAAGGCTGTCTGCTTGGTGAAAGAAAAGTTTGAAGGAGGGAGAGGAGAAAAGAGAGAGAGGAGAGAGAAAGATGAAAGGGAGCTGAGGAGTGGATGTGACAACCTAAGGCAGAGAGAGAGAGAGAGAGAGAGAGAGAGAGAGAGAGAGAGATAGTTTGTGATGTGTCCAGGTGAATGACACTAAGCGGTTCCGCTCTGCTGTAAGTGATGTTGGCATCAGATGCTGAGACTCTCACCCTGTTAACAAGCAGATTAGATGGCAAACGTCACCAGACGCATCAGAATAAGGTGCAGACAAGCCAAGTCAAGAAAGAACTACAACTCCCAAAGAGTGCATGGGGCAAATTAGAGATGCTCCAATCGGGCGATTTTCACTCAAAATGACTCGAACGGTAGTCGCCAAATTGGCCAATCGCAGCGTACATTGATCTCAAGTTGAATAACATTATGTCAACAATGTCCAACATCCATTTAAACGGTGCGAGTTTTCTCCCGGGATCTCTTTCACTTTCTTCATGTACCCCAAATATATCCAAAGCTGCTGATGATCACTCATTAAAGAAATCTCTGAATAGCTGTAGTTTGGACATTTTTGCGGTTTAAAATTAGGACACGATACACAACCAGTCGCTCTTCAAGCAGTGTTAAATGAAACCTATGTCCAGTAGCTTTCTTTCAAGGATTTGAACAAATAAATGTCACGGAAAGTTGGTATTGGCATCAGCTGATCCCGAGGAAAATAGCCGGCATCAAAAATCCATCCCTAGAGCAAACCGTCCAGAAAGAACTATAACCCCCATAAAGGACATGGAGCCCCTGCCACAGGGTATATTGACAATATTCCTATTTCCAATAAAATCTTATGATAGGATGTGACAGGTACTGTAGCACACTGACCGGTCAGCCAGGGCAATAACACAGAAGAAAAATCTTGCTGACGCTTAAATCTAGGCCATGAAACTGACCATACTGACCAGTGGAGTGTGTGTGTGTGTGTGTGTGTGTTAGAGATGTAGGGGCATAAACAAGAACGGTGGTCAGCTTAGTCAGCGGTCGGTGGTCCTTGGCCAGACATGCCCAGAATACCGTTAGTCAATATGAGAGAAGAGGGAGAGCAGGAGAGGAGAGGGAGTGATGGAGAGAGGGAGGAGAAAGAGAGAGGGGAGGAGAAAGAGAGAGGGGAGGAGAAAGAGAGAGGGGAGGAGAAAGCAAGATCTTCCAGTTGAGGGCCACTTGAGCCTGGTAGGAGCTTCAACTCACACTTTGGAGGGTTGGTCAAGGACAGCAGAGTTGTGTGTGTGTGTGTGTGTGTGTGTGTGTGTGTGTGTGTGTGTGTGTGTGTGTGTGTGTGTGTGCACGCGTGTGCGTGCGTGTCCTAAAACTTTTACCAACTCTAAAATCTAGGCAATGAACTGACCTTAGGCCAGTCGTGTGCGAGTGTGTGGTGTGTGTGTGTGTGTGTCTGTGTGTGTGTGTGCGTGCGTCAATGCATGCATCCGGTGCTTTTCCTACATACACCATAAACCACTGGGACAAACACCACATGAACGGAGTCTCCCCTGTAAATGCCTGATGAATCAGTGAAGCCGACTCCTTGCGTTTTCTCACTTTCTTGCCGAGTCATTATCTACCGGAAGACAATAAGCATCCCTGTGCCAAATGATTGCCATGGCAACACACAATCACGTCGAAAGGTCTGTGCCTTGCAGCAAGGATGTGCCAGATTCACTTTATTGTTCAGTTCTGCTTTCGTGCATGCATTTGTGTGTGTGTGTGTGTGTGTGTGTGTGTGTGTGTGTGTGTACGTGCATGCGTGTGTATTTTCCTCAGTTCTGAAGTGTCTGCCTTGCTTCGGTTACTCTGCCTCTCAATGCTCAAACACATCTAGTCACTCTGCCAGTTAGCTGTTGCAAGGTGGCTGCTTGTCAAATATCTGTGACAAGTGTGTGTGTGTGTGTGTGTGTGTGTGTGTGTGTGTGTGTGTGTGTGAGAGAGAGACAGACAGTGCACAACGCACAGTATATGACCACTGTAGCTGATACGCATAGTACAGCGCAGACAGCGTGTGCCGAAAAACCCTCTCAAGGGGTTTGTCCTAATAAATACAATTTCGACCAGCGCTGGTGCTGAAATGCGCCCTGCATCTCAAGCGCTGTTTATCTCGTCCGCGCGGCGTCGCCGTTCGACCTTGGGAGAGGCCGGCGCGTTCCTCCTCCTCCTCCTCCTCCGCGTATCTCCACGTTCTCCCGTCCCCTCGCGAGCAGGAGAACCGCGACGTCCGGAGGGGAACTTAACTGTTTGTATTTTTTCCCTTCGCGAAAAGACATTGATTTCATTAGATAATGCTAAACCGCCGTCACGCCCCCCCCCTCAGAAAAGGCCGGCCTCCGCAGCGACGTCGCCTCCCAACACGCCACGCTCTCCACTTAGCTATATTGCTTCTGACTGTAACTTCTGACGCTTTCCCAGGTCTTTTGAGTTTTTTATTTATTTGTGGTCGCTCGACCCCGAAGGGGTTTCTTTTTTTTAAGTTTTTTTTGGAAGGCTTCCAGCGCAATTAAAAGAGATTTGATGTCAGTGTGTGTGCATCCCCATATTCGCTGGAGTGACAGATTCATAGTGTCGGGTGGAATTACAACGCTGCAATACTGTTTTTTTTCCCCCTCCCTTATTTTTATTATTGTTATTAAAATTATTATTATTATTATCATCAAAAATGTACTTGCATGATCCCCTCTCACGATGATGCCCCGCGTTCTCTACTAGCAGGTGTTTCTACGTTAAAGGATGAACATGGTCAGACAGAGGTCAAGCTGCTGTGATTGGCTGTGGTCGTGCTGGGCTAAGAGTGATTATACACCTTGATGTTGAGTCTCCCTCTCCCCTTCTGTCTCTCTCTCTCCCTCTTTCTTCTCTTTCTTCTCTCTCTCTCGCCCTTCCCTCTCTCTCACTCTACCTCTCCCTCTCTCCCCCTTCCCTACCTATCTCTCTCTCCCTCTCCCCTTCTCTCTCCCTCTCTCTCTGTCCTGGACACCCTGCCATCTCTCTCTCCTCCAGGAACATGATTCTGGTCCTGATGAACCGCCCGCATCGAGAGAGAGAGAGAGAGAGAGAGAGAGAGAGAGAATGGAGAGATGTAGAGAGAGAGAGGAGATGAAGGTGAGACATAGAGAGAGAGAGAGAGAGAGAGAGAGAGAGAGAGAGAGAGAGAGAAATTGAAGTTGTATGTGTGTGTGGGGTATGTAGTGGGTATGTGGGAGTGGGGTATGTAGTGGGTATGTGGGAGTGGGGTATGTAGTGGGTATGTGGGAGTGGGGTATGTAGTGAGTATGTGGGAGTGGGGTATGTAGTGGGTATGTGGGAGTGGGGTATGTAGTGGGTAGGTGGGAGTGGGGTATGTAGTGGGTATGTGGGAGTGGGGTATGTAGTGGGTATGTGGGAGTGGGGTATGTAGTGGGTATGTGGGAGTGGGGTATGTAGTGGGTGTGTGGGAGTGGGGTATGTAGTGGGTATGTGGGAGTGGGGTATGTAGTGGGTATGTGGGAGTGGGGTATGTAGTGGGTATGTGGGAGTGGGGTATGTAGTGGGTATGTGGGAGTGGGGTATGTAGTGGGTAGGTGGGAGTGGGGTATGTAGTGGGTATGTGGGAGTGGGGTATGTAGTGGGTATGTGGGAGTGGGGTATGTAGTGGGTAGGTGGGAGTGGGGTATGTAGTGGGTATGTGGGAGTGGGGTATGTAGTGGGTATGTGGGAGTGGGGTATGTAGTGGGTAGGTGTGAGTGGGGTATGTAGTGGGTAGGTGGGAGTGGGGTATGTAGTGGGTATGTGGGAGTGGGGTATGTAGTGGGTATGTGGGAGTGGGGTATGTAGTGGGTATGTGGGAGTGGGGTATGTAGTGGGTATGTGGGAGTGGGGTATGTAGTGGGTATGTGGGAGTGGGGTATGTAGTGGGTATGTGGGAGTGGGGTATGTAGTGGGTATGTGGGAGTGGGGTATGTAGTGGGTATGTGGGAGTGGGGTATGTAGTGGGTATGTGGGAGTGGGGTATGTAGTGGGTATGTGGGAGTGGGGTATGTAGTGGGTATGTGGGAGTGGGGTATGTAGTGGGTATGTGGGAGTGGGGTATGTAGTGGGTGTGTGGGAGTGGGGTATGTAGTGGGTATGTGGGAGTGGGGCTGGTTAACACTGCCAGATCGGCTTTCGAATCTGGTCAAGCTCAATGAATTACTGGCTGGCACGGCTGACATAAACACACACACACACACACACACACACACACACCCATCAGTGATTACAAATGTCATTGCCTTCAATTCAGCTTTTCTGGCCATTATCAGTGGTGTTTATGGATAATTATTTAGAAGTTAGTGTTAGTTTACTTGTTGTGGGTAGTGTTTCCGGAGGCGGAGGGGCCAGCATGACATCATTCCTACACAGCTGTTTTGGCGTCGGGCATGTTTCTGTGTAATGTGACTGCCGCGCTCGCACCCTTGTCCATCATGACACACCCTGCCCAAAGTCTGTCTCCTCCACACTTTGACATCAAGACGGGTATTTAGAGGCCGCTCTGCCACGGCCGCCATGACGCTGGAGGGCGTCGCTTCTCCCGGCGAGACCCTCAGCGGGTAGCACACGCTGGTTCCAAAAGAAGCGTGTCACACACCGGCCGCACGTAACCACGGTGAACAGAGAAGAGTCGAAGAGGCGGGGCTGTGAACTCCATTTCGAGTTTGACTTCCGCGACGGTCGGTCGGTCGGAAAGTATTTCAAAATGATTTGAAATCTCGGGAGCGTTGACGGGGTGTCAGCGCCGACAGCGGGGATGTTTAAACACAGCGCCCGCTTGTTACTGGCAGCTTCTAGTGGCTGGAAGAGGGGGGGGGGGGGGGGGGGGTGGCTGTCATTATACAGGTACAGTAAGTAGGCATGTGTGTGTGTGTGTGTGTGTGTGTGTGTACAGCCAAGCCAGGGCACAATGACAGGCACATGGCCCTCCCATGGAGTGTGTGTATGTGTCTCATTATATATACATTACTACTGTATTACTTTTGTGTGTGTGTGTGTGTGTGTGTCACTGTATGTCTCCATATGTATTGTGTTTGTATGTGTGTGTGTGTGTGTCATTATATATACAGCATAGGTATATACACTGTATATGCATTTTGTGTGTAAGTGTGTGTGAGTGTGTGTGTCTGTGTACGAATCTGTGTGTCCAGACAAAAGCCAGGGCACGACACACACACACACAACAGATATCCCTCGTGGAGCGCCGACAAGTGTTAGTAGCGCGCATCCCTCCCTTTATGACTACCAGCCCCTACACACACACACACACACACACACACACACACACACACACACACACACACACACACACACACACACACACACACACACACACACACACACACTTGCACAAACCAAATCCCATCTTGGCGTCTGTGTCCCTTCACGTTCACAGAATTTCATGATTGGTGTCCAGTGGGCATTCACACCAGATAACGTCTGTGTGGAAGCCTTCTGTCAGGGTCGTAGGTCAGTCTGTAGATGTGAGACTTTGCAGACGCGGAGCGGGGGGGTATTATAGAGCGAGCGGCTACATGAGCCTCTTTGGGACATTCCGGCTAAAAGGCAAAAACAAACTGTACATGAACGAACAGTGTCCTAAAAGTGTATTTTTTTCCGGTCACTTCTTGGTAGTGTTGGTAGTGCGGTACTCTCCGCCCACCTACTCTTGCGGCCTACTGTGCCACCGTCGCTGCCGGTCGGGGTGCCTTCAAGGGCGCTTTAACAAACACTGGCTCAGCGTTAGGAGTTTGTTTAAGATGGAGTGTATGGAAATGCCCTTGCCGTCGGGACCAGCCCAGGTAAATCCCAGCGCCGAGATCGATAGATTACAAGACAAGGGCAAGGACACTATGGCTCCTCCATGAAGCAAGGATAACTACTCCTATCCAGAATGATAAGACATGCACACACACACACACACACACACACACACACACACACAACACACAAGCAGAAATGTATGCACAGAGACACAGCTGCTTGCACACACAGTGATGCAGGCATGCACACACACACACAAACACACACACACACACATTATACAAG
>NC_140253.1:5784757-5822257 GCF_949987555.1 Borostomias antarcticus
GAGTGTGAGTACTTTCCGGATGCACTGCATTTAGCCATGTCCCATGTGAGACAGGCAGCAGGACAATGACTTCAGACATAAAACTGACACCGTTAAAAAGAAAAACAAACTGATCACAGAACCCTAAGATATTCACCAAACCATCTACAGCCAGATGTGCTTGCTTCCACGTCATATAAAAAAACACTTTAAATGTACCAAGGGGCGAATTCACAAAGAATGGATTGCGGCCGCTAATAGCACCATGAGCTGCGTGTCGTTTGCGCCCGCTATGTGCTCCGTCTTAACGACCTATTCACTAAAGATATTGCGCTAATGATGTTCTAACACAAACACGCCCATACGGTGTTGCAGCTGAGTGCAATTTGCTCCTGATATGGTAAACTACTATAAATACTGCCCCTGCAATGGTATGCATGTCCCATGGCAATGGCAGAGAGAAAATTAAAGATTGAATGTTCAGAGCGCAAACTGGAATTCCTGACGGACGAGGTCCACAGGTATGCCTCACAATTACAAGCAAAAGACATCCCACTCACAGCTAAAAACCATATTTGGGATTTAATATCCCAGTCTGTGCACGCAGTTGGTGTTTCCAAACGCAATAAGCTAGTATGGACTCCAAACGGAGGTGGAATGATTTGAAAAAGAGAACAAAGGTGAAAATATCATTCAATACCTCCAAGGTTTTAGTAAATGTATCTTTTGTCATTTCATTTGTTTGTCATGTCATCCCAAGCTAAAATAGTTTGAGCAGAGCTGTTCATGGTGATGTCATGCTGCCAATGTTTAGGCCTAGTTGGGTGTAGGATATTTTTCGTACCTTTCATTTAATGCTTGGTCGTAGGCCTAATGATGTAGGCCTATTTGTATTTTTGGTTAAAAAGGTGTAATTCGACAACTTTACGTGAAATAATGTGCGACTATGCTATCCAAAAATTGTAAAGGTTGAATTCATCAAGTCTTTAGAAATGGCACAGCACTCTCATATGTAGATGCCTCCATTAAACAAAGGGTGTGGGTTACACAGAACTGTGGTGGCATTGGAAATGAGCGTCACCCATTTTCCGAGAATCTCAAAGGTTGAATTAATTACAGAAATAATTAATTCAGAAATAATTTCTTTAGAACTGTGTTCTATTTTGAATGCTTTCTCATGCAGACTAGATGGAAAACACATTTTCAGAATCTGAAAAACATCGACAATGAAGACAGAAACACAATGTATCCTCCTCACGCTGTCCTGTTTAGTACACACACACACACACACACACACACACGCATGTAAGTTCAGGCTACGTATTTTGCTGTACATTTTAAGTTGAACACCACCCCCATTACCTAAATTGAACCCTCCCCAACACTATACTAACAGTCCGGCATTCAGAGCTCCGGGGGACACTGGACCAGAACCTCCTGAGAACTATCGATGTCCTCGGCCCCCCTGGAGATTTCGGAGGACAGTTAAAGTCAATCAGCGGATTGAGACCCGGCCCCCCTCTTCGATCCCCTCATCACATGTTCATTACCACGGCCTCATTAATAGTCGGACCGGCCCCCGGGGGTCCCGGCGCTCGCCAGGCTGTTTCGCCGTAGCATTTTCTAATGTCGTTCCCAAGACCTCCACTGTCTGAAAGGTCTTTCAGAGAGAGAGAGAGAGAGAGAGAGAGAGAGAGAGAGAGAGAGAGAGAGAGAGAGAGAGAGAGAGAGAGAGACACTTCGGGCTCCGGAATCAGGCTCCATCTCTCTCTCTCTTTCACTCTCTCCCTCTCTCATTTCCTTCTCCTTAGTATTTAAAGAGAGGCTGATTGTCGATGCAGGCGGGAGGCGAGAAAAGCACCTGAGAAGCAAACAGCTGCACGGGGGGAGGTGTGGTGAGGAGGCGCGGGGAGGAGGCGTGGGGGGGGGCGTAGGGGGGAGGCGCGGGGGATGGCGTGGAGGGGAGACGCGGGGAGGAGGCGCGGGGGGGGGAGGCGTGAGGGGAGGTGTGGGGGGAGGAGTGAGGGGAGATGTGGGGAGGAGGCGCGGGGGGAGGGGGGAGGCGGCATGGGGGGGTGGAGGCGTAGGTGGGAGACGCGTGAGGAGGCGCGTAGGGGGGAGGCATAGGGGTGGGGCGGTTGCTCTGAGTAGCTCTGAAACGGCTCCACCGCGGCATTCTGAGCCTTTCGAGGGAAAACACCGCGTTGTCATAGAGGCCGCGTCGGCAGTAATTCGGAGCGCAAACGGCGCCGTGGTGAGGCCAGTCCTCGGGTCCGCTACCCTCGGCGGGAATACCCAAACAACATGCCAGCGTGTGTGTGTGTGTTTGTTTATATTGCAGAAAATAACACCAGGTAATTACTCACCTGCGGTGGAGGAATCAATGGAAGGTCATCGGAAGGGACCGGGACACATGGAGACAGAGAGGGAGAGAGGGAGGGAGAGAGAGAGAGAGAGAGAGAGAGAGAGAGAGAGAGAGAGAGAGACAACATTAGAATACATAGCGACATAGCGACATATTTTGGCGATATGCCTCGGTATCAGATTCCATTCACGCCGGGCCCAGCGGTCCGTTCGCTCACCCAACTGTTCCTCCCCTTAGGGGGGAGGGGGGCTACGTGAAGCCAAAATGGAGGCCCTGCACATATTGAGGGATGCACATATTGAGGGGCGGGGCTACGCGGTTGACTCGGGCGAGAGAGGGGACTGAGCGTGGAGAGAGGGCCAGCACGGAGCCCTGCTGTTCCCCTCATACAGCCAAGCCACACGCCAGCAAGGGTGTGTGTCTGTTTGTGTGTGTATTTAGTGGTTTAGTGAATGCTGCATTGATTACGTATACAGAAGGCGAGAGAGAGAGAGAGAAAGAGAGAGAGATACAGAGAGAGAGAGAGAGAGACAGACAGACAGACAGACAGACAGAGAGAGAGAGAGAGAGAGAGAGAGAGAGAGACAGAGAGAGAGAGAGAGAGAGAGAGAGAGAGAGGGAGAGAGAGAGACTCCGAGACTGGGATGGTGTAATTCGGGTCAGTGGTAGCCAGCCAGCCAGGTCAGGCAGGTTAGCAGGGAGGAGGTGGGGATGGAATTGATCCTGGCTGAATCAAAGCCTCATGGGCACAGCGCATGCCGATACAAGCTCCTCTCTGACCTCAGCATGGAGGGACCAGAGAACGGGGGGTCAGAGAGGGGAAGGAGCGAGAGAGAGAGATGTAGTAAAAGCTGAACTGCCTCACTGAAAATGGAGGGGACTAAGATGTTTGACATTGCAGGGCGATGATTTCAAACAAGATTTCAGACGAGGTGTGTGTGTGTGTGTGTGTGTGTGTGTGTGTGTGTGTGTGTGTGTGTGTGTGTGTGTGTGTGTGTGTGTGTGGCGAATGCTGACTAGAAGGCGAGAGGGAGACAAAAACATGTGTGAGAGAACAAGAGAAAAAAGAGAGAGAACGAGAGAAACAGACAGAGAGAGAGAGGGATAGAGAGAGAGAGAGAGGAAGAGAGAGAGAGAGACAGAGAGAGAGAGGGAGAGAGAGAGAGAGAGAGAGAGAGAGGGCAGAATCTGGGGCAGAGTCCAGTATAACTGTGTACTCTGTGTTCCCGTGCAGCGCCTTGCTGTCCTTCTGCTCTCCCGAGACTGTTTGGTAAACAGCAGGCGTGGGGTGGGGGGGGTGGGGGAGGGGGGGGTGGCAACAGTGGGAAGTGGGCCACCCCCATTTATGTCACCCCCCTGCGACCAGTGGTCATGCACACACCAGTCTCCCAACACACCGCGGGGGGCCAGGGGTCCCGTTTTTTGTGTGTAGGGGGGGGGCCTTCCAAGACCCTTTGTTTGCACAGCGCCCGGGGTTATTTGAGTCCGTACGGGGGCTCCTCTGCCGGGATGAGGGGGGCGGGGGGTGGGTGGAAACCCCGGCGAGTTCTTTTTGGCACAGCGAGCACGGAGAGCGCTCGGCGCGAAAGAAAGCGCTTCCCGGAGCGGGGGCGCCGACCTCATCCGTGAGAATGAGGCTCGGGTGCTTTGAGGATTCAGAGCCAATGAAGCTTGGGCACTTTCTGGATTCAGAGCCATTGCACTCCCAATGCAATGTGTGTGTGTGTGTGTGTGTGTGTGTGTGGGGTGACGGAGAGAGAGAGAGAGAGAGAGAGAGAGAGAGCGAGAGCGAGAGCGAGAGCGAGAGAGACAGAATTCAGAAGGTGCTTCTGTCAGTTCGACTAGGGATAATGAGTTGGCAAACGACTTTTGGAGAAGGGGGGGGGCAAGCAATCCGCAGTGCGCTGCCCGATAACTCCCTGTCCGAAATTAAACAAGCACAACAGCGCCTCTCTCTCTCTCTCTCTCTCTCTCTCTCTCTCTATCTCTCTCTACACCCCCCATCCCCGCAGAAGGACAGAGGGAAAATGAATGAGGGAGGCAGGGACAGAGAGAGAGACGGGGGAGAGAAAAAAAAAAAAAAAAAAAAACTATTCCATTTGAGCAAATGTCCGGGATCGATGGTGAACGACAAGGCCACATCAGATCTGCTTTAGCGAGTCTCTGCCGCGGGCGGCCCAGGGTCGGCGTGCGCCGGAGTGCAAACAGACCAGGTGCGAGTCTGTGACCGATCTGGCCGTCGGCGCCACGTCCCGTTAAACGCCGGCAGCCGCCAAGCGGAGCGGCCAGGTGGGGAACACGGTGCGTCTGACAAGGCCGGGTCGGATCAATCGCGGCCGACTCGATGGCAAGCGGGAGGGGGCGGATTACGGGTTTCGGACGCTGGTTTCTGCTCCGGCCGACATGAGCTTTGGGAAGAATTCCATGAATTCCATGACATAAGTTGATGGCGTGGATGGCGATCAATTGAGTTCGGGACTAGGCTTGATACAGTATGTGCATGCGTGCATGTGTGTGTGTGTGTATGTGTGTGTGTGTGTGAGTGTGTGTGTGTGAGTGTGTGTGTGTGTGTGTGCTACTCATTCTTTTTTTGTTTTCCCGGCGGCCTCCAATGTTATCTACCATCATACTATTCACCCTAAACACACACACACACACAAAAACACACACACACACATATATATTATTTCCCTGTGAATTAAAAAAAAATAATACAGTCCAAACAACCAGTGGGAGATTGCCAAAGCAGCTTCTGTATTTCTGCCTCTAACGAGCTGAACATTCGACTTCAGGCGGTGATCGGGAGGCGTAGTGGGGGCCTCTGATGTCATCGGGGAGCACTCGTGGCCCCCCTGGTCCACCAGCCTTCATTCCAGGCGCACAAGTAACAAAGAGAATCAATTAGTGTTCAGAATCAGAATCAGCTCGGCGTCAGGTCTGAACGGGCCTGAGAGAGAGAGAGAGAGAGAGAGAGAGAGAGAGAGGCAGGGACAGAGACGCACAAACTCAAACACAAACACATGCAAACACCCCCCCCCCCCCCACACACACACACACACACACACACACTCCCAGCCAATGGCAGCATGAGCCCACCCTCCCCAGAATGCACCACTTTACTCTACGGAGGTCCTCTCGTTTTGTCGACACCAGCACCGCGCCATAGATCATCATTACTGCATCTACAAGCCTTTTAATGTGTGAATAATAAATTAGGGTATCGCGTCTCTGCAGGCCGTAAAAGCCATATTGTGCCGACGCGCTCTGCCGACTCAGCACCGTAGCCGGCCGCGGGCCTGCGAAGGGCTCGCGGGGAACGCCAGCAGCTAGCGAGCCGGTCGATATGTTTGACCGGTATCAGTTAAGGGGCTGGCGATTGGCCTCGCTGGGACAGTGGATGGGTCTGCGTCGCACGGTGTGTTTGATCGAGGGAGACGTACAGCAGCCGTTCCTCACGGCCGCGTTGCCATGGGGTGAACTAATATGTCGACGCTTGATAAGCCAGTGTGTGTTTACCGTAGTGGTCTGACACACCTCCCTCACACTATCTCTCTCTCTCTCGCTCTCCCTCTCCACCTCTCTCTCTCTGTCCCTCCCTCTCCCTCTCCCCCTCTCCCTTTATCTCTTTCACACTCTCGCTCTCCCTCTCCACCTCCCTCTGTCTTTCTCTCCCTCACACTCTCTCGCTCTCCACCTCTCTCTCCCTCTCTCTTTCTCTCTCTCACACTCTCTCGCTCTCCCTCTCCACCTCTCTCTCTTTCTGTCCCTTTTTCTCTCTCTCTCTCTCTCTCTCTCTCGTTTGTTAATGAAGCCATATCAACGGCAGTGGGAAGCTGTTATCCTTTCAGCATGTCAGAAGTCAGATCAGAGGAAGAGTATGCAGATCATCTCCCTGCCTCTCCCTCTTCCAACGTCGCAGGCCGAGCCTTTATTCCTCTTTTTATCGTTCTTCCCCTCCATGTCCGCCATATTTATCTAAACGGAAGGGGTGAAGAAGGGCTGGGAGGGTGTGTGTGTGTGTGTGTGTGTGTGTGTGTGTGTGTGTGTGTGCATGTGTATATGTGTGTGATATTCTGCCTCTGTTTTGGGATGCATCGTTCCAAAAAAAAAGAGTTTGTGATTCTCTGTCGCGTCATGAATAATTTCCTCATTTTTTAAGCAGGACTTTTTTCTTCTTCTTCTTCTTCTTTTCTGCTGCATTGCAGATAAGACACAAGTGTTGTTTGGCTAGCTACTTTACATGCTACTCTGCAACCAACCGAGTTAAGGAAGCAAATACAGAATCTGTATTTGAAGACTCTAATGGCCTGCAAAGCGGGTTGTTTTAATATTCTGTGAGCAGCCAATAAGCAAACAAAACAGCCCTGGAACATTCAGTCCTCTTAGTCACAGTATATATTTCTCTCCATTTTTTCTCTCTCTCTCTCTCTCTCTCTCTCTCTCTCTCTCTCTCTCCTTCCCTCTCGCCGTCTCTCTCCCTCCTTTTAAAGGAACATCTGTGCGTCATCGCGGAAGGCTGTCTGGAAGGATGTCTTCGTGTTCGCATACGAACCTCATGAAAAATGTAGTTTCACCTCCCGCCCTCCTCTGCTGTGCGTGTGGAAATACAGCCATTGTGTTTCCTTTCAAATCCTCTGACGCACGTTCCTCTCGAAGCCCAGAGTTCCACGGCGAGCGACGCCGTTCCATTAGTTCTACCTGGCGCTCGCCGCCGCGCGAGGTTCTGCGCCGCGAGCGGGCGGAAAATGGGACCCCGCCGCCAGATAAACACTTTGACGAGACGCCGAGCCAGCGCGCCTCCACCCTTAACCCTCTCCCTCTCCTTCTCCCTCTCCCTATCCCTCTCTCTCTCCATCTCTCTCTCCCTCTCTCTCTCCCCCTCCCCCTCTCTCTCTCCCTCTCTCGGGTACCAGAGGAAGGTCAGCACGGCGGGGGCCCCCGATTCGCCGCGCTGACAAGAGAGCGTAATCCTATCAGATGCACACGGGCCGTGGTATTACTGGATTTATCCGCAGGGGGTCTCAACTCTCCACGCTGCTCCGCGTTTCCACTCCTGAGCACCTCTCTGAGGAGGGCGACAACGGGGCGGCCTAATGTCACCTTCACGGTACCGGCAAGGAGAGGATGATGAAATAATGTTCCAAAAAAAAACTAACCAAAAAAAAACTAACCCGACAACCTCCCCCCCACCCCCCCCCCCACAAGTGACGCTGTCTAAAAAGCACAAGTAGAAAAGCATAAGCAACTCAGTAACACAACTGGAACACAAAGTTATCAGTTACAGTATTTGGTGGTTTTGTGAGCGCGACCGACGTGCCAGCTATCACGCTGACATGACACGTTGGTTTCTGTCGTGTCAGAAATCACTCAGTTAAAGGGGCAGTTCAGCATGTTGGACATAGAATCTCATTGACGACTTACCCGTACTGTTGTTGATTGATGGAGAACATTTGCAGCTGATTCCCTGCTGTCTCTTGTTCCGGCGTTAGCGGCATGCTAATGCTAGCGCAATCGAACCGGAAATGTTCTCCTTCAATCAACAACATTATGGGTAAGTCATAAATGAATGACCTCTTATGTCCAAAATTCTGAACTACCCCTTTAACTGAGTGATTTCTGACACAACAGAAACGGACGTGTCATTCCTGTGTGAGCTGGCACTTCGCCCGCGCTTTAACGAGAGGCAGCAGATTCTTCGGGGGTGTAAATTATTCCGATCCCATCAATTAGCAAAGCATCAATTAGCAAAACAAGTCGGCTTGCTCCTTCATGTTGTCTGTGTGTGTGTGTGTGTGTGTGTGTGTGAGTGTGTTTGTGCGTGTTGTATGTGTCCATGGCGTGCGTGCTTGTGAGTATGGGAGGGCCATCAAAGACCTTGTGTTTAAAAACATCCCATATTACCTCCATTTCAAAGCAAAGGGGGCAGTAGTAAGAGCTAATCACGGTAGCCCCTGTAGCGGAGGGGCCATGCGCAGTCAAAAAACGACATTACACACGCCCTGGTCTCTGGTGAGGCAGAGCCGGATGGACCCCAAGATAAACCTTTTTTTTTTACACTGATCCTCTCATCCGAGTGAAACTGCTAAGAGGTTGGGATTACTCTCTCACATCAAAGAGACGGAGTCTCCCCTTTTAACGAAGGACTGGAGTGGGACGGTCTCTACCACTCCCTCTCTGAGAACATTCCAGAACACCAATATGCATAGGGAGTCAAAATGCATAGAAACTGCTATTTCAACAATGAAACAGAGTTATTATCCAAGTACAATTGTTTATTCTATAATGTAGAGCATACCGGTGAATAAACAGCAGCTGGGGATGGAACGGGCTCAGAGCAGTATTAAAACTGTGAATCCAACATGTGGGTGTGATTTAAGATGTCATGTTTGGACTTTATTTGCTCTGGCTAATGTACTGAATATGAATATGCCATCCTCCCTGATGTCCTCGCAATATGTTGTAAATGAGATTGAATACTCAGGGATTCAAATATAACTGTAGGTCAGTCTCTCTCTGATACTGAGGGAGGTGTGAAGGGACACCCTCCTGGCCTGAACCAGGGGCCAATCAATCAGCTGGGGGTCACAAGAACCCACCCCCGGCCAATCACAGGTATCTATTCTTGAAAGTTACGTTTCTTTCTCTGGTTTCAACCTCTTGTGTTTTTGTTGTGTGATCCACCGTAACATCACAGATCCCGTGTGCAATTAAAGCAAGTAACTTTGTCTCCGTGGAACAGCAAGGAAACAGCCTGTTAGGTACCTGCGAGTCGACGCGCGAGTATCTACCATAATAAAACCATCCACAAACTGTTCATCGGATCCAACTCTCGGCAAGAGCGGGAGTGGAGCAGTTTAGACTTTTGCAACTTAATTCTGAACCATTTCGGTTGGCTGTACACCAAACAGCGGCGGAATAAACTGTACTGTACCCTGTCAAAATCAGAGCGCCGAGTCTGAATTCTGAGTCTCTGCGACTCCCAACGTTCGCCAAACAGACGAACCGTAAAGCTGCATCGAAAGAAGAACCGGCGGGCGACGCCCTGCGACTAACCCAACAACGCTGGTCACGTGGGTCTTCTAGACTTCAACGAGAGCTGCCCAGCCGAGCGAGCCAGCCAGCGTGCCACACAAACCGTAAGGTCCAATGCCCAAATGCTCTCGTTTAATGTGGTCTGTGGTGCTATGCTGTTTTGAGCTTAGAGAATAAGAACAGGCTGCACTCTTATATCATTCATTTTCCTCCTGCTTTGTTTCCATATTGACACATTTGTGTTTCCATATTTTATTGAATCGTGTGTGTTCATATTATCTTGATAATCGATTAGTATAGTTCAATAAATATTAAATGCTTTGATCACGTCGTTGTAGTGTCATCAACGGGTCTCTAGGTCACTTGCTTGAGTCAAGACCTCTTTCAGATCGATATTGATAAAACCAGACTATTTATAAGGTTATCTGTTCCATGTACAGAACAGGGGGGTGCCCCATACAAGCTGATTTAATGTATTAAATCCATTTTCCTTCATAGTTGTGATAACTGCGGTATAATCATAAATTATATCAAGCCATAGTCAGATTTCCATAGTTATAAACTCCTAAACCGCTACACCCCGGATCTGCGGGCGACCCCGGGGGCGTATCTAACCAGCTCATTTCTCCGGCCTGTTTCTTCCAAATTGCTCGACCTCTGAAAGGAAATGACATCATTTATTCTGGTGCCCCCGAGCAGTTCTTCTTCATTTGTGTTTCAGAGAGATTCTTCCTGACGTGATGTGATGGGACGGGGTTGTGGGGGCAGCTGAAAGGCATACGATGACAATGTCGTATGGATGGTTTTATGGCATTAGCCAATGCCATCCAAACTAATTTCCTTTTTATTTCCATAAGCCCGGCCCGCGCAGCCATGTGATATCTGGTCGCAGGATTCACAATCGCCACCAGGGAAAGAAATGACTCAAGCTAAGCCAAAGGCGCTCCTCAACAAACAGACCATGACATCTGTCGGCTCAAACATCAGGACTTCTCTCAAGCTTCCAGCAATTCAGAAATGCAAAGACAAATTGAAAAATAAAAAACAGAGCAAACGTTTAAAAATCTCAACCACTGTTCTGGCATAACGATGCAGAATCTGCAACCGGCCAAAGGAACCTTCAGACTCCCTCTGAAGGCAAAACTATTACATCTGGAACTCACAGCAACAACAACAACAACAAAATGTAGATATTTGAATGAAAGTGTTGTAAAGAGGGTGAATAATTCTGTGAACTGCACCTGGAAGCCCAGCAGTTGGTCAGGTGGACAAATAATTCTGACTCCAGCCAATCAGGGTGAGTCTGTCTACTTGCTCCTTCACCCCGCCAGCCTGGAGCGAGACATCGCTTCACTCCGGCGACGGCGTGACGAAGACGAGCCCCGAGAATTGAATCCACGGGTGTGTTAAACAGTTAAACGGCGCGCCAAGATGAGAGCCGCTGTGTTCGGATGTGTTCATAGTGCCTGCGTGAGTGTTTGTATGTTCATGCTCATGTGTGTGTGTGAGAGAGAGAGAGAGAGAGAGAGAGAGACTGGTAATTTACCGGAGCCGAGTTTCATGAAAAGTGGTCTGGTCATTTTTACGTAATCCTGTTCCAAAAGAATGAGCGTAGGTGAAAGGCTGGCTCGGTCCTGGCCCCGCCCCGTGATCCGGACCGACCCTGGACTTTAACGGGTTGTTAGTTGACCCATGCTACACCCCTCCACCGACTCTGTTACTCACAGCACTTCCATTAAAGTTGAAAGCTCGGGTGAACTACAGTATGAGAAGCAACACTGAGAAGTGAAAGTGAAGTGAAACCGGTACACATCTGTTGTACTGCCGCAATAAAAATCAACCAAAACAAACTTTAAAATTCTGCGTGATAGAACTCCAAGTGAAGTGGCTGCCTCATTATGTCTCCTCTCCTCTTTCCAAAAAATGGTTACATTGATTAATAACTTCAACAATACATTAATAAATAAACTCATCAGCATGCGCCTCAAAGTGCACACAATCCAACCCCTATTGTTCCAATAGTTGGCCTGCCACAGACACGCGCGAGCGCCCACGCCTTAATTGCGGTGAACCTGAGCGTGAAGTGAAGAGGAGAGAGAGAAGCGTGACAATAATTGCAAATCGCCCGTCTGTGAGCAAACAATGAACAATCGGGCTAATGCTAAACAACCCAGGATCCTTTTCAACTTCATTAAATTGGGTAAGGAGGTCTAGTGTGTGTGTGTGTGTGCAGTGACGCAACTAAGGGGGGTACAGAGGGTGCAGTGTACCCGGGCGCCACAATGAGGGGGCGCCAGAGAGCTGGGGCGCCATTAAAGAGCAGGAGCGCTGACTGACTAACTATACGATTCATAAAGCTGCTCTTCTGAAGTAGGCAAAACTTCACCTTTTGTGGTTTCTATATAATGCACTATTTGCTAGCGTAAACTCCAGTTTCGGCTACAGTGAACTCTGATAACCTCTAGGCCTAGACACTGTATAAATACACACACACAGGCTTGAGCCCAATAGGGAGTGCTCCTGGATGCATCTACAGCTCGCGAGGGACGAGGGTAGCTCGTTTTGACAGTGTTTGAATATTGGCCAATCACCACCAACTTCACTTCACTTTCACTTGTGGAGCATTAATGTGACCCTTTCTCCCGCTGTGAGTTTGAGGACGATTGCATTTGGATGAGGTAAATGTCTCTTAGTCATGACGGTAAACTAGCAAACTTCATGAAATTAGACATTGGATACGATTAAATCAACAAATGAGTTTTGAATCAGAACGTTTGATGGCTTGCGACTGATTTTTTGCCTACTAGCACTAGCATAAGTAACTTACGTCTAACTTTAGCTAACTTAACTGGCCAAGCTGGCTGACAAGCAACAACGCCTTATTATAACGATGAAAACGGCGTGTTTATATGGCTTGTTTAATGTCAAAATCATTCCTACGCCCGGGCCTTGTCATGAAAATCAACTTTTTTTTCTCAGCACCCCCATGTATTGGTCAAGCCCCTCCTTAGCCCCTGAAGAGAGAAAATCCTGGCGTCGTCCATGCTCAGGGTCTTCCTGACCATGCCAGTGACAGCAGCATCCGCGGAAAGGTCCTTCAGTAAACTAAAGATCATTAAAAATGACCTCCGTTCCACAATGGACAACGAGCGACTAACACATCTGGCAGTCATATCTATAGGAAATAAAGTTGCACGCTCCACTCATTTTGATGAGATACTAGACAGATGGGCAAGCATGAGATCCAGACGCGTGAGGATCTAGGAGGCTAAAGATGAGATGAGGAAATGAGCCTAAATAATTTAGAAGGGGATACAATAACTGGCAGTTCCATATAGCCTACAATGGATTGTTGAGGATTAAAGAGTTTTTTTCTTTCATTATTATTATTGCTATTTTATGTTTTTAAAGGAAGTTAAAAATGAGACAAAATACAAGTCAGTAAGCCTAGGCAGCCTCGCCTGCAGGCTAAATGTGTAAAATAAATTGTGTCTTGCAAATGGTCTGGGAAGTGGCTTGTTGCGGCCCTGTGTGTGTTTGTGTGTGTGTGTGTGTGTGTGTGTGCGTGCATGCGTGCGTGTGTGTGTGTGTGTGTGTACTCTACGTGTGTGTTAGAAAGAAAACAAGATTGCTAGACAGATATGGTGAGAGATGAAGATAGAATCTGTAAACATCCTATAATATTCAGACTATCCAATGAAATAATCTGTCTGGGCTTAATTTTTTGGGAACCAATTAATTTGGTGTAACATCATCCATGCGTCCTTATAACAGGTTTGATATGCAGTGTCCTACCTCTCAGTGAATTACTATGCAAATGTGATACCTCAATTAAAAAGCCTGATAAGAGATCAATCCCTTAAGAGACACATCGCATCGATGCAGCACCGTCTGGCAACAGAGAGACGTCACTGCAAACGATTACATAACTGGCCGTGCGGAGAAAACTAACGCTGGATATTATGGGATGTGGAGCCGACCGTCTCTCCCTTGTATCTGTCCTTCACTCCGGTTATCTATCCCCACCACCTCCCCCAACAGGTACACCGTGGCACATTTTCATCTTTTCATTTCATTCTGTTCCCTCACTCTCTCTCTCTCTCCACTCTCCCCTCCCTCACGATCAAAAGCCACTTGGCATTCCAGGGGTGTCTTCCCCTGTGTAGCTTCTCTGAAAGTGACAGAGATCCAACGAGCGAGATAATGATATGAAAACCAGACCACTGAATACTGAATATGAGTCTTTGATTAAAACGCACGTTTCTTTAATCCTCCACGCAGGCCCCGCCCATCTTATTACAGGATGCTGCTGATATTGCCTGAATAAATCACTGGGGGTGCGTGTAGGTGCATGTGTGTGTGTGTGTGCATGTGTGTGTGTGTGTGCGTGAGGGAGAGAGAAAGAGAGAAAGAGAGAAAGAGCGAGAGAGAGAGAGAGAGAGAGAGAGAGAGAAAGACAGACAGACAGACAGACGCAGAAAGAGAGGAGAATGGAGGAGGATTATATGTCGGAGAGAGAGAGAGAGGAAATCCTTTTTGAGATGCCTGGGCCTCTGGGACAGACTTAATAACACAGGTGTTTTGGCCGGCCGGGGCGTGAAAGCGTATAATAAGTCCATTATGTCTCCGGAGAAACACTAATCTCTGCAGAGAGAGAGAGAGAACAGAGAGAAAAACAGAGAGAGAGAGAAAGAGAAGGAGAGAGAGAGAAAGAGAGAGAGAGAGAGAGAGAGAGAGAGAGAGAGAGAGAGAGAAAGAGATGCCTGGTTGCAACACAGTAAAGGTCCCTGTTCTTGTTATGATGGGTTAAAGGCTAGCGGCTTATTGAATGCCAAATGAAAAGTCTCTCTATCTGCAGTGCCTAGGCCTTGCTGTGCTCCCGTTCTCCGACTCAAATGGCCTGTAATGAATTCTGAAATGTTAGAGCCAGTGGGGCCTGGGAATAAAACTAATGCTTAAGGTCCTCAAACTTTTACTGTCAACAAGAGCAATTTATGTTCAGTTGAGAGCAACCTTGAGGCTCATGAAAATAAGATTTGAAATAAATATGAACTATTACTCTTTTCTCAGGTAGAGCTTTTGTGAAACCTTTCCTGGGACACAGATATATGCTGTGTGTGTGTGTCTGTGTGTGTGTGTGTGTGTGTGTGTGTGCATGTTCCCAAATCAATAGATAATTAGTGGCATGTTGAAAAAAGCTACATGGACTACAAAAAGTCAACTGTGTCTGTGCCTCATGGATCTCACCACGCGATTAATTCATCACAATTTGCCACAGGGAATGAGAGCGATCTCTCGTTGGGCATGAGATTAAGAAATTGTCTTTTCTTGGATGACGGCCCAAGTCTCGCTGTCTTGATTAGCTTGCGAATGAATCATTATGTATCTGGATGAGTGTATCTGAGAACATAGGCCTACGCATCGCCGCGGGCGTCCGAGAAGACGCCTCAGCGTTGACCGCATTGGTTAGACGGTGAATAGGTGGACACAGCCAGGGGGAGGAGGGGGGCGGGGGGGACATGGGTTCGGGAAACGCTTTCATCTCCACCTTGTATGTGAGCGCTCAGTCCCTGGGGCGAACGGTGGCCGGTAGTGACCCCTAAACGATTTCTGCGGAGCGAATTTAGACCGTTCTCTCCATTCCGAGTTCGGAATCTATACTTCCCACTCGTTTTTCCTTTGCAGTCCCTGACTGTCAGAGAGATTTGTTTTCCTCTGGGTTCCGCTGCATGAGTTGATGCGTGCGTGTGTGTGTGTGTGTGTGTGTGTGTGTGTGTGTGCGCGTGCCTGCATGCGTAGGAGTGTGGCAGGGACCTATCTCACAGGGAGATCAAGGTGCATCGTGTACCCAGCATGCCTCTGTGGGCTAGTTTAATTACCTCCCGATCGTCCCTGACGTAGCCGGAGAGCCGGCCGCAGACAAGCCGCCCTGCCGATTTTAAAACCTTGCTCGCTCGCGACAGACAACCGAGGCTCGGGCGCTGAAAAGGGTGTGTGTGTGGGGGGCGGGGGAAGGGGAGAGGGGGGGGGGGGCGGTTGGCGTGTTGTGAGCATTTCCCGGGAGATGGATGTGCTGCTCCCGCCCGGCGGACGCAGGCCGAGATGGATGGCGGCCGTGTCCCGGCGGCCTTGGCGCGGTGCGGCGCCCGAGGTGATCAAGACCGGCGCGGGTGCACCTGAGGCCTCGGGTTAAATAAATACCATAAAAGAAGAAGTGGGCCAGATATTTCTTGAGAGGGGGGATGGATGGAGCGTGTTCTGGCACAGTGTACCAACTGAGGAGGGTCAAGGGAGGCCAGACGCTCGAGAGAGAGAGAGAGAGAGAGAGAGAGATCAGCACAGCACAACACTCAGCTCAGAGTAAAGAGAGAGAGAGAGAGAGAGAGAGAGAAAGATCTAAATCACCACTTACTGTATGTAGCCAATCTTGGAAGTTTACCTTTAACCAGACTCCTGTATGAAAGCTATGGTATTAGGAAGGGGCCGCTGTGACATATTCCACTATTTGACCAAACAACATCAATTGATGTCAGTCCCAGATTCCCCCGGGATGGGCTGCCATTAGTGGCCATCATGAAAAGTGCAACCACAATATAAACGTTGCTTTACGCTGTGAGGATAGAAAAGTAAAAAGCAATTATATAACACCCATCATGAGTAGTCCTGTGCTGACAAGAGCACTCCCTACGCCACTTGAAAGGATACGATGTCAGAAGAAAGATCTCTAAAATAACAGATGGTAAATGGACTTCTATCCATGTATGTACTATCTATCTATGTACAGTCCTATTGATCTATCTATCAAGTATCTATGTACTATCTATCTATCTATCTATCTATCTATCTATCAAGTCCATGTCATAAACTGCATGGCTCTACTATGAGAGAACGTGACTGCAATCAGAACGATGGTGCCTTTGTCAGACTTGTAGCATGATTCACACTGAAAATGGTGTTGGGGGGGTCGCGGACCTGCTCACTGAAAGCTCGCTTACTGTCGAGGAAGACAATGGAGAATGGATTTCAATCGTGTAGGTTTCTCATTTTCACATTGCTGCAACTGTGGCACAAACTGTGGCATCAATGGCAGATTCAATGGCAGAAAAAAGGTTCTGTATCAACAGGCAAGTTTGTCTGTTTTGCTCTCCGTTGTCTGATCTTTGTAGTTTGTACTATTATATACACCATATGTGTATATTAATATACACATATTAATATTATAATTGTATATATTATATACACAATATTTTACTATCTATCTATCTACTGTATCTATCTGTCTGTCTGTCTGTCGTCTGTCTGTATTTCAAAGAGCTGTATTTCAAAGAGCTAATTTCAAAAGCTAATTTCAAAATGATTTATTACTGAGCTTTGATCAAAGTTACCCAATCTACATTAGACTATGGGTTTGGTCATCAAATACAGTGCAACATAACTTATTGTACCATGTCTCTTTACAAGAGGCAAAGTGACAGCACAGCCTTTTTCATTAGGCTTAATTTAACATCTATAAATAATGCTGGAGATGTACATCAGTAAGCTTGTCGAGTACGATGAATCATGATAATAAATATGATTATGAAGAGTGAGTAAGTCATGCATTCTCCTGCTTAGTGATTCGGGGGGAGGGGGGGGGGGGGGGCAGGTGGGGTGAATGACCGCGCTCATAATGTATCAGGGTCTCCAAAGTGGTCTCAGTGGATTAATCACAGGATTACAGGGGAGGCCATCATTCTCTCTTCATCCAGTTAGCAGGATGTGGAGTCCTGACTCCTCCTCACGAGCCCTTGAACTCTGCTGCAGTGACAAGCTCAGCATAGCTAGCGACCGCCGCTGGTGAGGCGATGCTTTGTTTTTGGTGTTATTTTTTTTACCCGGTAGGGTAGCCTTGCGCTTTGAGCTGGACATCGCCTATGTACGGCTGTGTCCAGATGTAGTGGGTACGTGTTATGAGCTGAGACGCGCTACTCTAGTCGGGTTTAACGGTGATCGCGGCCTGGCTGAGCCAGTGCGGCCATTCCCCAGGACACGAGTCCCGCAAAAATGGCCGAAGACGCCCGAAAGAGACATTTTGTAAAAAGAGAGGCAAGCGGCCTATCCTTTTAAACGGTACGTTGCGACGCCTGTCAGATTCTTCCCGTTCTAGACAGATAGATCGAACGTCGGCGTCGAGGCGGCGGCGCCGTCGCAAAGGCGTCTTTGTCGCCGCGGCGCGCGCCGTACATCATCCCCGCCTTGGAAGTGGAGCAGCTCCCTTGCGTCACGCCACGTCGGCATGAAATATTACGCTCGCCCAGATTACCCTAGCCAGCCCCGCTACCCCCTCCCCAACCACCCACACGGCTTTTGTTGTGGCGGTGTTGTTGTTGTTGTTTGTTGTCCCGCGTTTGCTCGCCTTTGCATATGCATCAGCCGCAAAACAAACGGATGCTAAATATTTGGGAGCGCGGGGCGCGGTCCCTGAAGCTTTGCGCAAGGCAGCGCTGGCTGGGACTTTTATTTTTTTGCAGGGGCGAACCGCGTCTGTTGGAAGAAAGAAAAACATCCCAGTGAACAAATACGACAACATTAATGGGCTTCCGAACCAGTAATGAGATCCCGCGGCTAATTCCGGAGGGATCCAAAGCCGGGGTTCTTTGAAGAGTCTTCCCATTGCGCGCTGCGCGTTTATATTGGGATGCATTAATTCCAACGGTTGGTAAGCAGTCTTAAAATGATTCCCATAAGCACCCGTAGTCAAGCAGCAGCTTGTTTTACAAGCACTGACACGGGTCAGGACCACAGATACTTTAAAGCGTCTCTTATGCAAATAAGCAGCTGTGATGTTCCATCTTTTCTTTGATTATGGTTCTAATATGCAACCCCAGCTCACTGCTGTTTTGAATAGTGTGCTAATGTGCAAATTAGGCTCTGAGTGTTTAGAACAAATGGACTGCGCTTATATAGCGCCTTTCTACCTTAACGGACAATGGTATCTGATTTGCCCATTCACACACACATTCACACACACATTCACACACACCAATGCCGGCAAGATGCCATGCAAGGTGCTATCCTGCTCATTTGGAGCAGTTTGGGGTTCAGCGTCTTGCCCAAGGACACTTCGACATGTGGACAGGAGGAGCCGGGAATCGGCCATTGGCCCCACAAGCGGCATGATGTGTCCAGCTGAGGGGTTGAACTATGGATGTTAAAATATTCTGGGGAGTAACAGGGTTCCAAGAGCCAGCTGTGAGTGAGTGTGCGTGTGCGTGTGTGTGTGTGCATGTACTATATACATGCCCGAGATGAATCAAAGAGAGAGGCGCGGAGAAAATGAGAGACGATACGAAGCAGCAGGAGAGACGTCAGCCTCAGAACCGAGATGGGAAACACATCGGACGGCAAACTCAGAAGAGCAGCGCCATTTACTCCGCAGCGATTTCCCAAGACAATTTCCCAGACTCTTGGTCCTCATGCGTAACAGCTGCATAGCTCACCTAGTCACACACCTGTCCGGCGGAATTTGAAGAGGACTTAGTCACTCCCCTCTACCCGGCTAACCCCCCCCCCCCCCCCCTCCCTTAGCTCAGTTGCTGCTGTGTCTCTCAGGAGTCTGGAAGACAGGAGTGCAGCGCTATCCCGGAAAAGCCAGTCTGGCGTGGCGGACGCACGGTAGCAGATATGGAACGATGCCGCTATCTCGCTCGTTTGGACGGCGCCGGCGTCTCCGATTTCCTTCTTTTTTTTTTTAAACCACGTGCGGGTAGATGTTTCGAGCGGAGCGCACCTGCACAGCGGAACGACGGAGGCCGCGCCTCTGACACCCGGGTGTCTGTCCCCCGGTAATGGAGAGCACCTGCGCCGGTGGGGGGGGGGGGGGGGGGGGCGGTAGTTTGGAGACTAGAACCGTCCCTTCACCATGGTAACCGCCCGCCCACCCACATGCAAATGTACCGCCTGCGGATAAACGCTCCTCTGAGCCGCCGTGGCAGCAGAACGACGAGGACGACGGCGTCCGTCTGAAAGGTGAGGGGGCGGGACGGGTGGAGGAGCGGCGGCATTTGAGACCGCTCTTCAGATGAACAGAGACGAACCGGAGGAAAAAAAAAAAAAAGACACTCCCGACTAAATGAGCTTTCAAATGAGATGGCCGAACAGAAAGAAGAAAGGGCTTTTGTTGAAATTCGGTAAAGACTTGCAAGGCCCCCCGACTTCAAAGGGAGGAGCCTTGACTAGGCCGGGGTTTGGGCCGTGGCAGAACACGAGGACGGGCAGACATTTACTCTGACATGCTGTCTGCTCGTCTGTTCGTGGAGTGTGAGAGAGAGAGAGGGAGAGAGAGAGAGAGAGAGAGAGAGGGGGGAACGGGGGGAGAGAGAGAGAGAGAGAGAGAGAGGGGAACGGGGGGAGAGAGAGAGAGAGGGGAAAGGAGAGAGAGAGAGAGAGAAAAAGGGAGAAGAAGAGTGAGATAGAGAGAGAGAGAGAGAGAGAGAGAGAGAGAAGGGGTGATTAGAGGAATACTAATTCATCACAAGTCCATGACTGATCTCTCATAAATCCCTATGCCACATATGAACGTGTGCATACATTTGAATACATTATACATCGGGAATTATTTAGTTTTCAGCCAGCTTTGTTCGGTAGCATTTTTTGCTGTGAGATGAAAGAGAATCCAGCCTGCGCTCCTCTCTCAGGTCAGCTAGAGCTCAGGCAGCTGGTGACCTCTGGTCCCCTGGTCTGGTCCCCTGGTCCGGCCCCTGGTCTGGTCCCCTGGACTTAGAGCAGGATTAAACTCTTAACTGTACAGGATGTCTCCGTTTCTGGCTTTGCTGACTGGCTGGAGCTGCACACCGTTCAGTTTAATGCATCTTGGATCTTGGGAGCAAAAAAAAAGTTGCTCTGCGTTGGTGGCTAGTTCATGTGAGGGCATCCAAGGCAAAGAGTTGTGTTACAGTGAGTATAGGAGGGCACAAAAGCTAGCTGGTAGCCAATTCCATGACCGTCAGGAATATGAACGACCACTTGTTTGGTGTCCAACTAGCCTGACGCTCAAGACTGAACTGCCCTTCCGTTCCACTATTCAGTCTGAACAGGCTCCCATTGCAGCCGTTCTCCGAGATGGGCGTTGCCGAAGCAGTCCTTGGCGATGAGTCCATCCCCTAACCAATCACGTCGCGCAATTGTCGGAAATTGGAAAATTCTGATTCAGGGGCTGGAGCCAGGTTAGTGCCACACACAATGTCGCTTGCAACAGTATGCCAATGGTTACCAACATCTGTTTTGTTTTTTTCTCTCTCTCTCTCTCTCTCTCTCTCTCTGTCTCTCTCACTCTCTCTTTCTACCTGCCCCCACCCCCCTTCTCTCTCGCTCTCTCTCTCTCTCTCTTTCTACCTGCCCCCATCCCCTTTTCTGTCTGCAGCTATGTTCTGTGTTCAGTGCAGATGATACTGTATCTCAGTGCTCCAGTTTGCCTCAGGTGAGATACTCTTGGCCAAATGAAGAAGAGCCCTGGGCTCCTTCGCTGTAATCATCTCTTTTTTTCCTCTAAAGGTGGAAGGACAAAGCTCCTGTTTTGTTTATAGCTCAACTCGGCAGCTGGCAAAGGAGGTGTCAGACGCGACCGGGTGTGAAAATGTGTGTGTGTGCACGCGTGTGTGTGTGTGTGTGTGTGTGTGGAGTGAGTCAGCTCAAACAGTCAGCTCAGTCAGTTTCCCTTCACTTCCATTTTCACCACCTTCCACTACCACTGTGTGTGTGTGTGCGCGCGCGCACGTTCACGTGTGTGTGTAGAAAAAGTGTGTGTGTGAGTGGCCCTACATCATTAAAACACAAGCGCAGACGGTTCTGTCACGCGGGTCGCGGCGAGGCCCAGGAACGAGGGGCAGGAGCAGATGCTCGGCCGACACCGGGGGACGTCCTGGCGGCGCCGCGCCACGACAACTGCGCTCCGTCTTAAAATACACACACACACACACACACACGCCAGCAAGCAAGAGTACATGCCGCGAGACGCATCGCTACAGCTGCGCTCCGTCTTAAAATACACGCTCTCACGCGCGCGCAGAAGAACGCACACACAGAGAAGTACGCACGCACACAAGCGCACACACACACACACACACACACACACACACACACACACACACACACACACACACAGAATAACACAGAAATGGCAGCAGGGACATTAATCTAAAGAAACAGTATTCAAATAGAGTCGCCTGGATGACTAGGGGTGTGTGTGTGTGTGTGTTTCTGTACGCGCATGAAGAAGATGAAATGAATGAGACAAAGGGAAGATGAAAGCGTGGGTGGAAATGGGGCAGTTTCAGAGTCGTTTCGACGGGAGGGCCGAGGGAAGTGGAGGGGGGGGGTAAAAACACAAACAGAATCGTTTCCCCCCCCCCCCCCCCCCCCCCCAGAATCGTTTCCCCCCCCGAAGACGTTGTTTCACATGACTGTCGTCCCAGCAGCTCTGTGTAATGTATGTTTGTCTGTGTTTCTGTGTTGTTGTTGCGCGTAGGTGCTCTCTCACCCGGGGGCGGGGGGAGGCGGCGGTGGCGCTGCGGGGAGCGCGGTGTGCGCAGTCGAACCACGACGCGCTCTGAGACCACGCCCAGCGTCTGAGACCATGACGCGCTCTGAGACCACGCCCAGCGTCTGAGACCACGCCCAGCGTCTGAGACCACGCCCAGCGTCTAAGAGAGGCGACTGCTGGAGTCCAAGGAGGACATCATCACGGAGGAAGAGAGGGTCTCACAAACGCAGATTTTTTTATTTATAATAATAATAATAAATAATAATAATAATAATAATAAAAGGGCTATTGAAAGCGGTTTGGTATGCAGAGTGGTCCAAAAATTATGGATGTGGAAGAGTGGAACGTTTTGAAGCGCAAATCTCCACAATCGTGTTTCCCCCAGGATCTGCGCGGCGCTGTGGCGTGCACGTTGGTATGGTGTCACCAGGATGGTGGCTGTGGTCTCCTGCTTAGGGTAGGTGGCCTGGATGGGGGTGGCCAGGGGGAGAGAGGGACCGTCCTCACTGTGTAACTGTTCACTGACTGGTTTTCCTAAACGGTTTTCAAGCGGTCAATTCAGTGAGCGACACCGGGCGAATGACCTGTAGAGCAATAATGGCTCTGAGACTTGGCATAAAAAAGAACCCTGTAATCATTCTGATTGCCACTCCGGAGGTTATCGACTCTACGCCCATGCTTATGCTGCTGCACACAGAACACAGAACGTGTTCTCCGCGGGTACTGAGGGGAGAACGCGCAGCTACTCGACGGCGTGTTGTTTCTGGTGAAAAGAAAAGAAAGAAAAGAGAAAGGAAATCTCGGTGGGAGGCCTGGATAAACACCGTGTCAAATCCGCTGTTAGGCGACAATGAAAGGCACTGCCAGTGTGAGCGCGCGCGTCATGACATCAAATAACCTGTAATCTTATAAATAACCCATAATCCGAGTTAATGATGCGAGCGGGGCAATCGAACCCCCCCCCCCCACCCCTCCACCCCATGAGAGGGGGAGGGATTACAGGCGCAAACACGAGGCTGTAACGGAGGCGGGGGGTGGAGGCGGGGCCGCCGGGCTAATGCAGGGTGATGGCGAGTACACAGGCCTCGTGTCCCCGAGTCCGGGACAAACTGGCTCGATGCCCCCCCCCCCTCCCCCCGCGTGTGTGAGAGGCTAATGTCAGAGCCACTGTGTATCATCGTGGAGACCCCCGCTGCCGCTCTCGCTGGACACACACGCACACACACATACGCACACACACACTGGCATGGACCACTGCCCTGACGCAGACGCACACACAAACACAGTTAATACCTGTTTATCCTTGATTTGAACCCTGTTTATAGACACACACACACACGCACACACACACACACACACACACACTGGCATGGACCACTGCCCCGACGCAGACGCACACACACAAACACAGTTAATACCTGTTTATCCTTGATTTGAACCGTGTTTATAGAAACACACACACACCACACACACACACACACACACACACACACTCACACACACACGCACACACAGAAAAAAAACACAAACACACCAGAGAGAGAAGAAAAGGCAACATATACCTACACTCAGACAGCGGAGTGGTAATGATAGAGCACGGCGCGCTGAGCTGCTTTTGTCCAGAGCTTGTGTGTGTGTGTGTGTGTGTGTGTGTGTGTGTGTGTGTGTGTGTGTGTAGCTCACCACTTCCAGTGCTCTCTCAGAACTGTAGTCGCCTGACATTGGAGTTAAGAATCAGAATCAGAAGTTTGAATGTGTCTACACTGCTTTTTATTATTGTAGTTTATGTATTTTTTAAATCTGCAGATATAAAAAAGACAAACTATCCAATTTCCTCTGTGCAATAGTTTGAACGGGAAAGAAAAAGGCTCAGTCTTTGAAAATGCATGAATGTGTTCCGGATACTAAAACCCAGATGATTTAACTTGCAACCCCACACCATTAATCTCCAGCGTAGTCCAGTACTTAGAAGTACCCAAATACAGGGCCTTAGCAGGGATGCTGTCATGCTATCAATTTAACCACCTTTTTTTTCCATTCAGTTTGATCAGAGAGAGAGTGAGAGAGAGAGAGAGAGAGAGAGAGAGAGAGAGAGAGAGAGGGAGAGAGAGAGGGGGGGGGCAGAAAGCGAGAGAGTGAGAGAGAGAGAGAGAGAGAGAGAGAGAGAGAGACAGAGAGAGAGAGACAGAGAGGAGGGGGGGGGGGGGGGGGGGGCAAAAAGAGAGAGAGCAAGCGTTGGACTCGTCTCGCTCACTCGCGGTATTCATATCAATTGGTCTTTGATGAGAGGCCGACCCTTGTCCCCCGCCGCCCGGACCCCCCCTCCCGGCTAGAGCAGCTCCGTCCGTCTGCCGCCCGGCGCGGGGGGAGGTCGGGATGATAGCAGCGGAGCCGTGTAAAGAGCGCAACATAAAAGAGAAGTTTAGGGGCCGTAATGAGGCCCGGGCTCGTTCTCCTCAAAGGGGCGCGCCAAATGGCAGAGTTAGCGTGGGCCCCCCCCCCCAAAAGAAAAAAAACTGCAGGGGGCCTTTAACGTTGATTAATGACTGCTGCTGCTGACTCTCTTCTCCTTGTACTCTGATCCTTCCTCTTATGTCTGCCGCACCGCGGTGAGAACAGCTGGCGGAGGATAACCGAATAACGATCACAACGTTTCTCTTGACGATTTTTTTTTGAGGTTCGTCTTATTTTAAGACAGAAAGGACAGGAGGAAAATACTGTCCTCGTGGAGCAGACATTGCCGTACAGGAAGCCAGCCCACACCCAGAAGGAGGCGGAGGGGAAGACACTCATGTCACAAAATGTCCCCTCGGATATCTTGATTCATCAAGATCTTGATGTTCATAACAGGAAGTGCAGTAGATATCTTGATATACCCACAATGCATTTCTCTGCCCCACAGTCATTGGGCAAAAAAAAAAAAAGTATATGCAATGTGCCTTGAAACGTGATATGAGGACACAAACTGAAATGCAAAAACAGAGACACAGTATTAAAGCAAAATGGCCACTTAATGTTAATAACGTTAAAGTCAACATGGCCCCTCTGGGTGTTTGCTTTTCAACCGGCATGAATCTCTGTTTGGGTTTAATTGCGGGCGGAAGGCCGCGTACGGCTGCAGAGCAGGCAGCAGAGAGGGGCGCGGCGGCTCGCTAACGTTTTCCATCAAGGAAGAGAACATACTGTACAGTGATCAGGGGTGCTGCCGAAACCCCCTTGCTCCACTCCGCCCCCGACACCTCCGTGCTGGGGATGGGGGTAGTGGGAGGGGGAGCGAGTGATTTCGGTGCATGATGAAGCAACTTACCCAGGAAACCTCAACAGTTCTCAGTAATAATTCATAAGCCTCTCCAATGCATATAAGGAGCAAAACCCAGAGGATTATACTGAAACTGTGTTTTCCCCCTAGTACTGTAGATGCTGTGATATGAATGTAAATGAACTGATAACAATATTAAAGCCTAAACGGCCATTACTGTGTGTTTCGTATTCAAGAGGCGACTGCAGTGCCGTCTCAATGTTCAGCAGTAGATGTGAAGCTGACGTCCAAATTAGAACACAAACAATTAGCAATTTGTACGGCAGCGGGCGAGCTGTTGCTAGACAGATGTGGCTAGGCCGCCTCTGGGCCTCTGACCAGCAGGGGACCACAGCGGGGCCCCTCCCCAGTGAGCATGCGCTGCCGGTGGGGCAGACGCAACCCTCCCTCTCCCCTCCCATCAATCAATCAATCAATCAAAGCTTTATTTGTATAGCGCATTTCATACCCAGAGGCAACACAATGCACTTTACAGAGAACAAGGGAGGTGGGCATACGACCAACTCTCTACATATTCCAGAGGGAAGCAAAAAAACAGTAATCACCCGGGGGCCAGATAAGTGAGCTGTAAAAATTCTTCCCTGACCCCTCTCAACAAGGCGATCGAGCAAGCTCCAGGAGTATGTCCCATGGAGGGCTTCACCCTGGAGCTCTGTCAGCCTAGCTGACTGCCCGCTGAGGAAAAACGACCAGGATCGGGTGGGTTCGTATGGGGCTTTTCCATAGGGATGTTGGGACAGCGCCCCCATTAATTCACCAGTTAATCAATCAATTAATCAAACCGGTGAACCCCATCAATCAACCAATCAAATGGATGCATCACGGTATCAACACAGTTTGACAGCCTGAGGTCGTGTGGGCCTCATTGACAACGGGATTGATTGTCTCTTTCCGAAACAAAGTCGATAAATAAACTGCCGCGTGCAGCAAACCCTGCCTCCAGGACAAGACTGCGCTCAGCACCGAGCGGGAGGAGCACATGGTGGAGTGGCTGTACAGAAAAATGGATGAAAAAACATGTGTTTCATTTGCCAAGAGCCTCCGATGTGAACAGTGGGTCAGTGATGCCTGTGGCCATGAGTGGGAACACTGTGTGTGTGTGTGTGTGTGTGTGTGTGTGTGTGTGTGTGTGTGTGTGTGTGTGTGTGTGTGTGTGTGTGTGTGTGTGTGTGTATGTACAACCACACAAACGTCAGATGATGACACAGCCTTTGATGTCATTGGTCATAGATTGCTACTGAGTGATACGGAATTCCTCAACCTGCCTTAACACGGACAGAAAGCTATCTAACTAAACACCCGGGCCATCTTTCAACCATAACCAGTAATAACTCCCGAACCAGCGTTCTCTCTTCCTGATAGAAGGAAAAAAGAAAGCTCCCCTCTCTCTCTCTCTCTCTCTCTCCTGGAGCCCGGAGGGGCTGAGCTACATAGTCTAGCCCGGCCTCGGGTTCTCTGACTCGGGCTTCCGTGGGCCCAAATCTGGCCCTGTCATCCACTGCCCCGGATATGATTAATGCTCTCGGAGAACAGAGTTGTGGGAGAGCTCTCTTACTTGGTGACACTGCGGTCTCTCCTCGCCCCGGGTCCTCTTTTCTGGGAAGGTCCCGAGGGGGCCTGGCTCTCTTTCGCTCGCTGATATACGACCGTGACATGATGTGTAACGCTGTTATGTCACTGAGTGAGCGCGCTCTTCTCGGGGTCGTGGCCCTTCCATGAAATGAGGCAGTCAGGAGTGATACAATTATGTGTGTTAAAAAGGTCACATTCTGAGGAGACTGGAAAAAAACGCGCACACTGAGTGTCGATTATAATTTTTATGTGAGTGCGGGTGCGTGTGTGTGTGTGAAAGAGTGTGTGTGTGTGAGTGGAAGTGTGTGATTTAAACCCTACCATTAGCATTCCAGACTGGAGAGAAGGAGATGGTGTGTTTCTCCTAGAAGGAGCCCAGAAGCCGTATAGACAACGGCGGGCAATGTCCCTTATCTCGAATCCCCTGCTCTGTGAAAATAGACCCGGTTTAGCTTAATGCTCTGACTATCACAAGGGCGCCTTCCTCCCACTGCACACAAGGTGCAAGAAGACGCTGGCTCAGAGAGCTCTGCTACCCGACCATGCCAAACCGCAATCTCAATCTGTTACGGGTTATGTACACTATTACAGAGAGAGCAAAATGCCCCCATCAATTCCAACCAGCCAAAATTACAGGACACAGACAGTTGAGGAGAGGATACGGAGGGTAGGAGTCATCATGATTATTTTGTTTTCATCTCTCTCTCTCTCTCTCTTGCTATATGCCAATGATTATCAACTCTCTCTCTCTCTCTCTCTCCCTCCCACGCTACCCCAATGACAATGAGCAGTAATAGGGCAGTGAAAGCAGAGGAAAATGAGAGAGCTCTTTTCCCGGAGGCCATTTAGGACCTGCTTTGAGGGCGAGCTCGCCATTCTGACTCCGCTGGCCGACACTGAATGCAGGAGGCCCAGAGAGAGAGAGGTGGTGTCCTCCTCTGTCTAGAGGTAAAAGTGAGGGCCACGGAGCGGCCCTGACCACATCCAAAAGGATTGTGACCCACCCTCGAGCCTCCTTTAGAACATAGTCACCGAAAGTAGCTTCAGGCGAGTAAAAAGGCAGCATTTTAACTTCAATGGCACCCTAATATTGATCACCTGAAGTGGTGGTACTTCACTGCCTCGGAGAGAGAGACAGAGAGAGAGAGAGAGAGAGAGAGAGAGAGAGATAGAGAGAGAGAGAGAGAGAGAGAGAGAGGGAGAGAGAGAGAGGGAGGGAGGGAGAGAAAGAGAGTGAGAGAGAGGGAGAGAGGAAAGAGAGGGAGATAGAGAGAGAGAGAGGGAGGGAGAGACAGAGAGAGAAAGAGAGAGAGAGAGAAAGAAAGAAAGGGAAGCCAGTCGCCAGCCCCTCATTACAAGCAGAGCAATCAAATCCACCTGGGATAAGTTGAAGAAGCAAGGACAAATCGCGGTTTCGGGGGAAACTAAGCGGTACGAAGCTTGTGCGCTGTGTTGTGGTTCCGAACCTCTGGCCTGCCTACAACGTGTTCCTGCACCAGACAGCAGAATTTTCCAGAAAGGGGCCATAATTGAAATTTATGTAGTTCATCTTTTTTTAATGTGAATTGGAACTATTACAGACATCTGATAGAGGGGAAATCTTTGGGCACTTCAGAGATACCCAGTGATGGATCTTGTGGGAAGAATAAGAAGTTTCTCCTTTTTTGTGTTTTTTTTATTTCAGATTCACAGCTTAGCTTCCCGCTGACTCGGAACTTGCCAAATTTATAGTAGGCTGGCGCCCGTCTCTCTGGAGAGAATATGACGGGGGGGGGGGGGTGGAGTGTTGGTGCGGGCAGCTTTCAACTCATGGCTGAGTTACAGCTGAGGATGTGAGCCATGTCTGGTGAGTCATCGCTGACCGGTTCACAGAGCCACATTAGCATCTTCCGCACGCACGCTCTCAGGGCCGGTCAATTCGCTTTGGGACCTTTCATTCATTTACCCATCTCTTTTCCCACCAACCCCCCCCCCCTTCCCCCCCCCCACACACACACTTTTTTCTTGCTTTGTTTTCCCGTGTGGATGGGTAGGAGTGATTTGCATAATCTTGCAATCCTGAAAACAAAAATTAAATCATTTTCAGTTACGAGGGGCGGTCCTGAGCAGCCCTTTGCATTTGCCATAATCAAGCAATTGTGGGTGCAAATTGACTTGCAGGGGAAGTGTTCTGGCTGAATGGACAGCCCTCCGGGAGGATGAGGGGGCTCCTGCTCACTAATCCATTATACAGTATGTGTGTAGTAAACCGGCGCACACACACACACATGCACGCACGGGTGCACACACACACACACAAACACACCCACACACACACACACACACAGAGACAATGGACAAAATATGCAAGTTCACTGAGGTGGGGGTTCAATAGGCAGTGAGGTGGGCATATTCAGCATAATGCATGCTAAACACTCAATGCAGACAATAGGGGCTTTACTTTTTTTAATTGCCTCAAAGCAATAAGTACCTTTTGAATCCGTAATTATGTCGCAATTTTTATTTATTTATTTATTTATCAAAGAAAGAGAGGCTGCTGGAGTGTGGCTTTGATGAGAAAAAAAGAAAATGAAAAAAAGACAGCGCAAACAAAACACAGGAAGAAACAAACAAACAAAAAAACGCTACTTCCACAACACCTTCAATGCAGATTTGAGGTCCCAAAGTGTGAAGCCTGAGGTGAGAGGATTGATTGAATTTCTAAAGCCAACTTTGCACGCCTTCCATCAGGCCTGCAACCTTTGTTTTCTTGACGTCTCAGATCGATGCGTTTGCCATGCAAGGCCAAACTGTCGAGAGCGTGTACAGTCTTCTGTGTGCATGTCAGGGACAGATACATTGGCATGGAGGAGGGCAGGAAGACAGCCCTTGTTCAATCACAAGGACTGGAATAACATTATGGGACGTATTCATTTCTGTAAGGGTCTGTACACGTCGCCATGGCCAGATGGCTGTCAACTTGTCAGCAGAAGAGTTTAGGCTGCCATTAGAGGTGACCGCTTCACTCCAAAAAAACGACGAGCGGAGATGGCTATCTGCCGCCTGTGGCCGATCTCGGACGTTTAACTTGATCATGAGTGTGCCAAACAAAAAGATGTACCCCTGTCATAGCTTCATAAATAATCATCCACTAAATAAGTCACCAGCAGCTGGTTTCTTTGGGAAAACATTTCTAAACGGGCTCCAGAGCACTCGGGTCAAGTGTCTGGAAGTGTGGGCAAACTCAACACAGCAGCAAACCACCGGAACGTTCCAGAAACTGACCGACATTGGAGATCTTGGTAACGTTGCCTCAGTAGAGATCAGAGTTCATACAGATAAATTCAGATCAAAGTGCTTTACAACAGAGCATTTAAATTAAAGAATGTGAAATTTAATGATGCTTCATTCGTAGACTACAGGAGAAAAACACTGAGCCCAGCCTGCTAAATCTACTCAAAGACGCCACCTGGCGGTGATGCATCACTAAAACGAAATAACACCCGTCTGAAATCCCACGAGATTTCCAACGGGATTTCCCTGGCAAATACCGAGAAGGTGAAATGCTGCAGCATGTGACATTTCTAACTTCCCACATCTGTACGTGGGGAGGTAATGAATATCCAACATTAACCTGTGAGCCAAATCAACAGTCCGGGTGTAAGACAATCCTAGTTGATCCACGACGCATGCGGTGGAAAGACGCTACGCTCCAGACGACGCAGCTGAGGGGCGAAGAGCGTTATTTCCCACAAGTGATACGCTAATACACACATCAGCTTGTGGCGGCGTCTCAGCAGATTAATGTATGAAACGGGAAGACGCTAATAGAGGTGGATCCGTGGCGCCGACATGCCAAAAGGACTTAGACAGAGCAGAGTGGCTTATGCACCCCCGCTGGGACCCGGCTGGTCCCCCGTTCCCTGTCACGCAAAGAGATGTATCAGAAAGGGAGATTGGGTGGGGGGGGGGGGGGGGGATGTTGAATCTGGCATCCTGCCTGGGTGGATAACTCACGGCCTCACTTGCCTCTAATAGGAACAACGCTTTGAGAGCGGACCCAATACACACCCTTGGGGGACACCTCCGGAGGGAGAAAAAAATTAGAAGAAAGTAGAAATGGCAGTTTTAAATCTACAGGGACAGTCCAGACCGGGCCCCTCTTGCAATCTATAGTCCAATAGGTACTGGCAGGGAGTATGTGCGGTGTGTGTGTGTGTGTGTCTGTGTCTGTGTGTGTCTGTGTATGTGTGCGCGTGTGCATTTTGTCATTCAGACTCCTCTCCAGAGAGAGAGAAAGAGAGAGGAAGAGAGAGAGAGAGAGAGAGAGAGAGAGAGAGAGAGAGATGGATATCTATCTATAAGGGAGCCGGGGTTTTCAATTCAAAGGCCCTGAAAGTTCCGTGATGGAGTACCTATACAATGGGAATCCACAGGAGGATGCATCACAATCTCACAATGCCGCTCCGCCGACATCCTCGCATCGATCTAGAAATGATCCTCTGAGCTGAACCCGTGATGGCCGCCGCCGCGCTGTTCATGCTCGCATGGGCAGAAATTACAGCTGACTGAATAGACTTCGCTCCCCCGACTCCCAACTATTTCAGCTTCACTCCCATCTTGTTTAGGGTCTTCCACCTCAGCAAAGAAAGCATCGTGGGGAAAACGGCGCTGTTAGAGTGCACTTAAAAATACAATGCATGCCCACCAGGGAGGAGTCTGGGTAAACTCTTTGGGGCTTTTTGCATAGCATGGGTATCACTGCTGTGATGGTAATCGGTGTCACTGCTATTTGCAAAGCTGCTGCTTCTACTCTGGATTCAGCATTGTAGGGAGTAATCACAGAGTAATTAGAGGCATTGTGCTCGACTGATGCACAACGACACAATGGTCTCTCTCTCTCTCTCTCTCTCTCTCTCTCTCTCTCCCCCACTCTCTCTACTATATGTAGAGTGTTACTGTATATATATCAATCAATCATGTCCGGTTGTATGTGTGTGGTGTGTGTGTGTCTGCGGAAGAAGTGCGAGGTGTGTGTGTAAGTGTCGAGTCACGAGAAAAGGGAATACAAAATCTAAAACGTACAAGCAGTGTGAGAGGGCGGCGGGGGGGGGGGGGGTCGCGAGAGAAAAGAGGAGGAAAGACAAGTTAAAGATATTTAGAAAGCGACGCTCCATTTAACCGCAGCCAACGGCGGATTGTTACGAGCACAAAAGCCGTTCCGCCTCGACGCACACGCGACGCGCCGCGGATCCGGAAGAGCCGTTCCGTCGACACCCGGGTTACGGCGTCCGCCTAAGGCTGCTTGCTGACCGTGGTTCACGCAAAAGAGCATCGCTGAGCGTCTCCCGCAGCCGGGCTTCGCCGCACCCTGGTCGCCGGGCGGAGATCAGACGCGCTCCTGGGTCGAGTGAGGGTCCTCGTTTCGAGGGGGGGCTGTTATAACGGTATGTGGTGTCAGCTGTCACCATCTGGCATCTTCTTCCCACTGATGAAGGGAAATAAGTCCCTACTTGAAATGCTGTGTGGGGTTTGTATAGTGTGGATTGTGAAAACGGGATAAACTTCGAAACTGCGAAAGCAATTTATTTTTTAGTCTTGTCACTTCAATGTAAACCCTTGACACATAGGCTATACCTCTATGTGTCTAAAAACTCTGAAAACAACTTATCTTGCGGTTTGAGCACAACCTCTAAGTTACATTCACTGGGCACCAGTCATTGTGTGGTATTGCATAAGGCATTGTTGTGCAAGGCTGTTGTGCAAGGCTTTTGAGGACATCGGAGAGCATAGTCGCAGTAGCAGTCCGTCTTGGTAATGGACATGGTTCTGTTGAGGGCTGACAGCGTAAAGGTTCGTATAGTGTAATGCTTTGGGTCACACAGGGTGAGTTTGGGATTAAGACCTCAAGGTAAAGTGGGAATTAACGCAGCCTCTGAGCCGGTAGTGATTGGTTAAGGATGGAATGCGGCCTTCGCTAGTAATGGACACTCCCCCCCCCCATCCACCCCCCACCAACGACTTACACTGACTCACACTGCCCCATCCTGAGGGGAGGGGCTATAAAGAGCTGTGGCAGGTATAAGCATTGGCTGTGCTCATACATACACACAAACACGCACACAGGCACACGCGCACACAGATGTATATACGTGCACAAACATGCTCACACAGACACACGCACGCACACACACACACTCTACACTAAGTGTACTGTGCTTATAGTCATTCTGGTTACGAATACAGTGTATTTGAGATGAGAAAAGATCGACTTGGGGGGAGTGCCTAATGAGCTGTCACTACCCCCTCCTTTTCTTACGCTGCTAATTTAGTTCTGTCTGGAAGTGACGAGTCATCGGAATTATAATGGGCAGAAAATGTGCTCACCGCCCTGCCGAGGTGGGCCTGTTCTCAGCGCCGTTAAAACACCCCTCTGGTCCATATTAACTAGCCGCTGTACATAGGTGAGGAGGCCCAGGGTTGTACAAATAAGACTTCCTTTTCAGACACGGTGGGTGTACCATAGCTAACTACACTCTTTTTTTTCTGTCTAATGGGCCGCATGTGTGTTCAAGTGTGTGTGTGTGTGTGTGTGTGTGTGTGTGCGTGCATCAAGGGCGGCTCCAGGGGGGAGCTAGGGGGGGCTTAAGCCCCCCGTGAAAAAGCCTTAGCCCCTCCTAAGCCCCCGCAAACGAAAATAAAATGAAAGCGGTCCACAATCAACGAGCTAGATAATCATCTTTCACAGAACGCACTGCCGCGCGCGGCGTTGCTGGGTGGGCTTTCAAAGCTTGATATGCACCAAATAACACACACGAGCTACAAAGGCTACCTGAACTGATTTGATTGGTTGGCTGACTTGATTTGCGACGGTTAGAAGCTTTCCATTTTAGTCCAGCAGAGTGCAGAACAGCTACATCGTATCACGAGTGTGTGGATTACTGAACTTTAGTTTATTTTAGTAAACATGTGGAGAAGACCATAGGCAAGAGGAATAGGGAGTATGGATCGCTTTACCTATGTTATTGGGAAGAAAAGAGGGAGAGCAGATGTCAGTGGCGATCCACCGACTCCAAATTGAACATCAGAACGGCCGAGGATGGGTCATGTGACCTTGAAAAATAATTATCTGCAACCGTTCAACTGTTCACCATGAACAACATGCTAGTGCTAACGTGATGTGTTGATATGACTTATTAATGTTTGCCTATGTGATCATACTGTCAAGCATCTGTGTGCGAGAGAGCTCAGTGTTTTGGGAATAGGTGGATGGATTATGTTAAAAAAATAAAATCATTCACTTTCAGCATGAAAAGCACGTTTCGGAAGATAAACCGCTTTGTTTTCTCTCTCTCTCTCTGTCCATCCTCGCTCCCTCTACCTGACCCCTGACCCCTCTGCCCACCCTTGGACTGGAACAGGGCAGCGAGCAGCAGATCTCCTCACCTCCTGACCCTCACCTGTCTGACCCCACTCGCTCACCGTGACAGCCGCCTGCAAAGCTCTGTTAGGTCTGCTGGTACCGAGAAAGTCCGACTGGAGCGGTTCAGGACTAAGGCAGAGAGGGTCAGGTGGACTTTAGCTGGGCGTGTTTTGAAGAGCAGGGATGTGTAACGATACACTAATCTCACGATACGATACACGATATTGGGTTGACGATAACAATACCATACGATACACTAAGGGCAGGTTGAAGCGTTGCAGTACGCTGCTGTTCACACCAATATTGCATTTCTCCACATTTCTACTCCACTACACTTTGAATTTAGAGCTTAACTGTTGTAATATCATGGATAGGCCTAGAGACAAAAGACGTGTTTGTTACCAGCGTTGTGTAGCCAGCGTTCACTGATATACAATAAACATATCCCGATATTGTTTTCACCATGACGTTTCTGTATCGCGATATATTGTGGCATGATATATTGTTACACCCCTAGTAATTGTGGTACAATGAAAGGCTGGACTTGGCACGGACACGAATGAAGCTGAGCGTTTTTCTCTTTCCATCTTTTAGCCGCAACATGACCCATAAAAGACCCGTCTGCCCTTTAATTACCGGCTCACGCTGGCTTCCATGTTCCGCACTGCCGTTAACGCCGCGGACGCCATTACCGTCGCCGGAGTCCTCGCTTTTAAGAGAACACACGCTTTAATTGGCGCCGCACGCCGCCCGGTTTATGACCCGGAGCAAATCAGCCGCGGCTCTGCGGCTCTCCGCCGCATTAATGAAACCCGGGCAAAATGAAACCTGCGGTTTTCCGCGGCGCTTCGTGGGGATGATTGCGGTTTAAATAATGGATCAACAGAAGGGGGGAGGGGGAATGAACTGTGGGGGGCCGTTGTCGGCAGAGCCCCCCCCCCCCTCTCTGGGGGACCGTCAAGGGCCCCGCGCAAGAATGGGGACAACAAGCCAGGGACAACCCCCGTCTAACGGGCCGGGGATTGCGAGGTGCCGGGCGCACCGGGACGCGGCAAACATAATTACAGCGTCCGCCGCGATGAGTGTCAGCCCTTTGTTTATTCATGGAGGATCCAGTAAGAGCAGGTACAAGGGAAGGGCTTACGCAACCTCTTTTGTTCGGCGTGCGGAACTTCGCCGAACATGCTGTCTCTCACTCCGGGGACAGGGGGAACTATATTGTGTTGGACCTGACCTTAATGAGTCACTTTCTCAGAGAGAGACTGTGTGAGGGAGAAGGCATGAAACGAACGGCAGGGGAAGAAAATGTGTCTCCCGGCAGAGGAAATCCTGCTTCTAAAATAAATGAACTATTTCCTCAGTCAGCCTGTGAACTGTAAAAAGAACACGTTTCTGATTAGTGAGAGGCGGCGCGTGCTAGTAGTACATCCTCTCCTGTTACATTGAGCTGTGGTCACACACACACATGCACGCCAGCAGCAGCACCAGAAAATTGTGATTGGGGGAGCTAGGGGGGAGGCTGGCTTGTTTATTGGGGGAGCTAATTAATTTTGACGCAACAAACCCCAACCACACTCCTACAGTACCATACTGTGACTGTACCGGATCGGGTAAGCCAGTCCCTAACCACACGTGATTTCCGTTAACGGGTGAGCTGTCAAAGCATGCCTATTTTGGACAAAGTCGCCTTACAATTAATATAATACATATGTTTCTGTCTAAGATGCTTGTGGAATTGACAAGTGCAGAAAACAACTTCAAGAACGACAAATGAGCTCTCCTTTCATTCACCGCGAGCGATCACACACACACACACACACACACACACACACACACACACACACCATGAGCGGAGAGAAGCAAAATGCCATATTAGCTAGCCTACTCTGTGACAAAAACCTGAATACAATATTTAACGACACAACTAATCTTACAGTAAATGAACCTGCGCAGTTCAACACCACATAATGCCATAACGCGCACATTGAACTTTCACTCACCAAAGAATAGTGGCAAAATACAAGCTAAGAGGCCTATAGTTAGGTTCTTAATAGTCGTCCAACTCGCTCATTTTAGTAAACAGGCAGCTAATATGTCCGAGACAAATGTTACTATCCTCTCCGCTCATGGAAGAAACCCAAGTGCAGACCTTGCGCAGAACAAACCAGACAACATAATTCACTGCCTTTCGCACTGAAAAACAAAGAGTTTCAAAGAGAATTTAAAAAAGTCTCGACTGTCTTAACATTCGGCACCGCAAAAACAAATGGCACCGTTTGTGACAGCCTAACCGACAACAAAGGGCGGGTGTTTTGCCAAGTGAAACAGGGGCCTGAGTTATGACCAACATCCTCATCCAGGCAGGGTCTCCTTGAAGGAGACGGACGAGTCTGGTCACCCGGTACTTTTGTGGCTCGCGTGGAGATTTATACCCGGAGGCGTTAAGTCGCTGAACACCAACAGCTGAAGTCCAGTCGCAAACAGACGCTGACAAAAAAAACTAACAAAACAAACGTTCCATACAGTAGTTTCACTATTCTATTTGGTCTTCTCCTTCGTCTATTACAGTCTTACTGCCTCTGTTATGTTTTGAATAGAGGTATGGTGTGTGTGTGTGTGTGTGTGTGTGTGTGTGTGTGGGGGGGGTAATTCCACTTAATTCATAATGCCTTTCCCTGGCAACAGACATTCTACATTTCGTATTTGCTAATCGCCCAGGATGAAGGGAGGGAGATAAAAAAGAGAAAAGAGAGAGATAACAATCTATTCTGTGCTCTCGCTCCCTGGTGACCGCTAAGAACCGTATCATGGATGCAAGAAAGAAGTGATTGAGAGAGAGAGAGAGAGAGAGAGAGAGAGAGAGGTAAGAGAATGAGTGAGTATGCAGAGGATGGCTTCCTCTATTCAAACCTCTCTGTCGACGCCTGTTCTCCTGGGCTGTGCTGCATTTACAGACGTGTACTGTTAACACACACACGCACACACACACACGCCCCGTGAGGCCGCATGTGACATCCACAGCAGCGTTGCGCTCATGTTCAGGCACCCTCTTGGCCTTGACTTCGCAAGAACTAGAACACAATTCCGAAAGCGTTGACACCCCACTGACGCCACGCGCTAGACCCCGTATATTTCTGTTTTGGCGGTTATCTGCGTCCGCGCCGACCCCTTCCCCCCCTCCGCACGTCGGCGAGGCGAGGCGAGCGGAGCGGACACCTCTGTAATTGCGAGATAACAGGAATGTCGTCCGTCACCCCGCGGAGTCGCCGGCAGGGGGGGACCCCGCTGGTCTGCGTCTGACTTAGACCCAG
>NC_140253.1:5824757-5862257 GCF_949987555.1 Borostomias antarcticus
ACAGTACTTTCTGTAAATAATTTTCTTTACTTTGGGGGTAAATAAAACTTTAGGTTATTTACATAACCCCGGTTCTCTGAGTAGCCTGAGTGAGTGTCTCACTATGGGAACGCCCCCTGCGTGACCTCATCAGAAGCTCAATAACATTGCGCCAGCCCTCATTGGCTGGCAGAGATGATGCCCATGTCTGGAGGGGAGGACCCTCCTCCTATATAAGGCATAGACGTCAGTCGTCATTCAAGACAAGCACACCTCTTCCCCGCTTCCGTAGCAAGGAGGGTGTTCTGGTGAGACACTCACTCATGCTACTCAGAGAACCGGGGTTATGTAAATAACCTAAAGTTCTCTTTCATAACATTCGTTCCGTGTCTCACTATGGGAAAATACTCACTCCCGGATTGCCAGACATGACTGCAAAAAACAACAACTGTCCCCAATGGACCCTCACACAACAGACTCCAAGTCCTAAGAGGAACCCAAACTGAGGACTGAATGTGCTAGAGTTGGTGCCATGACATCCAACCTATAAAGACGTGCAAAAGTGTGGGGCAAAGCCCAACATGCCACCGCACACACTTCCTGAATAGGGACACCCTTAAAGAGAGCCCACGAGGTCACTAAACCCCTGGTAGAGTGCGCACGTAAACCTGCAGCGGCCTGAAGGCCCCTGCTAGAGTAGGCCAGGGCAAGAGCCCCCACTATCCAATGGGAAACACGCTGCTTAGACACCGGCTTCCCCATGTGCGGATTGGCCCAAGAAACAAACAACTGGTCACCCTTCCTGAAACTCTGAGTCCTATTTAAATAAATATGCAGCGCGCGGACAGGACACAAAGTATGCAACCACCTGTGCTCTTCAGAAGCAAACAAATGCTATGAAAGAGAACCCTCTTTATCAAAGACGACCTGTGACTCCTTCAATTAGAGAGCACTCGTGCCCATCCAGAGTGAGAGGTGCTGGTCAAAGCAAGCAAAAGTTTAAAAAAAAATATGAGGAGTTAAACTTCCCTAGTGTGGGACTGCACACTCCCAAAACTCAGGCTGACTCTTCACTCAAACTCACTTCATAAATGCATAAGTTTATTCAGGTGGCGCAACGCGATTTGCCATGCTCTGCTTTATTTATTATTTCTAACCTGTGACTCCTCTTGCCTGCCGCTTCAGTCCCTCACCAGTTATGCATGTTAATGCAGCGGTGGAACTACTCCATGTGTCTCCTCGTCCCCCTGTGGGGGAAGGTTATCCAGGGGGCACGGTGAGAGGGACACACCTGTATGACCCCACTCTCCCTGCCGTTCCCCAGTAAACACCCAGGTGTCTGGATTTGAAGGCAAACAACCACCCCTCTCTCTCTCTCTCTCTCGCTGTCTCTCTCTACACACGCCGCAGTACACAACGGTAGTGTTCTTGGTTTGAACTTGGAGGGTATCTATGTCACCCACTTGGACTCGACGATGCACAGGGTTGGGTAAATGATTCATCTGAAACGTCCTGTGTTAACTGAAGCTCACGTGTGAACTGTGAACCACGCATGTGGATCCAAGGTTGTAGTGAGAGAGTGTCAATAGGAAAGATGCAACAAAGCCTGCGTGGGTGCCAGTGATTCTGACTGTCAGAGTTTGCTTGTTTGATAACTCGAACTCAATACCGCATCATATTTAAAAAAAAGATGGTGTATCGTTCTTGGAATGAGCATTGTTTTGACCTTGAGACTACAAAGTGAATTCAAACGCTTTTCGCCACTGCTATCACTTTTTTTCTCAGCCAATTGCTGAGTTGAGATCGCATCATGTTGATTTCTCGGAGTGCTTTGTCTCATCTCGACCTACGACGCAGGAACGGAGGGGATCAAGACGGCCCCGTCACCAATGTGCCGACACAGCCCTCGCATACAACAGCGCTCTAATCTTCCTCAGAACACAACAAATGATATCTACATCCGTGGGAGGAACGGAGATCATCTAAGACTGCCGGTCGCACAGGAGAGCAGGGAGAGAAGGGGAGGGAGAGAGAGAGAGAGAGAGAGAGAGAGAGAGGAGAGACATTTTACATAACAATGCACTTTCTCTCTCTGTCAGCGGGTTGATGATTTGGCAGTGACCGCCGGAACCTCCCACACAGATAGGCCTCGATTGCTGATTGGTCCTAAACCCGCCTTTGGGTGGAGGCCTAAAGGGGGCGAGACCCCCATTTGCAGGGTTAAGAGGATGTTTTCACAAAAAGGGTGACGGAGCGATGGAGGGATGACGGAGGGCTGAGGGAGAGGATGAGAAAAGAGATGCGAGAAAGGGTCAAGAAAAAAGAATGATCTAGGGTCAGAGAGAGAGAGAGAGAGTGGTGTGTGTGTGTGTGTGTGTGCGCGCGCGTTTGTGAGAGAGAAAGAGGAGGGGGCGTGGCTACAGCAGAGATAACACCCACTTTACGACTTTGAGTGAAAGTGACTAAAGACGGATCAAGATTGGATCAAGCCAGATGTTCCGTCTGATCCGCCTGAAGTGTAGAACTCTGTGAGCGGCGCTTGTGACCGCGTGCTTTCTGGGCTCTTACACAGCTAACCTACCAATGAAGAAGCCCGACAGCGGCACCCGAAAATAATCAACCCCTTCAAGCAAAGCCTAGAACAAAAGGGCGATGTATAAAATATAATTGCTAGTAATGACTTATCAGTCTGGCCCGGTGGTGTGTGGTGCTCCCAGACTGTATATCAAGTGCTTTCTCATTTTCAGCTGTATACACAAAGCCGGGGGGGGGGGGGGGCGGGGGGGGGCGGCACAGCCACAGATTCATTTCAAGGTCAATAAACCTTTACCAGACAGATGTACCCGTACAAAGCCGAGGCGCCTCGTACAGTGATTTCATGCAGCGTGTGTGTGTGTGCATGCGTGTATGTGTGTGTGTTTGTGTGTGTGTATGTGTGTGCGTGTGTGTGTATGTATGTATGTGCGTGTGTGTGCGGGCGCGTGCGTGTGTATGTATGTATGTGTGTGCGTGTGTGTGTGTATGTGTGTGTGTGTGTGTGTATGTATATATGTGCGTGTGTGTGCGGGCGTGTGCGTGTGTATGTATATGTGTGCGTGTGTGTGTGTAAGTGTGTGTGTATGTATGTGCGTGTGTGTGCGTGCATGTGTGTGCAGTGATGCGGTTGATGGACGGGGGGTTACAACGGTGAACAGAAGTTTCAATCAGCGGACGGACGAGTCCCGTATTACAAACACGAGTGCCGTCGTAAAACGAAACAAACAGCGCTCATGGTAAATGGTAGTGGTAAATGGACTGCACTTATACGGCACTTCTATCCAAAGCGCTTGACAATGGCCTCTCGTTCGCCCGTCCGCGCACACGTCCGCACGCCAATCTGCCTACTAGCCTGCGCACTGGGAGCAATTCGGGGTTCGGTGTCTTGCCCAAGGACACTTCGACATGTGGACAGGAGGAGCCGGGATTCGAACCACCGACTTTACGACCCTCTCAGAGAGAGAGAGAGAGAGAGAGAGAGAGAGGGGGAGACAGAGAGAGAGAGTGACAGAGAAACATAGAGAGAGATAGAGGGAGAGAGAGACGGAGAGAGAGATAGAGGGAGAGAGAGAGTGTAGAACCTTTCTGGAGCAAAGTGGACAAGCGCACCATCTCTCCTGGTCAAGGCTGTGGGCTCGGTGCTACGAGGTACCTGGGAGTCCACAGGCTCCACTGACTCCCTTCAAATTGTTATTCTGGCCCTGTGAAGCCCGCATTAGCGCTTTCGCCACTCTGCCCTCCTTCCTGGGTTATTAAGTAACCAGCACACCCTATTAACATAATTAGGAGAGAGAGAGAGAGAGAGGGAGAGAAAAAGAGAGGTGGTGGGGAAGTGATGTTATGTGCGCTCCAAATGCTGAAGAAGCCATTTTGCGGGATCATTCTTTTTAGCGCTCCAAGATGAGGGGCCGTTTTTTTTGGGTGATGGTGATGATCTGGACATGGTGCCGAGATCCAGGAACGTTCTGTTTATCAGCTATGTATGCGGCTAGCGCTCTGTCTCTCTCTCTCTCTCTCCCTCTCTCTCTCTCTCTCCATCACCCACACAGACACACACATCCAGTATATCGCAGTACAACGTCTGGCAGGAAGAAAGACAAACAATGAAATGCCCCTCAGATCTCAGGCTCTGATATGAACAGGAAATCCACAGGTTAGCTGTTAGCAAGCTACAGTAGCCATGTTAGGGCGAGAGACAGAGAGAGAGAGAGAGAGAGAGAGAGAGAGAGAGAGAGAGAGAGAGAGCACACCCTCGTTACCACTCCTCTCTCCCTCCCTGTGTCTCTAGCTCATCCTCTCTCTCCCTGTCTTATTTCTCTCCTCCCCGGGTCTCAAAACAATCCATAAATTCAGCCCAAAGCCTCATGAAGGTCAATATGGCGGATCGATACGTCTCGCTGTGCGGGTAGCTCTCGATCTCTCCCGGGTCATTCTAACACACACTGACTGGAAGCCATGGTTTTCTTTATGTGTTCTGATCGGCTCTGGCAACCCCCCCCCCCCATATGCCGGATTTGCCCCCCCAAAAAACACACACACATGACACTTCTGCATTTGTCCTTTCTATGCCTTTCTGAAAATATGCCCCCCCCCCCCCCCCCACACACACACACAGGGCCACATATACACAAGTGAGGCAACACATATAAGCGTAAACAAGCACAGGCACACACACACACACACACACACACACACACACACACACACACACACACACACACACACACACACACACACACAAGGATTCTGAATTGGTGCCCAAAAAGCATGAAGCAGCAAAGGTCTCCAAATGTCAGGTCAGAGCACTGAGTCTCTGACATCCCCCACAGGTCACGTCCCCTCAGGGGCTCCGGCCCTCAATCCACAAACACACTTACTGTGGGGAATGAGTTACTGTATCAAATAACACAGAATAGTACTCAGAAAATCCACACACACACACACACACACAGAAACACACTAGAGATGCAACAATCCTTTTTTTTTTTTCAGTTATGTTTCGATTCTGATACCTGAATTTGGATGTCTGCCGATACCGATACTAGCGGTCTTTTTTCTTGAATAATTATTTATCATCAACTTAATTTATTATTATCATTAACATACACTTTACATACTTTGTACACACCATGTTTTTTCTCTACTGTATGCACTGTACTGCATTAAACTGTTTTTATGATTAGGATATATTGTACAGTATTTTGTTGTTGTTGCTGCAAGGTTGAGGAGCCAAAACATAATAATTGTACTTCCATATGGCTGCTTGTATAACGATGCACTGTAGGCCAAACAATGAAAGAATCCTTGAATCCTACTATATCGTTTTTGTGTATCAACGCCCATGTTCATCAAACAAAATAACTACTTTTTAATTGATAAGCTTGGGATGAGACCCCTGTCTGCTCTGCTCTCCTGTCACTCACTCTGCACCAGCCTCAGCACAGAGCAACGGTGTGGACAAGAGGAAGGAGAGGGAGAAATGGCTCTAGTTTACAGACTGCATCATTAATGTTGTCAAGTTCCCTACAGTATTAGCATTGGGTTTAAATCCCAAATATTGCCAAATAGGCGCTTTGGCTTTTGGAAATCCCACCGTCTAGTGTAACCGATTTGAGCAGCGCTTGCAACTTGAGACTTTCACTTTCACTCGCGAAAATCCTTTGCAAACTATTTTAAACTTTTGTTTTTGAACCAAACGTTTGCAAACATAAGCAAATGGTCTAAAATAGGTTGGCTAGTTTGGTGAACTAGACGCTGGACTGAGGTAAACGTGAAATGTAGCCTATGATGAATGAATGAATACCCGAGCCCTTTCACTTCATCTGCATCGGTGCTGTATGTGGACCGGCGACGTACGTAGGCCCGATCCTGATACTGGATCGGATCGATACCATCTCTAAAGCACACAGTCTACACACACATGTAGCTCAATGCATCTTGGCAGGGGTGGAGGCGGTGTCAACAGAAATGTTCCTGATCAAAGAAAGAGCAGCATGGACATGGTTAGCTCCAGCTCCTCTCCCTGTGTGGAGTCTCTAGCAGGCCTGGGTGGGCAGCCGTGGGCATGTGTGGGTGTGTTCGTGTGGGTGGAGAGGGACGTGGGAGAGGAATGCACAGACCAGGAAACTGTGTCAGCCAAGGAGTCGCCACAACCTCCGCCAAATGCCTTTCAGCCAGCTCCTACAATTACTAATATATCGCCACCTGAAACTGAACGATTAATTATCCGACACCAGCTGGGAGACAGAAACAAAGACCAAATGGCGAAATTAACAGAGGGGGTGGGGGGGGGGGGGGGCGGTATATAACATCCATTGTAATCACGCTAAAAGCTTGACTGGACCGCCGTAATTACGCCACAAAATGGTGGTGCGCTAATAGCTCAAGCGCCGGTTGAAGAGGAGGGCTCGGGGAACGCCGGCCAGATTGTTAAGTGCCAAAACAGCGGTAGAGGAGAGTTTTTGGAACGAAAGCAGTCGTCCAGAGGTGTTGGACGGACACTCTGCTCACAGTCGGCCTGATCCCGGCTAATCATTTTAATCATGCATGCCTCACGGGGAAACACATTATCACTCTGGGTAACTGGCACTGGCCAGTGCTTAAGCTGAGAGAGAGAGAGAGAGAGAGAGAGAGAGAGAGAGAGAGGAAGTATGGAGAGTGGTCCGTAGCCAAACTATGACCCAGGGATGACCAGCCGTCATCGGAAGCCACGGCAAAACCCGAGCGTCGCCGCGCGCCGTACGGGCGCCGCTCTCTCCTTCGGGATGCTTTTGACTCGCTGTGAGTCGTGCCGGCGGGGGGGGCACTAGACTGCCGCCATGACGGAGAGCTGCTGGTGAATGTTTGGGGGGTCCTACCCACCCAAAAATGATGACAGAAAGAGACAAATCACCAGCGAGACGCCGGCCCCCCAGCATACACACCCTCCGTTCCCCTCCCGCTGCTGACCCACGCCTGTGTGTGATGTTTCCAAGAAAACAGCCCCGCAGGCGGCGGGGGTTTTCAAAGTAAGGTCTCAAGGTCAAAGGTGAGAGGTGGCGTGTGTGTGTGTGTTGTTATTTACTCCTGACCGCGTACCTGTGAGAGAGTGGTTGTAAGCGCGGGAGGTTAATAACTTGACCCGACCTTAGATCAAAGGTAGTGGGAGCGCCTTGTTGGTTTTCACCTCAGCAGCCCAGACTTAACAGCCCCCGCCCCCCCCCCCCCCCCCACCCCCCCCCCCCCGGAGAAAACGGGAATTCACAGTATTCAAGGCATATCTCTAAAGCACCTCTGAAAGATCAAGATCTATCTGGTATTCCTGAATGGTCCTACAGGGGTTTAGTTAGTATTCATATACGTATAAACACACTGTGAATGGAAACAATGGGTCTTTTCTGAGACCACCTCACTTTGATAAAACTGTGGTAATTTTCTTGGGTGATCCAGCAGCAGTCCTTCCCAGACTTCTCATTGCGCTCCAGCCTGCTTCCTAGTAGGTGGGTTTTAAGTCTCCCTGTGAAAGCTATTAATTTCCTCCCAGATTTGCCCCAAGGCAGAACAATACTAGCGCAGCACAAGTCTATGGGTCAACCTGCTGGGCTACTGTGACCATCAGAAGACTGTACATGGCCCTGTCTTTGTCAGGTCACTGTTATTACCCGACTGGATAAAGCAAAAAACCACTGAGAGGAAATGAAACTAGCCGACATGAATCACATCCATAAGAAGCCGCTGATATTGTTGCCTGGTCTAATGCAACGTAGGTTCTGAGCTGGAGAGCAGCTATGTACAAGCAACTAGCACATCAAACCTACTGGATCATCAGCCAAAACCCCCCAGCGCCTCGGCCCACTTTGAACTCTAGGCATTCGCCACTAATGATGAAGTTTTATCCACTAATGATGCATTTTTTGGGATGCACATCTAACTGAGAGATGTCTTTCCTTTGCTCTTCATAAATATGTGCCGTTCTGACACAGTAGCTTGTGCCAACCCCTTGCTACAGTATGGGCTTATCACTCCATAACCATGACGCACTGTAAGTAACATACTATCTTGGTCATGGTCATGGTCATGTATGTACAGTAGTGTGTGTCTGCCTTGGGGGAGGGGCAGGATATGGGGCTTAAACAAACCGGCTCGGTTTCTGTGAGGACAAATGCTTTTCCAGCGAACGGACAAATATGGTGGCGGAGCATATGTGAAGTGAACAACGCCGTGCCAAATGTCTTTGTCCGGGCTGATGGAGGGAGATTAAGTCTGACCCGCTGACCGAGATCCCGCCAGCTGTTCCTCCCTGTAATCAGTCCAGAGAGAGAGAGAGAGAGAGAGAGAGAGAGAGCATAATAGCGAACATATTAGGGTCGGCCCGGGTCTCCGTTGAGTACCCCTCTCCCGATCTGTCTGCTAATGTAGACCCGTCACAAGCCGGTTTAAAATCTCACATTTTGATTGGCCCACATCGCCGCCCCGCCGTGGCGCCGCCGCACGGGCAGCTTTGATACATTCTGAGGGGACTATATTTCACGTCTGTTACAGAGAAGCTCCCAGCTGGCGAAGATGGCGCACCCTGGCCGTCGGTACAGAGAGCGGAGCACGCCCGTCGCGCTCCACGCCGTGCCAGTCTACGATACAGGGCCCGAGGTGGTGCACGCTCGCGTGAGCTAGTGATCGCTAACGAGGCACGCTGTCGGGATTGGTGCCCTCGCTGTCCCCTCCTTTGGACTCGCTGCTCGTTTTGTCACAGTGGAACCCGCGCAAAAGAAAAGTCTCCGCTCTTCTTTTTTTTCTCTCAACCCTTTCTCTCTCTCTCTCTCTCTCTCTCTCTCTCTTTGTCTCTCTCGCCAGTCCCTCGTTAAGAGCTCACCGTTTGTAAGGAGACTGCTGAGAGTTTCCGGCGACAGCAAAACAACCCTTCGTCTAATGAATTCCCATGGCTGTTTCTGTGTGGGGAGGAGCTCTTCCACTGACGTATTTGTTGAATAATCTGTGCGTCTGAAACGTTCCTAGCCCCCGCGACATGGGCGCGGATCACAGGGAACGAGGTGCGCTTCCAAACGCCTCGCTCCGGTTGCATCCGCCGGGTCACCTTTGATTGAATTGAATCGGCGCCGAACACGGAGAGGAACATCTGTCGGCGGCGGCGACGAGGGAGTTCTCGTACGCGCTCTCTCGCCGATAACGGAAAAGTTTTAACTGAACTTTTCGGGAGTTGAACGGCTGTCTCCTTCCCCTTTAATGAGCGCCTTATTTATTAACGGATCATTGTGCCGTGCGTGCATTTAAACAATTCAGAGGGTGTGTGTGAGTCGGTCACATCGGCCCAGAGCGGATGGGCTGCGTTTGGATCCGATTAATTAAAAAGCGCTTCATTTCCCAATTGCTTGTATTTGGCGCCTAATATCTCAAATGAAGCTGACAGTCATTAAAGGAATCAGGATGGAGGGGGGGGGGGGCTCTGGAGGCGGCGTGTCTCTCTCTCTCTCTGTCTCTCTCTCTGTCTCTCTCTCTCTGGGTGACTGAGTCCGAGGGCCCTCGTGAAGAGGGGGGCCTGTCCCTGGAGGTCAGTTCGTGGAGAGGGGGCCCTGGCCCTGGGGGTCAGTCAGGAGGAATGGGAGGATGAGGGGGAGGTCCGACTTCATGCGGAGGAGAGACACTAAAAGGCGTCTAATTAGATCCCTCTTCTAGCTGCTCTGACCCCTGAGGCCAGGCTCGAGGAGCTCTGTCTCTCTCTCTCCACCTCTCCCTCTCTCACTCTCACTCTCTCTCTCCATCTCTTCGTCCTCCCACTCGCCGTCTCTCCCTAGGTCTGTCCCGGTCCCTGGGTTAACTGCAGGCTCTTCTCTGGGTCAGGCTCTGGGTCTGTTCTCAGGGCTATTAGAGTGAGCCAAGGCCAGACTCCCAGATTTCAAAACCCACTGTAAGGTCAGTAGGCATTTCATTTTGAAGCATCCTTGAATTCGAGAGCCTTATTTTGTATAATGAGGCAGTTGAACTCTTTGTACCCAATATATAATCAACTGCAGCAGATGCTTAGCAAACACAACAAAGAACATCTAGGGAGTGTTTCTTTAAACCAATTTGAGTGTCTACACGACATGCGCCAGGAAGATCTACATGTACTGTATGTCCTTAGGTTTCTCAGAATATGAAAAAAGAGCATACAGAATAATACAGGTACTGTAAACACATTGACAGGTAAAAAAAAGTAAGACCAGAGAAAAGAAACTAAACAGTAAACAACCGTGCTACGGTCTCTCTCTTCTCGCATTCACCAAAATAACTGTCCCTCCCTGAGGACTTCTTTCACATCAAGTTAAGTACAATAAGAAACATCTTGATAGTAATTCCATCACAGTCTGGCGCCACACTCGCCACTTAACCGTTTTTTTTTTTTTTCCATTCAAATGAAGACACCTGCTTTCGCAATGCAGGCGGGCACTAACGAGAGCACGCCCGAGCCAACGAGCGCCCGTTAATGTGGAAATTGATTTGAACAATATGGCAGGCTCCGGGGAGGAGCGCGGGTGGCGTGATAGCCAGGGGTCTGCCTGCCCGGCCGTCACCTCCGCCGAGGAAGCCTCGGTTATCATCTCAATTGCCAGGCAAATTGCATTGTTATCTCCCGTGCGGGAGAGAGGCTCAACGAAATTACTTTCCTCCACTGTCCCGCTACTCGGCCTGTTTGACAGACTACATCAATACCCTCCAACACAATGCAGATTGTAATTTATATGGGCTGAGGGAGAGGGAGAGAGAGAGAGAGAGAGAGGGGAGGGTGGGGGTGGGGGGGGATTAAGGTTCACCAGAGGACATGGATCCCCCATCATGCTTAGCGGGGTTTCTTGTGTCTGCCCAGGCTTTGTGGTATACCGTCATGCACCGTTGGACGGCCCCTGCTACTTCTGCTCGCGTTCTGACCATCGCTGTGTGAATCATCTGACTACTAACAGCCACCCCGCTCTCCCTAAGGGTTGTTATTGCAAAGCTATTCAGTTCATCCTGGCATTTGGACCACAGTTTGGTCCCAAATGAACACGGCAGCTCTGTCTGATTACATGGATTCGGTGTGTTGAAATTCGTCTCACCACAAAAAAAAGATACAAGGTGCAAATTAACCTTTAAGAAATTATTGCAAGAATGGTTAGCTTAAAAGAAATGTGAAAGCAATTTTCAAGGTAAAATAAGCACTGAGACACAGAGGGCACAACACACACAGGATAAAAAGGAACACTTCTTATCCCAGTGGGGTTCCAGTTCTTCATGGCCTTGCCTTGAAAAAGTGTGTTTTCTTTCTATTAAATTCCACTCAAATGAATGACTGAAATAAACATTCCAATCTGATGCGACTGCAGTAAACAGATACACTCCTCTAGGAAAGCCATATTCAGCACATAAGTACAGTGCCATCTAATCCTAAAGTACAAAAACTACCCCACAGCATCAACTGACTATGAATACAGAGAGTCGATCATTTCTGCTCGGGATGTTGTTCCCACAGCACCTAAAAGGCCAACAGAGTGTTTTTGTAGCTAGAGGAGGCTGGTAGCAGATACATCTCATTCCAATGTAGATTACTTGATAGAAGTCTACATACTGTAAACCCTCCAGCAATGTCTACCCCAGTTCAGCTCTCCTCCTCTATAACTGCTAAGTCAATACCTTGTGTCCATTGAACTTTATTGAAAGGATAAAACCCCTTGAGATGAATCATCTCGTTTTCGAGGGGGTCCTTGAAACATAGATACAGAACAACAGTAACAACCAAAAAAGAAAAGAAAACAAAAAAGCATAACAGCAGCAAAAAAAACAAAACAACAACATATAAACAGAAGAGTACAAAGCACAGATACACAGTACAGTCATACATTCCTACACTCATACACTGCCCCAACATACGCATACCGCAAAATCAAAAACCAACATAAAATATCAAAAACAAGCACAGGTTGTCTTGAGATGAGCAAATAATAATAACCTAAAGATATGCAATGAAGAGCTGGAACCAAGTGAGTTTGGCAAATTGTTCCAGTCCAATGAGGCTTTATATTTGAAGGCCCGGCATCCATATTCTTTAAAGATGCGAGGAACAATGAAGGAACTGTGGTGGAACTGTGCATGTCTGAGGGAGTAGGCAGCATTGCATGGAACTAGGTATTGCTTTAGATAGATGGGAAAGTTGCAGCCAGTGATAGTGATTTCTGGAGTTTAAAGAGAGCCAATTGAGGGAGTCGTACATAAAACAATGATGAGTGCGGTATGGGCATCTAAGGATAAATCTACACAGACTGTCGTAGACTACAATAAGCGGACGTAAGTGAGATTTTGATGTATTCTGATAAACTGTATCTGCATAATCAAGGATGGGGAGTACTGATTGAGTAATAATTATTTTCCTGACCTGAAGTGTGAAGCAGTTTATTGACCGATAAAGTGTGCAAAGGCTGTAGTTTATTTCTTTACAATAGAATTGATATGAGACTTAAAAGAAAGTTCCGGGTCGAGCCAAATACCAAGGTGTTTAAAAACCTTGACTTTCTCAAGTGTTGTCCCATCGCAAAAATTAAGACTAAGGTTATTACATGAGCGAAGTTTATGTTTAGTACCAAAAATCAAACAGCAGGACTTATTTTTGTTTAAAATAAGTTTGTTGTGGAAGAACCAGTTTTGGACAGCATTGAAATCAGACTGCAGTGACTTTTGAATTGATGATATATCGGAGTTGGATGTATAAATAACAGTGTCATCAGCGTATAAATGGACATGACACTTAGAACAGATTTGAGGAAGATCATGATGAATATGCAGAAAAAGAGAGGGCCCAGGGAAGAACCCTGTGGTACGCCCTTTTCAATAACTAGGTAACCAGACTGTTTACCATGATATACAACACAATGATGCCTGTTATGAAGATATGGATTGAACCAAAATAAGGCTTGCTGAGAGATGCCGATAGAATGAAGCTTATCAAGGAGTAAATAGTGGTCAGCAATGTCAAAAGCCTTGGTGAGATCAATAAAGATTGATCCAGTGAGCTGGTTGTTGTCAAAAGCTGAGAATACATCATTAGTGAAGTTGATGAGAGCAGTAGTAGTGGAGAAATTTGGTCTAAAACCGGATTGGGATTCGGATAAGATGTTAGAGTCATTGATATTCTTGGATAATTGGTTAAAGATAATCTTCTCAAGAATTTTTGGCACCGTACTAATAACGGAAATAGGCCTGTAGGCTGATCCAGGGTAGGTGTGGGCCCTTCACTATCTGGGCTGATCCAGGGTAGGTGTCAGCCCTTCACTTTACTTGTTCTCCGAGGTGCATGTAGATCAATAACTTCAGTTATCTCTGAGTGTAGAAAGTTCCAGGCATCCTTGATAGAGGGAATTAGTTCAAATCTATCCCATCTAATGGAAATTATACCGTGGAAAAAGAGATCAACATTTACACTTTTGCACTGACTCATTCTGATAAGTTTGGGAGGGGACTTGGGTAGTTTGATCTTCCAGACACAGTAGATGACACAGTGATCACTAAAACAGTCAGTTGACACCCCAGACTTAGCAATCCTAGCAGGGTCAGAAACAAGTATCCAATCAAGGAGAGACTTGGACTTCTGATCAACTCTGGTTGGATCACTAATGAGTTGAGTAAGATCCACACCACTGAATACATTTATGTCAAGCCAGTTGCTGTTAAAGTCACCTAATATGATCATCTCATTCTGACAGAGTTAATGGTTGATAGTATACACTTGGTGGAGTCAGCAGGGGCAGAAGGGGGCTTGTAGATATTCCCTATAATGAGATGTTTATTTTCGTGTAATATTATCTTAACAAAAAGGCATTCAAAATTAATGGGATCAACAGTGGGAGTTAAGTACTCAGACACAAGGTGTGAGGCCACGTAAGTGGCAACACCACCACCTCTGCTAGCCCTATCTACTCTGTACAGATGGTAGTTGTCAAGTTTGATAACATTATTACAGATTTGGCTGTGGAGCCATGTTTCAGAAAGTGTGATTATGTTCGGTTTATGCTGTGCAACCCAAACTCTAAGGATATGAATTTTAGGTGCAAGGCTCCTAACATTAACTAGGATTATTTTTAAACCTTTGACTTTATCCATCGTGAACAAATGAAAGTGGTATAGATAGAATAAATAGCATACGTGGTAGGAGAGTGAGGGTAGGTAGGGGATGAGGGCAGCAGGCACACCCACATGCATGCACACACACACACACACACGCAGACACACACACACACACACCGACACACACACACACACACGGCTGACAAACACGAAGTAACAAAGTACAGAGAACAAACAAACTTTGGAAGACTGGAAGAAGGACACCAAAACCAACCCATTCATCTCCACTGCACAAGTAGAGTAGTGGTGAGAGCATTGGACTACCGGGGAGACCAGGGTTCAAGACTCGCTGGGGATGACTTTATGTTATCATCAATGTAACTGCTTTAGCCACTGACCACTACCATTCATGTTATGGAAGCTGCTGCTAGTTGTTGTGAGCTCATGAGCTAACTGGCTATCCCACTCTTATTGTGCTGGATTAGCACTGGAAGCATTGGAACTGATGGGTCCAGATGATAAGACCTATCTTAATTTATCAGACATTATTTCATGTCATTTAAATTCACAGCTATATCAGTGGCATGACTAGCTTCCGTCCTACCAGTCCTGAACAGAAACAAGCCAGCCACGCACATAAGCCAGGCTGGACCTGGCCTGGTTTCTTTTCCACCATTCTCTCAGATGCTGGCGTCACGGCACAGCGGTGCTCTGACATGGGGGTTTGGTGTTAATACTGCAGACCCGCAGACGGGATAAGACCCGATAAAGACCTCAAGTAAGGAAAAAACGGATTTGGAAAAAAAGCAAATCCTCCGGGTTCTTTTTGTTGAGTTCTATAAATATTAATACTTGGTTGGTTGGTTGGTTGGTTGGTTGGTTGGTGGGGTGAGGTGGGGGGATGTTGAACTCTTCTGGGGGTATGTCTGGAATAAAAGCCGCAGATAAGTCGCCCTTCTTGGCCCAGTATTGTTCACCTGCGGAAGCTTTTTCAAAGGGCCTATGAAAAAAAAAGTTCCCTAATATTATTCTTATGTTAATAAACCCATCTGTGTCTGTCTCATTATGTTCCACTTTAAGTGAAGTCGAAGAAACATTTATTGCATTCAAAAAGCCAGTCCTTATCCCTGATTGGTCCCTGGCGGGTAGTCCGGTAGGTGCCTGCCTCAAAAATGTCTACGCTCAAAGACCTAAAAACTATTCACTGATGAAAGGATGGGTTTATTGCTGGTTTATGTCCATGAAGAGTGTTGATACAGTAACTGGATCAGGGCCCATTAGCCTCTCAGAGTCAAGGGGAGAGGCCATAAGAGTTTGAGATAAGCCAACGGAAGGAGATTAAGGGGACCATCGGAGGTCAAACACAGTCAGCATCTCTTAAAGACCTCAGTGTCTCACCAGTCAGTGTCATCGGGACGCGTATTACCATAAAACAGCCATCAGACTATTGCTGCTACTTTAATCCAGAGGGGCGGCAGGTTTGGGAAGGGCACGGGGGGTAATTGTCTTTTAAGAGGTCTAGATGAACACGGCGATTGCCCGCCAGAGATTGATCGATGGTGGCTCGGCCACAACGTCAAATCAAGTGTGCAATCGCGGTTCTTCACTCCCACAATGCTTTGCACTGGATATTAACCGGAGGGGGGTGGGGCTGAAGACGAAACACACAAACAGGAGCGATTCTCCGCAATGGTTCCCCCTTGACTCTCCTCAGAACAAATAGCAGAACCAGATATGGACTTTCTATCCACCCTGGGCTGAAGCTGGCTGTTCGGACGTGCAACAGCAGCCAGAAGGATAATCAAACCAGGAAGAACTCTCAACATGGATTACTCATTGCCCGAGCACTGGCAATAAATATGTTCCATAAAATAGGCGCCCACTGAGCCCTGCCGAACAAGTCTGGCTGTGATAATAGAAAAAAAAACAGGTATGGAGGATTTCAAAAGTCCTCTTGCCAGAGTTCCCTGGGCAACCGGTTCTCAACGGGGGCTGAATGAGATTGTGTTCTAGTCCGACACTTCAAGAACTCTGATAATCTCTCCTCTGGAGGAACAAAAGCTGCCCGGCAGTTGGAGAAGATGGCTGCTCTCTCCTGTTGTAATCAGCATGTGCAATTAAGGGGATCGATAAAGTGTACTTGTAAGTGTCACCTGTGATGTGTGTTTGTGTGTGTGTGTGTGTTTGTGGAAGACAAGAAGGAGCTGAGGCGAGGAGGGATAGTGTGTGTGTGTGTGGGGGGGGGGGGGGGGGCTCGTTTAGGGCACTGCAAGGGCCCTTGTAATTGATTTAATGAAGTGCTGATTAATTCGGGGTCGTGGAGGGGGGGGGGGTTGGGTCTCTGGAGAGAGCAGTGTGTGTAGTGACCCCCACCCCCCAGACTTCTCTGTCTCGTACATGGCAGTACTACTTCCAAAGGGGCTTTTCTTCTTCTTCTTCTTCTTCTTCTTCTTCTTCTTCTTCTTGAAAGCGGCTGACAGGAAGAGGGCTCGGCCCGGTGAACCTCTAAGCGTGTTCAGCCGTGCGCCGTAGGCGTATGAAGGCTGCAGATGAAAGGCGGGGGGGTTTGACGCAGCGCCCCCGGAGCGTTTTGAACCCCGACCCTCGAGAAGCAAACGATGTCCACCGAGGGGGAGGGGGGCGGCGGCAGTGGCGGCTGAAGCGGATCCGCCGTATCAACGACCACGGGGCGCTCCCGGCAACACCGAGCGATGTCACCTCATTATCGCCGGGCCCCCATTCCGATTCCCCCCCAGCCCCAAGATAAGATCCTAAATTCACGGCAGACGCTTTTTTCCTCTCTCTCATCCTTCTTTTGGTGCCGTGGTGCTGAGTAGACATTAGTCCCTTAACACCGGGAGGGTCCGCGGGGATCGGTTCCACGTGCCCGACACCGAGACGGAGTGTGTTCCTGGTCACGTGAGGACGAGCGGCAGAACGCAGCAGGCGACTACTGTATACAACGTGCTTAGACGTGTGGCTGGTGAAGCAATAGTGGGCGAGAGACAACAGAAATGCATAGATGCAGATGGGTCAGAGAGAGTGAACCTATGCCAGCCCTTGCGCCCCTGCATATGAATGAGTGCATTAATGCGCGGCGGTTTGCGTGGATGATTTGAGGCGTCTCATTCGGCCTCACGCTCCGTACGCGCGGCGCAAACAACCCCCCCCCCCCCCCCCTTCCCAATCCCCGTGAGATTCACTGTCAGACGGCGCTTCGCGTGTGCGGATTAAAGGGGTGTAAGAGGCACGGGGGGGGGGCAAATGATCGCTCAGCAGTGGGTTTGTTTAGCTGTGTGTGTGTGTGTGTGTGTGTGTGTGTGTGTGTGTGTGTGTGTGTGTGTGTGTGTGTGTGTGTGTGCGTGTGCGTGTGCGTGTGTGTGCACGCACCGCTCCATAAGTGCAAGAGCAGCTTTTCGAGGGGGCTCAGTGTGTATGAGGAATGCATCATTCTGACAGAGGGAGAATGACACACACACACACACACACAAAACACACATCCCTCGTCTGCTCTGGGCTGATAGACGAGACGCACCGCCTCCAACTAAGACAGATATAGAGGGAGGAAGAGAGGGAGGGAGGGAGAGACAGAGAGAGGGAGGGAGGGAGGGAGGGAGGGAGGGAGGGAGGGAGGGAGGGAGAAAAAATAAAGATTTCCCTGGGCTTTTGAACATATCGCATGTTACACCACGGTTCGCTTTTGGGCTTTGGCTACCAAAGCATTAGCATGTGTGAAGGAGTGCTGAGGGATTGAGAGAGAGAGAGAGAGAGAGAGAGAGAGAGAGAGGGGGAGAGAAGAGAGAGAGTATGTGATGCAGAGAAAAAGAGAGAGGAGAGAGAGATAGAAGAGAGAGAGAGAGAAAAGAGAGAGAAGAAGGAGAGAGAAGAGAGGGGGAGAAGAGAGGGAGAGAGAAGAGAGAGGGGGAGAAGAGGGAGAGAGAGAAGAGAGAGAACTCATGAGACTCAAGAGGGCTAAGAGGAGCAGGAGACAGAGGCACTGTTGCCATGACGATGGCGCAGGTCACGGTGCATGGGCCCCTCTGTCCGCAGGGCTGGGGGGGAGGGGGGGGGGGGGGGGGGGGGGGGCTGGTGGCAGACGCATTAGCACATGTCCCATTTTCCTCCACATCTATGTCTCACACCTTGTGTGCGTGTGTATGTGTGCGCGGGCGCGCGTCTACACAACCTGACACTCCTACACGTCTGCCGACAGCTGTCGGTTGCACTCCATACGACCCCCCCACCCACCCCCTCCTCATTCTCCTCGAATCCCACAGAGCACATCCGCCGCCGGACACACACCGATGGCAACCCGCTGGGCTGCGATCTAAAGATTAAAAGCTTTGAGTGACAACTGTGCGTCGACGGGCGCTTGATTCGACTCAAACGCGGCAGCCGGCGGTTCTCTCCACCCGGGCGGCCGCCGAGTCAACCTGGTGGTATCGAATTACTAAGATGTGTCTGACCGAGGCTGGAGACGGGGACCCGGGGAGCGGCGGTAGCAAGGTAGAGAGGAAAGAGAGAGAGAGAGAGAGAGAGAGGGAGAGAGAGAGGAAGGGAGAGAGAGAGAGAGGGTGAGAGAGAATGGATTTACATTTGCTACTGTATGTTTTTGGGGATATTGCATTTCCGGGCAGAGTAAGGAAACATTGATCGCATCCACAGATGTGCACCGGAATGCCTCAGGAAGCTCGTGCACGCACACACACACAGGCACGCGCACGCGCACGCACACACACACACACACACACAAACACACACACACACTTTGCCCTGCGCTTTATGTGGTATATGCTGTTATCTTCTGCTTGTATGCACTCAATCCCTCTGCTGTTTCTGTTCTACCTTTAATCCTTGTTCCATTTATCTCCCTCTCTCAATTTCTCTCCATCCCTGTCTCTCTGTCTCTCTCTCTCTCTGTCCCTCCATCCTTCCATCTCTCTCTCTCTCTGTTCCACCATCTATCTCTCTCGATCCCTCTCTCTGTCTCTCCCTCTGTTCCTCCATCTCTCTCGATCCCTCTCTCTCTCTCTCTCTCTGCCTCTCTCTATTCCTCCATATCTCTCTCTTTCCCTCTCTCTCTCGATCCCTCTCTCTCTCTCTCTCTCTGCCTCTCTCTATTCCTCCATATCTCTCTCTTTCCCTCTCTCTCTCGATCCCTCTCTCTCTCTCTCTCTCTGCCTCTCTCTATTCCTCTCTCTCTCTCTCTCTCTCTGACTGGCTCTAGCAGGTCTGGTTTTCTCCTGGAGGGACCAGCTTGATGGGTTGTAGAGGAGAGGAACATGCTGAGAATGGAGCAGGCCTCATTATGCAAAACAGAAGAGGGGTCCTGACGGAGGAGCAAAGTGATGGAGCGACAGCGAGAGAGAGAGAGAGAGAGAGTGTGTGTGTGTGTGTGTGTGTGTGTGTGTGTGTGTGTGTGTGAGTGTGTGTGTGTGTGTGTGTGTGTGTGTGTGTGTACACGTGAATGATGAATGTACTGTAGGTGTGTCTGTAATTATAAGGTATCCATGTTGATCTTTGAGTGTGTGTGTGTGCGTGTGTGTGTGTTTGTGTGTGTGTGTGTTTGTGTGTGTGTGCGTGCCGCCTATCCATCACAACTAATGTGAATGGATGGCGAACGCGGCCGGCGCACGCGCCCCGCTACGTGTGCCCCCCCCCTCCGGGGCTGGAACGTGCTCCGGGGGCCGCGGCGAGAGTTAACTCTCTGACAGCCCGGGTCCCGCCGCCGCACGCTTAGCGCCGGCGTCTCCCGCACACGCTCCGTTTGCGCTGCACACGCCATTAGACAGGCATGTGCTGTGTCTTCACGGGGTATGAACTTTGCATGTGAGAAGAGGGAGTTCTAGGGTGGCGTGTGTGTGTGTGTGTGTGTGTGTGTCTGTGTTTGTGTGTGTGTGTGTGTGTGTGTGTGTGTCGACAAAGCTCATCCCCCACAACATTGTGCAGCTCTTCATCTTGCCGAGAATCTGGGTTACAGCTTCATCACGGGCACCTGAGGACTTCCTGATTGGTGAGACGTCATAAAAGTGTGTTCCAGGTTAAGATACAGCAACATGTGTGTGTGTGTGTGTGTGTGTGTGTGTGTGTGTGTGTGTGTGTGTGTGCGTGTGTGCTTGCGCAGTGAAACTAGGTTCTTGAAAAGATACGCACGTCAAGACACATGTTTGGCTGCGCCTGAACGCTAAAAGTGTTTGTGTGTATTTTCAGCGTGTGTGTGTGTGTGTGTGTGTGTGTGTGTGTGTGTATGCGAGTGTGTGTCTGCGCAGGCGCCTGGCGTTGGGACACAGGCAGATGGGGACAGAGTGGTATTTTACATAATTTTCTATTAATATTTCATTCAAGCGGGGAGATCATTGCCGGCCTCTGCTTAGCATACAACGCCATTCCCCAGGTAGACCGAGGCAGGGGCTACTGGCGGCGGGACAAACAAAGACCCGGGCAGCGGCAAACGCGCCGTCCGCCATTTTGAAAGACGTGTTACCATGGAAGCCGCACTCTCTCTCCCGGAGCGAAAGTGGCAGCTTTCCTGACTGGGATCCGTACGGGGAGGAGGGCTAGCGTTGGTTCTGCGCATGGCCGCCAGGAGCGGGCGGTTTAACGGCAGGAAAAGTCACATCAAATGACCAATCAGAGCCTGATTAAGAAAAACCGGGGGGGGTGGATCTGGAGCGGTTCGTCTCATTGGACCCCTGCTGATGACTCACCCCCCCGAGGTTGACCCAACCGGGGGAGACCGCCAACTCTATCCCGCCCGCCGCGTCCTCGCGGGACACTTGATGGGGTGAGAGCAGCAGGTGCCCATCCGCCCGCTGATTACATATCGACTGCTGGGCTTTAAGTAGTCGGGGATACGGCGCAAGCTTGAAAGAGGGTCGGGCTTTTCGTGGCGCCAGGCCCGACCAACCGACGCCATGGAGGAGGAAACAGGTCGGCCAAACCACTTTACCCAAACATCTGTCGGGTTTTGCCTCGGTGGCTCCAAAATGTCTCTCTCTCTCTCTCTCTCTCTCTCTCTCTCTCTCTCTCTCTCTCTCTCTTTCTCTCCCTCTCTCTCGCCTGTCGTTTCGGTGAAAGGTGACTTTATTCTGACTCCAAGACAAATGAGAGAAATACATTGGAAACTCAACAGAGCATCCACTTAGTTTCCAACAGAGTGTCGTTAGCAATGGCGCGTGTGTGTGTGTGTGTGCGTCAGGGACGTGCACAGATAGACACGAGGTGGTGCTAGAGCACCTGCCCTTTGCCCTCTGGACAAGGCAAGTGCCCTTTTGAAAGTTACTTTTCTTTTTTTTTCTTTAACAGTGTAGGCCTACTGTATGTGGCTCATGGTGACATTGATCAATTCTCGATTAAAAGCGTGTAATAATAATAATGCCCCAAAATGCGTTGTAATTTTGCCAGCCTCCCCCCCCCCCCCCCTCCCACCCCACACACACACACACACACCGTGCCCCTCCCCTCCCTCTCTTCCGTTGTCAACGGTAAACGCGAAAAGCGGACACAAACGGAGGCGCGCTACTCCTTCACTGCCCTTTCCCCATCCAGAGTGCCCGAGTGATGACAGCTAGTTGCAAAACTATAACTTGCATTTATTTGTCTCTGTTGTGAAGTAATTCTCATACAGCGCCAAACAGCTCAGCATAAATTAGCCGACTGCCCACCTGTTTAACAAGCTAGACGCTAGGATTTAAATGGATTTAACGTAATGATGACCACCACACGACCAATGTTGGTCAAATTTGTTGTTGGTACAGCATGTTAAGCTATCAGTATACTTAAGCTCGCGTGACAATAAAAAAAAAAAAAAAAACATCTCGCCGCGCAAGGTGCCCTAATTTTTCACTGAGCACCTGCCCCCCAAAATGTCTGTGCACGCCACTGGTGTGCGTGTGATAAGAACGGCATGTCACCTCATTCCTCTCCGTTTGCCCACATATTTAGGTGGGATCAGATCAAGTAGCCGAAACCAGAGAGCCCCGCCCGCCCCCTCCCCCATTCCCTCACAAACCCTAATTACCCACGATCCCATCTGGTTGAAGGAGATACTGTAATTCAGACACCGGCGAATTAACCTTGTCATATCGTTTCCTCTACTTGTGTGTGTGTGTGTGTGTGTGTGTGTGTGTGTGTTTGGTTGAGTCACCCACACACTTACGTATTGTCCAGGAGCTGTTGCATGTACGGAAATATAGCTACACGCTGTGTATTCAAGGTGTGATTAGCTGTGTGTGCGTGTGCAGGTGTGTACACACGCACGCAACCCCTACGTGGCTATATCTCTCCCGAACGACTGTCTGTGACCATAAGCACCGCGACAGGGGGAATGTGTGGCACAGCTCGCACACCGACGCCTCCGAGGCACTGTGCACCATTGGAAGTCCTCATTAAGGTGTCGGTTGTGAGCGGGGCACGGAGCAGCTTGCGGACAGAGAGGCCTCGGTGTGTTCACGGTTATTGTGAGTGTGAAAAAGGCACAACGAACGAACAATGAACGAAGGGCAGGAAAAGCAGAGCAAACGAGAAAAAAACGAAAGGCACAGCCCTCGCACTCGCGCCTCGGACCGAAAAACACAGGCTCTCGTGTCGAAAAGTGTCAAATGGAGTGTCAGAGCGAGCCAATGTTCACTTCCGTGACAGGTGTGATGTGAGATTAGGAGGAAGTGACACGCGGTGCCTTGTTATGCCGTATTTGGACTTGACTAGGCCATTACAAGTGCTGTACATGCATGAGTGCACGTCATGTCAGTGGTGTTTTGTAATGGACTGTTCTCGGGCCGCTGTATTAGGCTGCACTCAACCCTCAGTTTCCTCCTTTCAAATGTCTGCTCCAGTAGCCAGCCAGGGAGCTGGCAGACACTGGGAACAGAGAGAAAAAAGCATTAACCTTGAAAAAAAACAAAAATTGGCAAAAACAGCGCGGAGAGTCGGTTGTCCCCGCAAAATAACCCGATTCAAATGTAAACACGCTTCTGGAAATAACAAGAGAATCAATGCCAATTTAGCCTGTCGAGCAAAGTTACAAATTAAGCCAAAATGTCAAAAACAGAACCACAACAGCTTCACACAGCGGCCCGATCCCAATATCAAATGTAATTTCCGCTCTTCACAGCAAACGCGTCTCGCCAACTGTCAATTCTCCAGCTTTTTATTGAATCAAAGAGAAGCATGGAAATCCATAAATCATTATGAAAAATGAGTGCCATGTTAGTCTACAGTGACTGTGATCCCACTGAGCCGCAATGTGATTTCTTTAAAAGGTCATTCTGCTATTAAGAGTGGAGAACCGGCGCCCATCTGCCCCTCACCACACATATTGCCCCACGCCTCCCCGTAAATTAGGCCTCTCAGAAGCCATGAAAAAACATTTTATGCTTTATTCCCCGTCCAAGTAATCGCTTTATTACAGAGCACTCAAATGAGTTTGGGTTGGTTATTATGGTTCCAGTGGGTATAATGAATTTTTATTCTGCCGCATTGCAACAATATAACAATAAAACGAGGTGGGAGGGGTTTCAAATCGATATGATACACACACTTCTCTCCTCCTCCCTCCCTCTCTCTCTCTCTTTCTCATACTCTCTGTGTTTGCGCACCAAATGGCTCTTTGAGAATGTGTGTGTGAGAGCATGTGTGTGTCCAGTGAAAACAACTGCAGCCTGCCTCGTTTGAGCTTGTCGCGGTCCTATAAGATAAAGCTGAAAGATGAAAATAATTACAAGGACCCTTACTGGTGTGGCCGCCTCTCAACGGATGATATCGGTTTGCAGAAGATGTGTCCTCTATTACTAGGTCCACAGAAAGATAGAAACACCCAAATTAATTTTTGGAGAACTGCCTCGGGTTGTAGGATGAAGGTCCTCTTTTGAGGTCATACATACTGTGCAATATATAAACTGACTTAAGTTATAAAGTTATTAAGTAAACAGCAGTTAGAAGTGTGCCCAAGGTGATTTCAAGGTGATTTCGAATTGATTTCTAAGTTAGAAAGATAGGCAACTGTCCCTATATCTTGCCCTAGACATTTAAGAGTAGTGTATGTCACCCGGTTCTGAACAGACTACTCATTTGTCTCCAACCGGGGGTCTGAGGCAAGATTAGTACCCTTCATCAAGCACCAACAGAACCAGGTAACACTGCCAGAGCAACACAGGTTGGTACTGCAGCTAAGGGGTCATGTCATACAAGCTAAACAAGTGCACTAAACAAGTGCACATACAACCAGCCCTCTGTGTCAGACAGGGGCGGACTGGCCATCGGGAGCACCGGGAATTTTCCCTGTGGCCTGGCGCGCCAACTGGCCTGGCCCGCGGTGAATGGCCTGCCCATCCGTCAACAAATCGCGCAGCCCCCCCCCTCCAACAAAACGAAACTGAATATGTTCCATCTCACCGCGTCGGCTCGGCTCGGCTCGTGGCCTGACTGGGGCTACATTTCCTGGCATGAAATTTTCACCCAGTCCGGCCCTGGTGTCAGACATACTGTGTGCACTAGGCAGATAACTTGGTGAGAGAAAAAACTGCCTTTTCTCGGGAGCTCTTTCGCTGCCGGCGGACATTTTACCACCACAACGAATCTCCGGCCACGTCGCGCGTGACGCGCATTAACTTAGGCGGGTCGGGTCGGGCTCTCCGCTCGGCGCCTCGCTGTTTTGTTCCGACAGAGACGACGGCCCCGGAGGTACGGGCTCAGCGGAGCTCGGTTTGGTCGAGTGAAGCGCTACGCGCGGCCGTCGTCTTCGTGCGAGCGCTTGGCGAGAGACGCCGACGGGCGGTGGAGAAGCAGGTATCCGCCCGGCGCTTCTTGCCCTTTCCCCGTTCAGTCTCCTCATCATCTGCATGCCTCCCACGTTTTATCAGCCTCTTGACTCTATTCCCGGGGGATTCATTTAAAATTCACAAAGGTAGAGTTAAATAGATGTCCTCACGCCAAGGTCTGCATGTAGCGATTTCATAGATAGCTCACAGCCTACTGTATGTGTGACATCTGACAGACAGATATCGTATTCCCTCCTGCAAATGATAATCATCAGCATTGCTTGTTTCAGTTTTGACATGCAGTGCTTCACTGTACAAGCAAAGATGTGCACTATGATTCAGTGCCGTATACTGAAGTAGCAGTGCATCGTCTGTATGGTGAACAACTGACTTTCAAATCAAATAAATAAAGTAGGCCTACATTTCAAATAATATTTAAACAATATTTATGTCAGTTTTCACAACTGGAGGGTAGGGTGCCCTCATTTCAAGTATAATAGGGCAGCATAAAAAAATAGGCCTTTAAACAAGATCTTTTGAAAAAGGTGCATCTTAACATAATGTGCTTAACTTTAGAAAAATGAACCCCCACTTTCTCATGTTCAGTGAGAGAAGTGCAACTCTAGTTTCTGCTGCCGGGGTTTAAAGTCTGGGCTGGAATGGTGTCAGGGCCATTCTCATACACAAGTGTAAATGTCCCTGGTGGATTGATCATATTTGCTTCTTAGATTGTGTTATTTCTGTGCCCTCAGTTCGGATTTCAGTGGGTATTGTGCCACGGTCTCAGAACTTATCAGACATACTGGTCTTGAACAGCCAGTGGGAACAATGAAGATGTAGTCCTGAGTCTGTCCATTCTTCATTAAATGTCCCATTTTCGCAATCCACTTTTGTCCTTTTAGAGCACGCCATATGAAATTACTTTTCTTATCAGACTATCTCCCTCGCTCCGACTATCTCATGTATTCTCTCAATGCCAGACTCATGAGAGTACTTTCGCTGATACACTACATAAAAGCTACGCTAACTACGTTACTGCATGCTGCAGATCTCTTTGTGGGCCTGGGACACTGCATGCTAAAGTCTGGTGTTCAAATCATGGAAATTCATTGGTGTAGTGACCTTTTGTCTCTTCCATGGTGATTGACAGTACATTTCCTTTGACTGACCGACAAAAAACTGCAAAAGTTTCATATGAGGTGAACCTGTAGAGAAGGGGGTAGTCTAGTTAAAGGACCACGTTACTGTATATGATACTATTTCTCAAAAGACCACGGACTGAAATTAGGATTCTGCGTGCCATGCAGTAACAAAAAGAAGGAATGTCCAGAGGTTCAAGTAGAGTGAACTAGACGTGCAGTTTGATTAATTAAGTTATGTTATAACCGGCAGCACACCGGCAACTAGCGTTAACTAGGCCCATAGCAAGGAACGCAATCCCAAGCATGTTGCCAGGGAGAGAATGCTGGTAGAGTCGCTAAGGAACTACTTTCCGTTGAAGATGAAATATAGCAGAAAGCTTAAGTTTGAGAGCAAATTAAAATTAAAAAGATGTAATGATTTTGTTGATTATAATAGTGTGTGTTTTATAATCGCAATAATACACGAGATGCCGTTCTTTAACGTCATTAATGGTACTTGAGTACAGCGTACAGACCTCGGCGCTAGCGCCTCAGTATCGCCGCAGCACTCTCGTACCATTAATGACGTTAAAGAACGGCATCTCGTGTATTAGTGCTTAGTACTGAGACCTGCTATTCTCGTCCACGTACCGTCTGCAGCCATCTTGCTCCATAATTTCTCTCTTCATACTCTCCCTTCCTCCTTCCCTCCCTCCCTCCCTCCCTCCCTGCGTGGGTGCCACACTAAAGTCAGGCTCAGAGGAATGTAATTGATTTCAATCATGCCATGCTCCCAACATTAATAAATGGATACCAGCAGCCAGCACAGCTGGCTCCCACTGCTCCTTGATCCAATCTCCCCGACCCAAATGGAAAAGAGACAGAGAGAGAGAGAGAGAGAGACAGAGAGAGAGAGAGAGAGAGAGAGAGGGGGGTTGCACAATCATAACTGGATTAATAAAGGCCGTGTACAGAGAGCAGCTCCTACGTAAGGAAGAGAGAGAGTGAGAGAGAGAGAGAGAGACAAGTCTGAAGGGAATGGGGTCTGGCGGCACATGCAGATGCCTGCCTAGGACCCCCTGGGTACGAGCTGTCCTAGAATAATGTCTGAAGGGGCTCAGAGGAGCGAGGTAGCCTCTTGTTGTGGTTTATTAGCCGGTTTAGTCTGCGGAGGCCATCTGTGCGAGCTACCCCGATGGAGCTTCAATGGCACCACCATCGTCCCATGACACCCACACACTCTAGCGTTACTTATTATCTGCAGCAAATCTTTGTGTTTGGCTCTTGTGGAGAATCTTCATTTTGAGGCAAATCTGCCGAAGGGGATTGGTGAAGATCCAATATGGCAACCCATACAAAACTGAAAAGTTTTATTTGAGGTGGACCTCTAGAGAAGGGGTAGTCTAGTTAAAGGACCATGGTATATGATACTATTTCTCAAAAGACCAGACTGAAATGTCTATTCTGCGTCTAACATCTATTAAGGATCATATGACATTATGGCTACTCATAACAATGAGTTCAAACTACTTTGCAACAAAGTTACTTGGGAGGAACCTGATCAGAAGATACATATATTCATCTCTGTGCAGCAAAGGCAACGATGCAATATCTTTCACCAGTTAGTTTAAAGCCTTCGAATGGCAGGATACAGTATAAAATCTTTCTATAAAAATAAAAAATAGTGTCTGAAAATTTTAGATATTTCAAATGCAGTGTGACAATGCCTCTTAAATATATATATATATATATATATATATATATATATATATATATATATTCTTATTTTGTATTTATTTATTTTTAAACACCTGCCTGTGTGTAGGAGTGGCGCTTGGGGTATTCTGTGTGTGCACGTTGCATTGGAGTCTCTGATTACGTGTCGGGAGCCCATGAACACTTTATCAGATTAGCGGTGAGGCCACTGATGAATCCTTGAGCCGTAGGCAGAGACTCGGCAGAGTGTAAATGCTTTTGCTAATGTGCGATGCTCGGCGACGCTCCCCGCCTGGATTAATTGTTTTAATTAGCCATTTGTTTGCCCGCAGTGCACTCCAATTCACTCCACAAGACCGATGTCCCCCTCTCCCCCGACGTGATGTCCTCCACTTCATCATCAACCCGGCGCAGAGATGAGAGGGATATGTCTGACACACTAGCTGTGCGTGTGTGTGTGGGTACTGGTCATGAAAATAACCAACCAATCAAGTACATGCGTTTATGTCAATGCTTTGCCTGCTATTTCCATTTACAGCCGAGAACTAGCCATGTCAATCACACAAAGTAGGCTACATTTCAGCTAGCAATATTCCCAAAATATCCAATCAAACATGTTTTGCTTGCTTGTCATGTTCTTGTAGAGCAGGACCTAAATAACTCATGAAATTTGAAAAATAAGTGTGCATGTAACTGCAAAAAGAACTACAGGCAGTTAGTGCACAAACCAAACAGCAAACACATTTGTGTTCAAAAGGTTCAGTTGAAATGCATCACCGGTGTCAACAAAAATGTTTGCGCGATCTAATGGACAGAGGGCCCTTGAGGGGAGGAGAGGAGTTAATTAAAAACCAAGGATCAAACTTGATGAGGTCAACCCACTCTGCAAAAAAAAACCTTGTTTGTAAAGACTCAAGAGACTCAAGCTTTAGATGTTGTTGCTTTTCTAAAAGGGATACTCAAGTAAAAGTTGAGAACACTTTGTAACCCGACACCATAAACTGAACAACGTTAAAGAGCGCTAAACATACTTAAAGCCATCCACAGACCAGGAAGCACGAAAAACTAAAAACAGAGCACGGTTATGGATGAGGTAAGGTAAGTAGCCTTGAGAACCAATGTTTCTCGAGCCTAGTGGCCCATAGGGCGGGAGCATGAGGCAGCTTGATGTACAAGTACTCCCCCTGGACATGACACTAGTATTGAAAGAAAGAAAGAAAGAAAGAAAGAAAGAAAGAAAGAAAGAAAGAAAGAAAGAAAGAAAGAAAGAAAGAAAGAAAGAAAGAAAGAAAGAAAGAAAGAAAGAAAGAAAGAAAGAAAGAAAGAAAGAAAGAAAGAAAGAAAGAAAGAATGCTGACTAAAAAGAAAAGGGTAAAAAAAAAAAAGGGTTCAAAGGAATGAAGAGTAAAGAATATTCTGGAATATTCCAGAGAGGAGAATTCAGAGGGCATTCTGCTTCTGGGGTCCGGGCTGGTTTTGCCGTGGGCCAAACTGTGGTCCTGTCTGGCCAAACAAAAGAGCACATCGAATGAGAGTATGACTGTCATTCAAACCAGCTTTCCTGTCAGATAATCCAGAGGCCGCTGCATCCACATCCAGGTTGCCATACACTAGGAGAAGACAAGTGTTTTGTTGCTTCATCTAGCTCTCCTCAAACCTGGCAACCTCCCTTTAAGGTGGCCACAGAGCATTTATGTCCCTCTCTCTCTCTCCAGGATTATATATTGAACCTATAAAAGGCAACAGACTATCACTTCTGTCCCGGTTTCCCTCAGTGTTTACGGCGCTTGGCTATAAAGCAGATAGACTAATAGGGAGTGTAATTTAAAAGGAATAGGTCTTTAGCTCGGGGGTATCAGATAAAACTGACCAGACGTCTCCTTATATGCGCCGGAAGCAGCTCGTCAAACAGGTCTATTGTCCTGATAAGGACTAAGGAAGGCTGTTCAATCAACCCAGAGGGCCACCAAGATTTAGATCCAGAGGTACAGCTGTGTGGAGATTTTCCATCGGCCTGTCTAAGTGAGATGATAGCCGATGTAATGTCACTCCACATTGACGAGGCTATTTAACCTGTCTCTATGCCCCTGCCCAGTCCCTCGGGGCGCAGCAGTGCCACCCTCTGCAGTGCTCAGACGGGGCACCGCTTGGGGGCGCCGAGGTTTTTCGGACCGTTTATTTTATTGTATTTTTTTCAGCGAGCCCCTGGAAATGGGGGGTGGGAGCATCTTTGGGGGGGAACGGGCAATTAGCGTGCTTATTTGCCGTGAAATGGAGCTTCCTGCTGCCGAGTGTTGGAAAAAAAAAAAGGCCGTACGCCACAGGACCCAGCGTACCGGACCCTCCTTGTACCCGCGGGTAGAAGCAGCGCCGCCGGGCTCGGAGAGAGTGAAAATCCCCCCGACCCGCGCCGTGAGCCCAGCTCCATGTCAGAGCGAATGACCACTCCACTGCGCCACAGTAAGTCCTGTTTCAGGCCGCGGCTGTGGAGTTAAGGACCGTTGTACATAATCGGCAGGAGGATGAATTTGGGGAAAATTCTGAGGAAATTGCAGAGAGAATTAAGTTAGTGGGGGGGTACTCTGGCATATCTAAGCTCTTATTGCCTTCCTGAGCAATGTGCAACAAAAATAAAGTTTTCTCATTGAGTTGGACTGTAGTGCAACCAAATAAAAACGTTGTGTTGGATATGGGATGTAGAACACAGAGCCTGTCCAGTGCATAGTGTTCCCCTACGCCACTCATATAGGAAAAGGCATTTCGGAGAACACACTACACATTTCATTTCAATTGCCGCCACAACTCATGTTCACACACCAGATCAATATCTAGAGAAATAAACCACACTGGCCCTATTAAAAAATATATGGGTACATTGACAACACATGTTTATGTGTCAACCGGAGCTATTCATATATCCATGCTTGGCGAAGCGTGAACGCATAAAAAAAAATAAAAAAAACGTATGGGTTACATAGAGAATAAGAAGCAGTCAAAAGGTATTGGAAGAAAAAAAAATACACTGAGTTACAGCTTATGGCTACTGTTTGATAGGGCCTATAAAATAAGACCTCATTTCCCCCCTAAGAGAAACGTCCGCTGACAGATACTGGACTACACTTCTGGGGCCTCTCCTAGCCTCTCTTCTGGGGCCTCTCCTAGCCTCTATTCTTGGGCCTCTCTTAGCCTCTCTTCTGGGGCCTCTCTTAGCCTCTCTTCTGGGGCCTCTCCTAGCCTCTATTCTGGGGCCTCTCCTAGCCTCTCTTCTGGGGCCTCTCCTAGCCTCTATTCTGGGGCCTCTCCTAGCCTCTCTTCTGGGGCCTCTCCTGGCCTCTCTTCTGGGGCCTCTCCTAGCCTCTCTTCTGGGGCCTCTCCTAGCCTCTCTTCTGGGGCCTCTCCTAGTCTCTCTTCTGGGGCCTCTCCTAGCCTCTCTTCTGGGGCCTCTCCTAGTCTCTATTCTGGGGCCTCTCCTAGCCTCTCTTCTGGGGCCTCTCCTGGCCTCTCTTCTGGGGCCTCTCCTAGCCTCTCTTCTGGGGCCTCTCCTAGCCTCTCTTCTGGGGCCTCTCCTAGTCTCTCTTCTGGGGCCTCTCCTAGCCTCTCTTCTGGGGCCTCTCCTAGTCTCTTTTCTGGGGCCTCTCCTAGCCTCTCTTCTGGGGCCTCTCCTGGTCTCTCTTCTGGGGCCTCTCCTAGCCTCTCTTCTGGGGCCTCTCCTAGTCTCTTTTCTGGGGCCTCTCCTAGCCTCTATTCTGGGGCCTCTCTTAGCCTCTCTTCTGGGGCCTCTCCTGGCCTCTCCTAGTCTCTTTTCTGGGGCCTCTCCTGGCCTCTCCTAGCCTCTCTTCTGGGGCCTCTCCTGGCCTCTCCTAGTCTCTTTTCTGGGGCCACTCCTAGCTCCTGTGAGCCTGTGAGAAAAGCTCTGTTGGGGGGGGGGGGGGGCGTGGAGGAGAGAGAGGGGTACTAACAGGGTGACGGATGGGCGAGGGAAGGGAGCGTCCGCACCATCGGAGAGCTGTCGATACCGCTTCGATGAGTGCGCTTCTGTGGCCCCCTCGTTATTGAGTTATGGTAAGCATACTTCATAAAGAGGATGGCGCAGGGACGTCCACCAGGGACAAAGATCAATCCTGCGAGGGGGGGGGATGACGGGGGGCATTCAGACTACCGCCGTTGACTGCAGTGGCCCGCCATGGATGAATTTGTCCCGCCATACAATATATACAATACAATCCATATTGAATATCCACTGTAGTCGTCTACTTGTCCAAACATAATTTGGGCTATGCTGCAATGTTCATTTTCCAGTCTATGTAACGTGAATTTTCCAGCTAGCAAGCTTGACTGGTAATTAGCTACCAGCAACGTTACCTAGCTAAAGTTAGGCTAGTTAGGCTAACATTAGCTATATAGGTTTGCATGGAATGTTAGTCAGGCCAATGTCATTGAAAAACGGGACTGTCTTAAGCTTAGCTAATATGTTTGTACTCTTGACTTTCAGGTCATGAGTACTAGACCAATACTAGACCACATTCTTCAAGAAGAAAGTGAGAGTAGAAGCAGATGAAGAAACTGCTGTGGAACCTGAGGTAACGCTTGCTAGCTAGGATAACGTAGCAATAGATGCCAAGTCAATAGCCAAACATATTTCCTATGAATAATTATTATTCATACGCTTTTGTCAAAAAAAATAAAGTGGATTGACTAACAGTGAAATGTTTATTTACAACAGGAGAGACGGCTTCTCTAGGCAGGAGAGCCTCCTCTCCAGCCAGCAGCCTCAACCAGCATCCAGCAGAGCCAGTGGCGGGAGAGGGACAGAGAGAGAGAGGGACTGACTCTGACTCTCAGATGGCAGGAGGGCAGGTAGAGGCAGGTAGCTCCCTCACTCATCATTCTCTCTCTCTCTCTCTCTCTCTCTCTCTCTCTCTCTCTCTCTCTCTCTCTCTCACACACACACACACACACACACTCACACTGTTAGTGTCAGAGGCTCATTAGATAGTAGGAAGGAGGGAGAGGGGGTGGGAGATATATTAGACCAGTAAGATGTCCAGGCCCTCTGCCCTGGTGTGTGGCAGCTGTTGGTGTCAGAGGGGAAGCCTCATTCAGACTGCATGGTTGCCATCTCTGAGGGATCTCTATTAGATGATGGTCAGCTGGCTCTTTTCAGCCACTGCAGTCATTTCAGCTTCCACTGGCATATTTTCTCCCAGATTTGTCTTTTTCAGAACTGACATTTTTAAGGGCTCATGTCCCGCAGTATGTTGCATTAAATAGCCTTTTGTAAAGTAGATGGAAATGTGGTCTTTGGCACATTGATTAAAGTCCTGTCTTGTTTACCATGATTTGTGTGTGTGTGTGTGTGTGAGAGAGTTTGTGTGTGGATACAAATACAGCACAGGTACGAAGCAGCAGAGGGTACAGGGAGTGTACCGTACGCTGCCATCCCATTCAAGGTGATGTCTTGTCTTGTATGATAGAAAAGTAAGAGAATGTGCACTTGTATGGAATGGAAGAGCTCTCACAGAGCAATCAGCAATGCTGTAGCTCACTGCACGCGCGCGCGCACGCACGCACGCACACAAACACACACATACACACACACACTACAGCATATATATGTTGCTTACTATAGGGATATAACAATAAACAATAATGCATTTTATTTATAAAGCGGTTTCATTGTGAACCAATGTCAAAGTGCTTAAACAATCATAAAGCCATTAAGAAAACAGACAAATTAATATATAATGCACATTACAGTACTGCACATACAAAAAGCTTTTATTTTAGGATATGATCATATCGTGAGGAGAAATGGTTATGCTCTTTGGTTGAATGAGCTGCCATTATTATTTTGTTAACCTTGAGAGAATTTTGTTTGCCTTGAGAGAGAAACTAATGAGAAATAAATTAGGTATCCTCTCACAGTCGGCAGATGTCAGTGTTCAGGCACACAAGGTTCAGAAGAGAACGTGGGATTTTGCGATGGCTAAATGTCTTTCATCAACACCTGGGTTCCTCAACAAGGACAGGGGGTTGATCGAGAGCTTCCTACTTTTCCTTTCATCTGCAGCACTCCTCTCTCTCTCTCTCTCTCTCTCTCTCTCTCTCTCTCTCTCTCTCTCGTCTCTCTCTCGCCTCTCTCTTTCTCTCTCTCTCTCTCTCTCTTCACCCCCTTGTGATGCCGGGTGCAATTCACCCCCCGCCCTCCAGACCCTAGCTCCACCCCCCCGAACCCAGCCCCGCCCTAATTTCTAAAATAGTGGCTTCCACTCTCAACTGCCCCCCCACCCCCTCCGCCTCTTCATCCATAACACTAACATGTTGCGGCTAATACAGTTAGCCCGGGTCTGGGGCCCTCGTACCCCCCGTCTGGACCGCTTAATGTTATTACCCACAATTCCATAGTTTGATTCCACCTATCGATGTCAATCACGTTAAGGCGCCGTGCCCGAGGCAGAGCAGGCCCTTAAGCAGCGGGGAGGAAGTGGAGGGACAGTGGGAGGAAGGAGGGGAGAGGGAGGGAGGAGAAGGAGTGTGTGTGTGTGTGTGTGTGTGTGTGTGTGTGTGTGTGTGTGTGTGTGTGTGTGTGTGTGTGTGTGTGTGAGGGGGAGGGGGGGGTTCCTTCCTAATGCAATAGACCCGTTAGATTCTGAGAGCCTTTTATTACGTTAATACGTCTCTCTGGATATCTCCCCTTCCTTAATAGGCCTTTGCCTAAAAACCCAATTAAAGCGTCGTTTGTCTGACCACATCCAACCGAGGCGGCTAAATGGCGGCGTTGGCGCTGTGACAGCCAAGGCGGCGGCTAGAGGACGACGGCGTGTGCCGCGCCTGGCAGGACGACACGTCCAGGGCGTTGCCTTTTCTCGCCCGGCCCGCGACTGAACGGAATCCTAATTGGAAAAAGGGAAGAGTCTGTCGCTCCCGGGGTGGTGCCGGCACCATTCCACCTGTTTTTTTTTGTGTGTGTGTGTGTGTGTGTGTGTGTTTGTTTTGTTTTTTATTTAAACGCAGGGCGCGTCGCCAAAGAAACGCACGCACGGCACGTGTGGAAAAAAATCCGTCGGTCGAGAGAGAACGGGCGTCCTGGCATCCTAACGGCGACGTACTGCGATGCCTAACCGGAATACACAGCAGCTAACTCGCGCCAGTGTGGCGCAGAAATAAGCTTCAGGCAGTCTGGCAGCTATGTCCCGCCTAAACAAACATGTCTTGCGATGATTAGACCTGGCACATTCTCCTATTCGTCTTTCACACTTTTTCTGTCTTGTCAAATAGCTTCTTTTTTTTGTAGATAGGTGTTTCTGAAGTAGCGGCACGCTGAGGGATGCTATTATGAGCAGGCGGAGGGTTACTGGGTCACAGCGACCTTCAGGTAAGGACGTCGGGAGGCGGGCCCGGCGCCCTAACCTCCTGATTGCGATGGGACCCGGGGTGTTCTGTTTCCGTCCAATTTGGCAACGGGAGGGGAAAACAATGGGAACGCCCTCGCCTCACGCACGCGCACGCACGCCACAGACCCGCAAACCTCCTTCCAGCCTGCGCTCCATCCAAACATGTACTGAGGGACGACTTCATCCGGTTCTTACAGATGTCGAGAGAGGTGGGGGGCCCCCCCTCCCCCCCCAGCTACAGTATGATACCCGTCTCCTCCAAACGAGCTCAGGGGCTCCTCCCATCCCTCGCCGAGGGGGCGGCCGCGCTGCACGCGGGAAGCCTCACAGGGCAGGGGGGGCGGAGGGGGGGGGGCACATACGCCTGGATGCTGACACAGAGCTCTGTTAGTAGTTTGAGCCAGAGGAATACACAGGGGAGTGAACAGACTCCTTAAATTCGAAGGAGAATAAATTGCCGAGGTAAGAAACGAGAAATTAAACAAAAACAGTTAGTTTGTTCAGAGAGCGAGTAGATTAGAAATTGCATTCGGGTTGAAAAAGCCTTGATTAAAGCGACTTCGTATGCCGCTGCGGTGCACACACGGCGCGCATATTTTGAAAACTAACCGACAGAAGAGAGGATGCGGACCACTGGAGGGCCCTCGGGAGAGAAGAATATTCCTTCTGTGTAGAACATGCCAGAGAACAGCAGAGCAGGGAACAGAGCAGAACAGGGAAGAAAAGAGGCCACGGCGTGTGAAATATGAAGACTGGGACGTAGGACGCGCCGGCCCCGGCTCCATGAGGAAGTCCTGTCATGTCCTCTGCGTTAATAAACCAACGTTGCACACAACACAGCCACGGCGTGATTTATGACCGTTCGCCGGGGCCTATTTTGTGTCCATGATTGCGATGAGCGGCCAACGCCAGGAGCAAATTAATGAAAACGTCACCGGGATTATGAACTGGGCTCAGCCGGCGCCGGGCTGCCGTCGCCCAGGGTCTCATGTAAACCGCAGCGCTGCGCCTGCCTGTGTCCTGCGTGAGCAGCCCTTCTCTCCCGCGCTTTTGTGGGGGCGCGCTGAGTGAACATGGTTGCCCCTGTCAAAGGAGGCCCACAGAACAACGATATGGAACGACATTTTTTTCACATGCGAGGCAGTGAATGAGTAATTGTCTGTGTCCTTAAGGAGCCTGTTATTGTCATGTGCTTTTGTATTTCCTTTGCGGCGGACGGCCTCCGTGCTAAAGAGCGGGTCTTTAACAGTTTGTTGGAATGGTTTGGAGCCTTTTCATTTCCTCTTCCTGCCGGGCTATAATGTGACATCGCTGTGCAAAAAATACATAAAAACGAAAACAACAAAGCAAGCAATAAAAATAAAATAAAAAATTTGTTTTGCCAAATCCTCATTTTGTATTTGTGTCTGCCGTATGTGTTGTGTGTGTGTGTGTGTGTGTGTGTGTGTGTGTGTGTGTGTGTGTGTGTGTGTGTGTGTGTGTGTGTGTGTGTGTGTGTGTGCGCGTGCACAGGCAGGTGGTGAGGCTGTCCTCGTGGAGGACGCTCAGCATGGGTCATCTCCTCCGGCTGTCTCTCCTCTCTTTCTCCTCCTCCCCATTTCTCTCTCTCTCTCTCTCTCCATGTCCCTCTCTTTCTCCCTTTCCCCCTCCCCTTCTGTCTCCCCCCCCCCCCCCTTTGTCTCTCCCTCCTTCTCTCTCTCTCTCCTCTCTCTCCATTTGTCTCCCTATCTGTCTGAAAGGTTTGTGGAGCCCCCTAGAGGCCGGCGGGGGTGCAGCACGTGCGTCGGCAGCCGGTCACCTGGGCAGGGCGGGGGGGGGGGGGCAGACAGATGGGAAGGTGGGCGGGGTGGACGGCGCGGGGGACGGCGTGATGGATTGCTCGGCGCGGGGCCATTTAAGGGGGGCGTGAGTGCGGAGTCCGGAGGGGCACCGGCGGAGCGGACGGATGAAGACGAGGGTGAGAACAGGGACCCGTGTGTGTGTGTGTGTGTGTGTGTGTGTGTGCGTGCGCGTGTGTTGGGGCAGGCAGTACAACAGCACTGGAGAGATTCTTTATCGACGACGCCGGCGACCACAGGCGAGCTGAGGTCTCTCCGCACGCGGCCGTGACGGCGGCGGCCAGGGGAGGGAGGAGCAGCGCCCCGTTCCCCCTCCTCCCTCTCCTGGATTGCGGCTTACAAACGGCGAGCCAGCCGGCTCCTCCCCCTCTGCCGGCTCCTCCCCCTCTGCCTCGTTCGACCCGTAAGCAGGAATTTGCATACTCTCCTCGGCATGCGGCGAGCTCTGCCGGTTGATCCGGCCTCGGAGGCGCGGACAGGAGAGGTGGGCGGGCTTTCGGTTCTCTACACTCGGTGATGTGCGTGTGTGGGTGTGAGAGAGAAGGTGGAGAGGGAGACACAGAGAGAAAGAGAGAGACACGCAGAGAGAGAG
>NC_140253.1:5867257-5869757 GCF_949987555.1 Borostomias antarcticus
ACGCCTGACCACGGGAGCTGATGAACCCTCCGCCAAACATGATTTCAGCTAAAACTAACAGCCTCACCACGGAGAGAGGGCCTGCAAGCACTCCACGCACTCGTGATGGGAACACAAGGATTGAGGTGAGAGGGAGAGAGAAAATTAGAGAGAGAGAGACAGACACAGAGAGAGAGAGACAGAGAGACAGAGAGGGAGAGAGAGTGACAGAGAGACAGAGAGAGAGACAGAGAGAGAGACAGAGAGACAGAGAGAGAGACAGAGAGACAGAGAGAGTAGTCTAAACACACAGCCGAAAAAACAAACAGAGCGATGATCTGTTGTTTGGCTAATAGCTTTGGAAAGGCAGTGTCAGAGAGCGCCCCGGCCGCGGCTGTCCGCCGGCTATTAGGCGAGCGACCGCGGCGCGCAGCTGCAATGGCCGCCGTGTGTGTTTGCGCTTCTGCGCGGAGGTCCTGCTGGTTAAATACAGTACAGGGCCACGCAAACACACACGTGCGCGCAAATGGCAGTAACTACGGGTTGACTCGCTGTCTGTCGCGCGGCGAACCTAGTTAGACGACGGCGGCGAGCGGAGAGCGAGCATCCAGCGCGCGCGCCCGCGCTCGCCACTTCCTTTTCTATTAGGATGCGGAGGGCGGCGGCGAGACGGACGGACAGACCCCCCCGGGCGCTGTTGCGGACGATCTGATTAGCGCCGTCTGGCGATAGCGGCCTTGTTTCCAGACCCACCGGACGAACGGGCTGCGGATGACCCGTCAGCTGACTCATGAGATTAGGGAGGGAAACGGCCATTGATTATCACACGTGGTCGTTGCTGGGAGAGGAGGGGGGGGGGTGTCGACTGAAGGGCGCTGCCGGCGAAAACTACTAACGACTCCGCTGCTCGTGTTTGCTCTTCCGTAAGCCTTACAGGCAGGTCTTAATGGTCGGGGCCCGGTCGGGTGTTGCCGTTAAATTGCGGTAAGCGCGAGAGCAAACACGGGGAAATAAAACGCCGGCCCCTCTCCAAACATGCCCTGCTGACGCCGTGTCAGGTCTGTCCGTCGCCGCGCCGTCTTATCTGTGTCCCCCCATCTGCTACCCTCAGATTGGATGAGAGGTCGCTAATGTGTGTGTGTGTGTGTGTGTGTGTGTGTGCTGGTGACGTGAGACCCAGCTGGGCACAAACGGTGGGCAACGAGTGACTGACGATGACATCATCTAAAAAATAAAAAGCTGTTCAAGCAAAACCACACTGTGGTACTAAACTGCCGTATGCCACGCGGAACACATGACGCCGCAACTAACGGCACGTTCTGGAAGGACAGCGAGATCCCGGAGCCAGCACCGTCAGCTGCTGCAGCTATCGCAGACTACAGGCGCATCCGGGCTCTGGGTAAACACACTAGTGAGGCCCCTGGGGGACCGGCCCAGTGCTGATGGGCCATTTAGGATCAACGCTCTCCTTTCACAAAGCCTCTTCAGTTGCGCTTTCTAGGTCTGCTAATGGCTCTAAACGCTGACAAAGAGTAACAGGAGGAGGAGGAGGAGGAGGAAGAGGAGGGAGGAAGAGGAGGGAGGAAGAGGAGGAAGGAAGGAAGGAAGAAAGAAAGAAAGAAAGAAAGAAAGAAAGAAAGAAAGAAAGAAAGAAAGAAAGAAAGAAAGAAAGAAAGAAAGAAAGAAAGAAAGAAAGAAAGAAAGAAAGCAGGTAGGCGACTTGGTCGTTTAACATAGTTAGCTTCGACACCGAGCGCCTCAGAAAACAACTTAATCGAAAATAAATAAATAAATACACGAATAAATACATAAATAAGAGAGAGCGAGAGAGATATATGCAGGGCTGCTATTCTGGCTCCCGGTCCACAGGAATGTATGTGCGAGAGAGAGAGAGAGCAGAGAGTCCCTGTGCGGTGAGACAGATGGATACATCGCAACCCCCTCCCCTGCAGTAACTCTCTGCTGGAGTCAGGGGCGGAGGACCATTACGGGTTATCTAAGCGCCCAGGCTGGGGGTAGTTACTGCGCCCCCCCCCCCCCCACTGGCAAACGTATGAGCGGCGGTGACAGAACGCCGTTTTACAGTGATGTACGCCGACTATTAAAGGTCGAATTGTGTGTTGCGCGCACGTGCGAGCGTAGCCGGAGCGGCCTGCCGTCATGCTGCGCCCATTACGATGCGTTCATGTTCCCCATCACGTTGCACAACAGACGATGAATCCCGGGGGGGGTTATCGTAAGTCTATCACGAGACGTGACACACGAGGCCCCGTTCCTTCCTTTCAAAGAGCAAAAAACTCAACCAGGAGAGACCCTAGACCTCTCTGCAGTGCGCCTTGAGGGTAACCTGTAAGGGGAGGCTGGTTTTTGAGAGACACTTGTGTGGGTTTTTAAGAGGATAACAGATAGGGGCTGTCGGTTTCAGAGGTACATGTTTTTCGCACCAAGAGCAGAGGGCCGAGCGAGGGAGAGAGGGATGAAAATAATGTGATTCCAGAAAAACACAGCGGCTGCTGTTTGG
>NC_140253.1:5874757-5879757 GCF_949987555.1 Borostomias antarcticus
AATACAATTCAATAATGACATGAGAAAACTATTAAGTAAACTAACTTAAAATAAATAGGTCATAAAATAGGTCAATAAAAATACAATGAACAAAAATAAAACAAAATCAAATGTATCAAATGGCATGTAAAATAAAGAAATACATAAACTTACAAAACGGATCCACATGAAGTAGAGGAGTGAATGAAAGGGCAGAGTGTGAGCTGTGAGGAGATTGTTATGTGTTGTTGTGCTGAGCCTCAGGAACAGCTGGCTGAGGGGACTCGTCTCCATGTTCTCCTCTTGGCAATGGAGAGCTTTGTAATGGTAGGAGTTGGGGTCATTTGTTTTTAGGTGCTGTTAAGAGTTTAATTGCTCTTTTTTGTATCCTTATTAAAAGGGGAGATTGGCCTAGCTCAGCTCGGCATCCATTGTTGGGGGTGTTTCTGTGGACTCTGTAGAGAGTTCTCTACAAATTCTAGTCTTTTCTAGATTCCCGGTCAGGGCCCAGGTCTGACACAAGTTTTCAGTTGATCCAGTTGCTGTTGTAATGCCTCCTTAGATGGAGCAAGCAATAATAGATCGTCTGCACAAAGTAGACATTTCATTTCTGTGTCAGAGAGGGTGAGACCAGGGATATCGGACTGTTCTCGTGATTTTGCCAATTCATGGATATACATGTTAAACAGGGTGGGGCTGAGACTGAAGCCCTGTTTCACTCCTCTACTTTGGGGGAAGAAATCTGTTTCCATATTGCCAACTTTTATAGCACATGTATTATTTGTATACATTGCTTTAATTATATCTTACTGTAGGTTTTCCCCCCTACACCTTTTTCGATTAATTTCAGAAACAAACCACCATGCCGAATTGAGTCAAATGCTTTTTTGAAATCTACAAAACGAGAAAATGTTGTTCTTGTTTTGGTAGTCATGTTTATTTATGAGGGTGTGGAGGGTGTAGATAATGGTCTGTAGTTGGATGTTGTTGTGTGAATCCAATCTGACTCTTGCTCAGGACATTGGGTTCACTGAGGAAGTCTTGCAGTCGGCTGCAGAATAACTTCCCCAGGTTGCTGCTGACACATATACAGTACAGTACCCCTGTAATTGTTTGGGTCAAATTTATTTCCATTTTTAAAGATTGCTGTGATAATTCCTTTGCTCCAGATGTCAGGGAAATGTCCAATGCTCAGACCCAGGTTGAATAATTTTAATATGGCAGTGTTGAATTTATGGTGGCTAAATGTCAGCATTTCATTTAAAATACCATCAGGACCGCTGCCCTTCCTTGGTTGTAGGGCTTGGATTTTATCTAGTAGCTCTTCTTCAGTGATTTGAACATCTAAAGGGTTCTGTATTGTCTGTTTTTATTTTTTTATTCATACTGTAAAGCACTTTGGTGCAACTTCGGTTGATTTTAAATGTGCTATACGTATAAATAAAGTAGACCTTGACCTTGACTTTTAACAACTGATTCTAGAGTTCTGAGTTCATTGACATCAATCTGGGCCAAATTTGGTGTGATCGTACTATATACGTTTTCAAAGTGTATATTTCTCCATATTTCAAAGTGTATATTTCTCCATAATCCATATTTCTCAATTTTGGATAGCCAATTCTTGTTTGTGTGGGTTGCTGAAAGAATGCAATTTTTTCCAGAAATGGTTTGCGTCAATGGACTCCTCAATTATATCAAGTTGGTTCTGTGCATGTTGCTCCCTTTTATTTCAGTTTTTCTGTATAATTTTAGTGTTTCCCAATATTGGAGGGTTGTCAGGTTGTCCGTTTTTGATTTGATAAACCTCTGAGTGTTTTTCTTAGATGTCTGTCTAGATGCAGTCTGTATCAAACCAATTTCATTGGTTGTTTTTGATCTGTGGTGGTGAGATTTTTTCAGATTGGATAAACCTGCCACATTGTCAAATATGCTGTTAATGTCTCATACAGCCTGATTCAGTCCATCATTAATGTGGTGATATGAGCTGGTAAGAAAATGGTCTAATTGAGATTGAATTGTTTGATGGTTTCTGGTAGTCGTCTTTGCTATTGTTTGTCCATCTATATGGTTATTTTGTATAGTTCAATGTATTGGGTTCTCCTGCATGAGGGTCTGTTACTGTCTTTCTAAGGTAGTGTAATTTGACTGTGATCAGATAGGGGTGTTAAGGGACTGACTGTGAATGCTCTCAGAAGGGCTCTAGGTCTGTAATGCTATAATCGACCGGGCTGTTGCCAAGAGGAGAGCTGTGTGTGTCGTGACCAAAGGAGGCCCCTCGAAGCCGACCGTTGACGATGTGCAGACCCAGTGTTCGACATACCTGCAGTAGTGTTAAGCTTATTTTAACAGTTTTGTCAAAGTTGTTTCTGTGGTGATGTGAAGGGGGGAGGGTGTTGATGTGGTCTGGTATATGTCTGTCTCCCTGTGGGTCAGTAGAATCTGGTTCTATACCTGTCCTAGCGTTAAGGTCCCATACAGATCAGTACACTTCCCTGGGCCTGGAAGGGATTGGTCTCATCTTGGAGAATGGAGAAACTAATTTTATTATAATAAGGGGATTCTGATGGGGGATATATGCTGTACACATGAATATGTCTTCATCTGTGGTGACAACCTCTCTTTTTATTTTAAGCCAAATTGAAAATTCCCTTTTTTTTTATTCATTCTATTGAGTGTACCAGGTTTGCTTTGTACCAAATCAGCATTCCTCCTCAATCCCTGCCCTGGGTTATTCCCTTTGTTTTGGTGGATAGGAGCACTATCTCTGTAGCCTAGGGGACAACAAGGGTAAATGTGTCCTCTACTCCAGGTCTCCTGCAAAACTATTAGCATCTCCCAACTCTCTGGTGAAGTCTTCTGAGGTCTTGCTCTCCAGGCCAAAAGCTTCTCTCTCTCTTGAAGTTCAGACTCTCTCTCTCCCTCTCCCCCTCTCTCTCTCCCCCTCTCTCTCTCTCTCCCCCTCTCTCTCTCTCTCTCTCCCTCTCTCTCTCACTGTCAGCGGGCCGCAGGTACGGGACTCAGATGTGCTGCATTGTCCGTCTGAATAAGGCACAGTATGGTCAGGTGTCAGGTGGATGCAACAGGTTGCGCTTATTTGTTGTTTTTTATATCTATATGTATGTACAGTATGTATGTATGTATGTATGTACAATATGTGGAGTTATATGTTTTTTCACTATGTGTAATGTGAGCTGGGAAAAGCATTCCCTCATTGAGGACAATAAAGTTAATCTGACATCCATCCATTCATCCATCGTATCTCTCTCTCTGTCACACTGTCTCTCTATGGCCTTATCTGTCATTCTATCTCTCTCTATGGCACTCTTGCCCCCGCCGCCCCCCCCCCCCCCCCCCCCACCCCCCCGTATTTCACACTGTTTACTGAGGTGTAATGTGATCCACCCCTCCTCCTGTCCCTTGCTGTCCCTCCCTGACGCCGCCATACATCATTTAGACTTGCCGCTAGAACAGTGTGCTCCTTATGCTGACTCATCACAGACAGTGTGAGCTGCAATCTGCTACGCGCACACACGCACACACACACACACACGCAAACACACACACGCGCACTCCAACCGCCTGAGACGGAAGGCGGAATTCCCCCCCCCCCCCCCCCCCCCCCGGATAGTAAGGCAGCTATTTCTGGGGGAAAAGAATGTTCCGGGACACACTTGGGAGCAGCAAGCGCGTCTGTGATTCTACCGAGGATTATCAGTTTGTAAGTCGTCCCTCCGACGTGTTTTATCACCTTTTTGGCTCCTTCTGTCGTTTTTTCCCCCCCTCCTCTAGAGATAAGAGTCACTCGGCAGATTACTAGTTTGTGGAGGTGTCTGCGAGTAAAGACTGCCTGACTGGAGATAAATTAGCGGCTTCTCGCCACTCGCCGGCCGGGGGAAGGTTTGTCATTACTCTGACGACCCCTCGCTGGCGCTTTGCTGCAATATCTCCTCGAGATACGAGGGAGAGAGAGAGGGAGGGAGAGAGGGAGGGAGAGAGAGAGGAGTGAGAGAGGGAGGGAGAGAGAGAGGGAGAGAGAGAGAGGGAGGGAGAGAGAGAGGGAGGGAGAGAGCGCGAGACACCTGCGGTAATGGATGGGGGATGTGTTTGTCGTCCCCGGCGTTGGACGCACGCCACTCGTGGGGGACGGAAGCCGGCGAGACTGGAAAGAGGGGGGGGGGGGGGGGTATTGGCGGGGCAGGAAGTGGATGGGAAACCTGGCCTGGCTTCTCCGGGCGGGGAGGCCCGGCGCAAGCGGGGGAGGGGGGGGGGGGGCTGGGGTCAGGGACACCCCTTGGTTTAAGAAGACAAAAGCAGGGGAACGGCAATGCCGCAACACCCCAGGGGCTCACTCTGAGGGGGGGTGGGGGGGCGTCCGGGCTTAAAAGGCTCTCGGAATACTCAGTGCCGGCCGGTTCCATTCATCGGGCCGGCCCGTTGCTGATCTGGTCGAGAAAGGCATCGTCCGCCTCGGTGAGCCCTCATTCCAGATCCATCGCTTTCGCTCCGCGGGACAATATCATGGCGGTTCTTTGTGTGTGTGTGTGTGTGTGTGAGTGTGTGTGTGTCTTTTCGTTCTATATACAGTAATCTATGCATAGGCAATAGGAAAAGCAAGATAAACAATTTCAGAATGGAGGGTGAGCCGTATAAAATGAAGCCCGCAGCCAGACTTATTGAAGGCTCTTTGTAACCACATTTGAATGGCAGATATATTAAAAGGATGATGGGATCGTGGGTACAGAAATCCCATGTATGCCGATTCCTCTATGGCTGTTCTCCACCATGAAGGACAAGGCCACCAGAAATCCATTTTCTGGAGTGGAACTATAGATATGCCACCTACATATATGGTGACTTAGACATAACCTATATATGCTGCTAAAGAGAGAACAGAGAGCCGGCTTTTACAGGCCTGGGTTAGTTCGCCCTCGACCTCACCTCATCGCCGTCTTGCCGGCAACAAACAGCTTTGAGGCCACAAACATTTGTCAGCGTTAGTGTTGCACGGTATACCGATACTA
>NC_140253.1:5889757-5894346 GCF_949987555.1 Borostomias antarcticus
GAGAGAGAGTGTGAGAGAGAGAGAGAGAGAGAGAGAGGTAAGGTGTCAGGGAGGAGTGGTGCACCACCAGAATGTGTGTGTGTGTGTGTGGGGGGGGGGGGGGTGATTACGGCTGCGCCCGCCAGCCCCTCCCTATTCATCTTCTTCATTACTGCTCCTTTATTACCACCGATGAGGAATAGAGGAAATAATTAGAGATTACAAGGGTACAAACATGTAATTACCATTCAAATTTATTGCTGATCTCTACGTGTGTGTGTGTGTGTGTGTGTGTGTGTGTGTGTGTGTGTGTGTGTGTGTGTGTGTGTGTGAGAGAGTGAGGAGCGGGCAGGAAAGGTGGAGAGAGCCCATTCATTAATTATTCACATATTGTTAGAGAGAAGCAGGGCGGTACTATGTCAGCCTAGCACCCCCCCGCCCGCACACACACACACGCCTGCCGGTCCTAATGAAGATTAAGACCACTCGCCGCCACCGTCGGCGTCCACATCCGGGCACAGCCGCGCCGGGGTGGGAGGAGGAATGGATTAGGTGGCTCCAAGCCGACGTAAACATGGGAGGCACGTTGTCATGGGCACATTGCCCCCCCCCCCCAAGATGGCGCGGCGACAAGGACGTGATGATGACGACGAGGCGCCAGAGCTAGGCGCCGTGATCGCGCGAGAGATCGGCGGCGGAAAGTAGCGCGCCACACACACACACAGATGCAGTGATGAAGATAAGTGACAGCATTATGCTGAGATACTAAAAGCCTAAGGGGGAGCCTAAGGCTGAGGTGATAAACATACCAAGCCCTGTAATTAGAAACCATGTGTGCATACAGCGAGCTGTCTCCCATTTTGATATGACTGACTGGAGCTTCTTTTTAAATACCACCTTGCCAGACAGATAACCTGTTTGTTTTGTTCTTTTAATCGACACCTCAGCCTGCACACACAGAGACACACACACACACACACACACACACGCAGTCATTGAAGGCGTGCCAGAGCCTGCCGTTCCGATACGACGGCTACAAGCGTGACGACTCCTCAAAAAACGCACTTCCTCAAAGGATTCTGCTTCCTGCAGAGCTGGGTGGCGTCCCTGAGGAAAAACGTTTACCGCCGATCTGTCGCCCCGACGACGGCGAGAGCTCAGGTCAACTAGAGTTCACGTTGCAGCACTCATGAAGGTAATGCAAATAAGCAACATAGCCTACACAAGGCATCACCGTGTTCTAAGATAATACAATACTCATACTAAAATAGGCCTACTAAATACAACACTAACAGAGGTGACAGCAAAAGGAAGAGGACGTGATTTGCTAACTCTGGATCTTGTCGAGGATCGAAATCTCATGAGAATAAGTCCCAGTAGCAACTTCAATAGCAATGTGTTGCCTTTGTCTTGCTTATAGACTATGTGAATATACACAATATACAATACGATGTACAATAAACACGATATATAATATTACTAGTTTAAACTATGGGCAGTTCTAGCCTAGACAGGCCTACTGCCAGACGAATTGAGTCTGCTTGCTCAACGATGCCTCCTGGAAGCTATTGCGCAACACTGAATAAGGAGGGGGTCTGGAGTGGGTCTAGTCTGGTCTGGTCTGGTCTGGTCTGGTCTGGTCTGGTCTGGTCTGGTCTGGAGTGGTCTGGTCTGGTCTGGTCTGGTCTGGTCTGGTCTGGTCTGGTCTGGTCTGGTCTGGTCTGGTCTGGTCTGGCCTGGTCTGGAGTGGTCTGGTCTGGTCTGGTCTGGTCTGGTCTGGTCTGGTCTGGTCTGGAGTGGTCTGGTCTGGTCTGGTCTGGTCTGGTCTGGTCTGGAGTGGTCTGGTCTGGTCTGGTCTGGTCTGGTCTGGTCTGGTCTGGAGTGGTCTGGTCTGGTCTGGTCTGGTCTGGTCTGGTCTGGTCTGGGTCTGGTCTGGAGTGGTCTGGTCTGGTCTGGTCTGGTCTGGTCTGGTCTGGTCTGGTCTGGTCTGGGTCTGGTCTGGAGTGGTCTGGTCTGGTCTGGTCTGGTCTGGTCTGGTCTGGTCTAGTCTGGAGTGGTCTGCTATAGTGAGTGCTCCTCATAAACTTTGCTGCCGCTGTCGTCGTTGCTCTGACCATGTGGTGGGGTGAAGTATTGAAGTTAGAGCGTAGAATCTAATTGTGCCTTCTTTCACAGAGTCTCCCCGGTGTCTCTGGGGGGGTTATGGAATCAGGATGTCTTTTCTGAGACGGCAAATTAACTAATGACTAGACAGGCCTGTGTCGAGTGCATGTGAAGTAGCGCCTGACAAATGATCCCTGTCATTATTCAACATGCATATGTTAATAGAGGAAGGGGGCATATGGGTCTGCTGAATATTCAGCGCCTTTCCAAATGAAACGGAGTCGGAAATTGAGAGCGGCGAATCAGAGAGCGAGGTACTGTACAGTGGGCACTACTGGAGGTTCAGGTTCACCGATGTGAACAGCCGAGTGTCAGGAGTCGATAGAGGGTGACGTGTGTTCAGCCGGCGGTACGTTCAATAGCGTACAGGGCCTGGTGGTAGAAAACAAACCAACAAAAAAAACATCCAAAATACAGTACAAATCCACGTGAGACCAGATGATGACAGGGGACCAGATGAGACCAGATGATGACAGGAGACCAGATGATGACAGGAGACCAGATGAGACCAGATGATGACAGGATACCAGATGAGACCAGATGAAGGGAGGAGACCAGATGATGACAGGATACCAGATGAGACCAGATGAGACCAGATGATGACAGGATACCAGATGAGACCAGATGAAGGGAGGAGACCAGATGATTACAGGAGACCAGATGAGACCAGATGATTACAGGAGACCAGATGAGACCAGATGATTACAGGAGACCAGATGAGACCAGATGATTACAGGAGACCAGATGAGACCAGATGACGGGAGTGATAGTGGCGATAGCGAGTGATACTGTTTTTTTGCTTCCCTCTGGAATATGTAGGGGTGGGTCGTATGCCCACCTCCCTTGTTCTCTGTAAAGCGCATTGTGTTGCCTCCGAGTATGAAATGAGCTATACAAATAAAGCTTTGATTGATTGATTGATTGATTGATTGATGAGACGAGGGGAGGAGACTAGATGAGGGAAGGAGACCAGATGAGGACAGGAGACCAGATGAGGGGAGGAGACCAGATGAGGGGAGGAGACCAGATGAGACCAGATGAGGACAGGAGACCAGATGAGACCAGATGAGGGGAGGAGACAATATGAGGGGAGGAGACCAGATGAGGACAGGAGACCAGATGAGGGGAGGAGACTAGATGAGGGGAGGAGACCAGATGAGACCAGATGAGGGGAGGAGACTATATGAGGACAGGAGACCAGATGAGACCAGATGAGGGGAGGAGACCAGATGAAGGGAGGAGACTATATGAGGGGAGGAGACCAGATGAGGACAGGAGACCAGATGAGGGGAGGAGACTATATGAGGGGAGGAGACCAGATGAGGGGAGGAGACCAGATGAGACCAGATGAAGGGAGGAGACATCAGGAGAGACCTTTTGAGTTTGAAACATGTACAGTACACTGATTCATTTTGGGTAAAGTACAATTTAAATGTCTTACTAGTATGGAAAGATGAAAGATGAAAGCCTCAATGCATTAAAAGTTCCTAATAACAGACCTGAGAAGCTCTCTACTTAATAACTGTACCCTGATTCATTTTTGGCAAAGTGCAACAGAACTCGGAGAACTCCTCAGATCTTCAGTTTGAAGAGTACATCTCTAGAAATCTCCATGCGCACGTGTGTGCGTGTGTGTGTTGGGTAATATACTGTTTACACACATGTGGCTCCGTGTGAAATGTGTATCAAAGAGAGAAAAAGAGAGAGGGAGTAAGTGAAGGGGCTTATGTCCATGCTGTCAGAGTACTGGTTCCTCTGAGAGTTATATAGCTCTGGTACGGTATGAGGGCTCCATCAGGTCGCCTGTTCAAGCACTTTACTTTCTCATAGAAGGGCAGCAGTGCACATTGAACAAGCTGTGATGTAACGGTTTCAGCTTCAAGTGCCGCAACCCTACAAAAAAACCAATTAAGAATAGAAAAACAGTTCTCAATGGTCGATGTCCTCGGAACACCCAAGATACGACGATGATGATGATGATGATGGTGCCCATTAGGATGAAGCGTGTGTGTGTGTGTGTGCGTCTGTCCACAACCACTAAAACTGTGTATAGCTCTATGTACCACCTTCATTCTTCATTCTCTCTCTCTCTCTCTCTCTCTCTCTCTCTCTCTCTCTCTCTCTCTCTCTCTCTCTCTCGCTCGCTCTCTCTCTCTCGCTCTCTCTCTCTCTCTCGCTCTCTCTCGCTCTCTCTCGCTCTCTCCGAATAGATAAACAAGCCTTACAAACCTTTTCGGGACAAATACAATCAGGATGCTGTCTGCACCTTGGCCTCGCTATGAAAGACTAGCCAGATAGCTGCTGTGTGCGTCGTCACAGACTGTAGCCGCATGCTCGGCCCACAGAGGGAGGGGAAGTCGGTGTGCGTTTGGTCTCGAGACAGCGGTTTCTTCAAAACCGGGGGGGGGGGGGGGTTCTTTCTCTGTGTTTCTTTCCCTGGAGGGGGG
>NC_140253.1:5894546-5909546 GCF_949987555.1 Borostomias antarcticus
GAGGATGACGGGGTGGAGGGAGGGAGGGAGGGAGGGAGGGAGGGAGAGGAGGGAGGGAGGGAGGGAGGGAGGGAGGGAGGGAGGGAGGGAGGGAGGGAGGGAGGGAGGGAGGGAGGGAGGGAGGGAGGGAGGGAGGGAGGGAGGGGGGAGGGAGGGAGGGGGGAGAGGAGGTGAAGAATGCTGACAGGCTGCCTTCTCTCAGCGAGAGGTGGCATCAGAGGAAGTCTTCTCTATCCACTGGACAAAGGGGTGAAGGGTCAGACTGCCACAGCCATCTATGAATTCAGCAACTGCTCATTTCAATGCCCCCCCCCCGACCCCCGGGGGCATTTAAATGGACAGAGCCAGTCTAAAATAGATGGCAAAACCTCATTATTGTTACAAACCCACATGAGATGTGGGCTCTGTAGCTGTGAGCAAAAAAACACGGAGGAATCTCTGTTTCGAAGGATTACAAAAGGGGGTTGGGGGGGGGGGGTGTTGGACAACGAACGAAAAGATTGAGATTTAAAAAAAATAGAAAAATGAGAAAAGAAAATGTGATACAACACTGCCCCCTGCTGTTGAGGTTGTGCTCGTCCTGTTCCCCCTCGGCTGCAGGACGGGGGATTTGAATGGACATGCCGTGTTGCCTTCAGAGCCAGGACCGTTCGGGGCGGATGGAGCCGGAGGGGGCGTGGCGTGTCGTAGAGGACAGTCTGCCGACCGGGCGCGGGCGCATCGATACCTCACCCAAGATCAATTTATTTTTGATTTCTTTACTTAAACCGATAGTATTTCCCCAGCTGAAAGGGGGAGTCAAATCTAATTTGGGACAGAGGAACCGCAAAACAGGGGAGGAGGGAAGGGTGGAGAGGGATGGAGAGAGGAAGGGTGGGGAGGAAGGAGGGAGGGAGGGAGGGAGGGAGGGAGGGAGGGAGGGAGGGAGGGAGGGAGGGAGGGAGGGAGGGAGGGAGGGAGGGAGGGAGGGAGGGAGGGAGGGAGGGAGGGAGAGAGAGAGAGAGAGAGGGAGGGAGAGAGGGAGGGAGAGAGAGAGGGAGGGTGAGAATGAAGGAGGGAGGGAGAGAGAGGGACAGAGAGAGGGAGAGACAGAGGGAGGGAGAGAGGGAGGGAAGGAGGGAGGGAAGGTGGGAAAGAAGGAGAGGAGGGTTATCAGGGAACAGACAAAGGCAATCATTTTGATGTGAACGCAATTATCTTAAAAACTCGCCTGCGTCTTTCCTCACTCTCTCATCTCTCATATTAACTAATGGAAGACAGAAAAACCTGTGGGTGGGTGGGTGGGGTGTGTGTGTGTGTGTGTGTGTGTGTGTGTGTGTGTGTGTGTGTGTGTGTGTGTGTGTGTGTGTGTGTGTGTGTGTGTGTGTGTAAACAGTGATTTGCACTGCGGCTCGCATGCCCCTAGGTGCGCCATTCAATCTGAGCAAGAGGAGGCAGCGAGGGAGACAGACTGAATGTGAGCCAGAGTAGCTAGCTCACGGCTGCACAGACCCCCTGAGACAGAGAATGGGGGAGGGAGAAAGAGAGAGAGAGAGATGGAGGTGAAGAAAGAAAAGACAAGAAAGTGAGAGGAGGAAAAAAAAGAGCTAGAGGTAACTAAAGATCAGAGAGGATGCTCGTGAGAGAGAGAGAGAGAAAGAGAGAAAGAGAGAGAGAGTGGGAGAGAGGGAGAGAGGGAGAGAGAGAGAGAGAGAGAGAGAGGGAGAGAGAGGTAGAGAGAGAGAGGAAGAGAGAGGGAGAGAGAGAGAGGGAGAGGGAGGGAGAGAGAGAGAGAGAGAGAGGGAAAGAGAGAGAGAGAGGGAAAGAGAGGGAGAGAGAGAGAGAGAGAGAGAGAGAGAGAGAAGGAGAGGGAGAAAGAGAGAGAGAGGGAGAGAGAGAGAGAGAGAAGGAGAGGGAGAAAGAGAGAGAGAGGGAGAGAGAGAGAGAGAGAGGGAGAGAGAGAGAGAGAGACCCACACGGGTCCCTCTTCAATATGTTCCAGCTCTCTCCAAAGAGAGACTGAGTGTGATGGTGCCACGGGCATCCATCACTCTCCAGCCACACCACACACACACACACACACACACACACACACACACACACACACACAACAACCAGCTGCCCCGGATCTAATACACTGTGACTCCTGCGGTAGAAGTAGATCACAGAAAGGTAACTGCGAATGTTCTGTGTGGAGCAATGACATCAGAGCTCGCCCCCCCCCCCCACCCGGCGCAAGGCTCTTGGGAGGACGGGGCCCCGGGTACATCTACATCTACCGACAGGCGGGCCGCCTGTGGATCTTTTGGACGGAGCTGTCATCCTGAGCTCATCCGCTGTCGTCTCACACGCACGCCACCGTCTTAAGGGGCGGGCTGCTGCATCGTCTCACTGAAAGCCACTTGTCCTTTGGGTCGACAGGCATCAAAGGAGAGAGAGAGAGTGAGAGAGAAAGAGAGAGAGAGATAAAACAAGTGAAAGAGAGAGAGAGGTTTCAGAGGGCCAGGGGCTGAGCCCTGAGGTGCTCGTGTTCATGTAGCCGGCCCGCTGTCCGCCGCAGGGTCTCCGCCCCGCACCGGCAGGGGCCCCGGCTCCGTCCGTCACCTTCTCGGAGCGGAGGTCCCCGGTCAACCGTCCCCCCTGGGGCTGGTCGCCTCCCCCTTTCCGTCTTATTCATAAGCTGCCCTTTTGCTGGCGCCGCGGCGCCCATCCCAAAGCCGGGTGCTCTAATAGCCCGGCCCGACCTCGGCGTCTGCAGCTCCGCGTGTTCCCAGAGAAGGGCGCCGGATCCAACTTTACTGCCATCTTTAATTCGGGATAGCGCGGGGGGCGGGGGGGCGACCTTTACAAAGGTCTTCTACGCGCCCCCGTTCCGGTATGAGCGAAATACCAAAACCTTCCCCGTTTACTCCTGCGTTTAGTTCGGGAGGCGAAATTCGACGTTCGCGGTGCCCTTGGCCAAAGTGCGAAGGGCTATAACACACCTGATGTGTGAACCGGGACAGGAAGTCTCCACCTTTGCAATATCCGCGCAAGTTGCGAATATTAGTGGCCGTCGCATAGAAATAGCGTGAAATATGGCACCTGCAACAATCCGTTAGGAATGTATTAAGAGTACATTCACGTACGTACGGTGTTTTTGGAGTAGTGCAGCGGGAGGCAAAGTGCTGCCGACGTCGCACGTTCAAAAACGGGCTTCTGCGCGGGGAGGGGGCCGTACACACTTGGAAGAAGAGCTAGAATCAAAATGTCAATGTGTCCAAAAACTTCCAGAGAGACACCGACGAGCTGTTTAAATATGAAAACACTTGACTTTAGTCAGTATCGAAGGCTCTCTCTCTCTCTCTTTCTCCCTCTCTCTCTCTCTCTCTCCTAGTCTAGGCCTGGCTGGAGTACTGTATACATACTGTATGAGAGGTGTATACTGTACATACGGTATGAGAGCTGTCATACAGGGTGAAGGTGAGTCTGGTACCACTGTGTTTGCGTCGCCTGACAGGAATACATGCTCCCTGGTTGAAGCAGGGGAGCAGGAAGGAGAGAGAGAGAGAGACAGAAAGAGGGAGGAGAGATAAAGGGAGATTGACAGAGAGAGCGAGAGAGAGAGAGAGACTAATAGCTCTGCGAGAGAAAACGAGGGACAGAATCCCGGCAAACAAAAGAAAGAAGGCTGAAAGGAAAGTGAAGACCGGCCGGTGTACGCTTAACTACTCTGCCCATCTCCTGCACACAATAAGAGAATCAACGTCTGTGCTGAAAGCCTCTCTGTCCTGGCCTGCAGACAGTGACGGGCCCCTGGATTGAGTGACGGGCCCCTGGGCAGGTTGATGGATTGGCTGCGTCCGTCCGTCCGTCCGTCTCCTCTACTGTTTGGCCCGTCCTCCGCTCCTAAGCACTGTGTTCCAGACAGAGCGCGGGGGGGGCGAGACAGACCCAGTGTGAGCCTGCCAGCCCATAACGGGTCGGCACCCATCACAAGCACTGCCATCTTCTGAGGGGGTACACAAATCAATGTGTGTGTGTGTATGTGTATATACATATATATATATATATTTTAAAGGTTTAGTGTTTTGGGCTGGGGGAATGAAAGAGTCTATGCGTGTGTGTGTGTGTGTGCGTGCATGCGTGTCTGTGTGTGTGCGTCCGTGTGAGTGTGTGTGTGTGTGTGTCTGTGTGTGTATGTGCGCACGCGTGTGTGCATATATATATATATATATATATATATATATATTTGAAAGGTTTAGTGTTTTGGGCTGGGGGAATGTAAGAATCAATATGTGTGTGTGTGTGTGTGTGTGTGTGTGTGTGTGTGTGTGTGTGTGTGTGTGCGTGCGCGTGTCTGTGTGTGTGCGTCCGTGTGTGTGTGTGTGTGTGTGTGTGCGTGTGTGCATGTGTGTGTGTGTGTGTTGTCCAGCCCCAGCTCATTACTATTCCGAGTGGCTGGGCCCCTCAGTCTGGTTCTGGGCAGCGCTGGAGGAATTAAACATGAAGCAGCAGCGTCTCTCTGGGAGACGGGCCGGAGACGACGCTCTGCAAAGGGCAATTTGTCTCATCTAACCGCCGCCCGCCCCGCGTAATCTAATTAGCTGGATCTTCTTGCTTATGCCCAAAGAAGCTCCAACTGTCTTGCATAGAAAACAGAGTGGATGCAATTACCATGGACCGACGGTAAACCCAGGTGGGGGAGGGGGGAGGGGGGGAGGTCCATCCCGGGAATGTCGGGAATACCGGAATTGGATTCCGCCTCCCCCCTGCTCCATGTTCATGTGGAAAGGAAGGGATGAGGGAACGGGATGTTAAAGGGTGTGTACAGTAGCACCCTTTTTTGTTGTGTGTGTGTGTGTGGGTGTGTGGGTGGGAGGGGGGTGGGGGGGGTTGTTGTAGGTTGTTTAATAGGAGTTAATGTAGTCGAGGAAAATGTGATACGACCATCACCGCCTATCACACGCGTGACACTTGCAGACGCAGTTGTGTGTTTCGCCACAGGGGGGCGCCGCCGTGCAAAAGTTGCGGCTGCCATCCCGTCATGAGGGAAATAACAGTATGCTAGCTGGCTAGCTGACAACCGGGGTTCCTACTCTAAGCGCTGACCAGTCGATCCCCAAGATGCACAAATTCTGCCCTCAGAGAGCACTAAGGGAGTCTAGCGTCAGACCCTGAATCACACTTTAATTTTCAAAATGTGGTTCAGGTTCTGGAAAGGCTTTTGTCCAGAGTGATTTCTCGGTTGGAATTCCAACCAGGCCAATCAGTGTCCTTTGAATGCGATGACGGAATTAGCCTGCACGACTCCTCCGGCAACGGCAATCCTGGAAGACAGCTGCAATGGAAGCTTGTTCAGACTGAATAATGAAGTGAAATGAAATGACAATTCAGTCTGAGTGTCAGGCCAGATGAATGCAATATGCACTCCAGTCACTGCACTGTAACTGATATTAGGCCATTTAGGTGTAGAAAGATATCATTCAGAGGAAAGCTATATTGAATTGCCATGTCATATTGATTCAACTGAAGACAGCCATCCAATTTGACATGAATGGTGAACGTAATGTACACTGCACCTTACAATGTGAAGTCTAAATACTACCGACAGGACATTTTAAATCTCTCACAAAATTACTTTTCCAATCTGACACACGTAGTAAAAACCTCTTTACCCAAACCTTCCCTTATCGAAATTGAAAAAGTCAGTACTCTACACCTTGTGTAGGAGCAACCCAACCAATTTGGCTAAATATTCTAAATCCCCTCACCTTACACCGTCTGTCATCATTAAGGGATGAAGTAAATGATTCCCTGAATTACTATTCACACATCTTTGGCACCACACTACAGGCACCACGGGAGCATTTGCTTTCACAGTGAGAGCTCTGTTCAGAATTTGGCCTGTCCGTGGAAGTCCACTAGATGGCAGTATACAGTCACGGTTCCGGGACCAGCACTGAGCCTGCTGCTGTATGACCAAACCCTCCTGCTCCTCGTCATGACAACAACTTGAGAGAGTTCCATAGGGCCAGTGCCAGCAGAGCTTGTCGTTGGTTCAAGAATAGTTCCTATGAAGGCTGTTTCTTTTTATTTCTCCCACATAGACCTACTGACTTTTTACTGACTACTGACTTCGATTCTGACTTCCATTTACCGCCTTCCATTCTGTTCCGTCGATTCATTCTGTTGATTAAGAAGCACAATCAATGCAATTCAATGCACGGTTTCTTAGGAGCCTGAGGAACGCAGTAATTAAAAATGCAGCGACGAACACCTGAGCGATGTCAATATCGCACCTGGGAATCGCAAACAGAGCCGTGTCTTTGTCTATGGCTCCCTCCTGTCTCCCTCTGAAGCCCTGCGTAAATTCCAACCGAACCCTCGTCCCCGACGACGGTGGCACCGGAACAAACTCGAGGCTCCGGCATGTTCAGGCGCTCTCCCGTCTCATTAAAAGTGGAAACGCGAGCGTTCGGTCAATGCGGTTCCACCCCCCCCCTCCCCTGCTGTGAAACATAATAAGAATCTAAGTCAGTCCGTCCCCGCTGAGCTGGATGTGAGTGGAAGGCGTAGGAGAGAGAACTCTGAGGAGTGTTCTGAGGATAAGCCGGTGATGATCACTGTCTCCCCGACTTCAGAGGGTGGAACCCAAGTGGGTTCTGCGATAGCACCTGAGATCAGGGAACGCTGCGCAGATAAGCTCCCCCTCTCTCGGGGAGGGGCGTGGGAGTTCTCTTGATACTCTGATACGCCACCAAAAGGGCAGGGGGGGGAGGACGAGGGGAGAGGCGCCTCTCTGCGGCGCCCGCAGGGAGAGGCGGTGTGGTCTGTAGGAGGTCCCGAAGAGGGGCTCCGCGACACGATGATGCGAGCGTGCTACAGGGCGATTCGGAGAGCCGGGCTCCGTACGTAACCCCGGTCGATCTACTGTAGTCCGACCCCCCGCGCATGCGCGCTTGTACGAAAGTGCCCTGCGGATCCCGCCGTTGTCCTTGTGGGGTCACCAGGACGAAAGCGGAACGAGAGAGACAGAGGGGAGTCTTCTCTGGGGTCAGACAGAACCCTACCAGCCTGTCAGCAAACCCCAAGGCTGCCACTTCCCATCGGCAATATGCCTTGAGAGTAACCGCTTGTGAAAAGCGAGCATCAAAGTCAGCGGAATGAGGGGATTGGATGTTTATTTCAGCATTGAGGGGCGGGAGGGGGGGTCGTGTACTCACGTCGAACTCGTTGAGGGCGGCGGCCAGCTCCCCGATGCCGGCGTGGCCGTGCTTCTCGTCGGTGGGCGAGGCGGCCTGGGCGGCGCTGGAGATGGCGCCGATGGCCTCCTGCACCTGCTTGAAGACGTAGTCGCGGTTGGCGCGCGTGGCCGCCACGTCCGGGTGGCGCAGGAAGGCCTGCGAGGCCGTGTACAGCATGGTGGCGTTCTTCTTCAGGGCGCCGCGCGCCGCCGCCATCTCGTCGCGGCACTGCGGGTCTTTCAGCTCCTGCCGGAGAGGAGGAGGGGGGGTCAGACGGGGGAGACGGAGCGGTCAGCGGACACCCGGGCGTTCGTTTGAAAAGCCCTGGCGCATAATCGATCGACAGACTTTAACTCTATTGATAATGTTTTACAGGTGACGCTTCAGGTTAGGGTTAATGGATGAACATTGAATGTACATTAGTCGAGCGCCTAAAAGCCGTCTGACCAGACGTGTGGTCAAATGTAGCATATTTATAAAACAATTAGTGTTTTATAAGTGTGTCTTGTAAAGATGAGCTGACTGTTCTCTAAAAACGTCAACAAGATATTTATTTAGAACACGCAGGTTAAAAAAAATCATGAAGAGACCAATGCTAAAAAATAAACACAAATTCATGAAAAAAAAAAAATGTCACCGCAAACAGCTGCATTGTTACTTTCTGTCATTGCTGCATTTCACAGATCTAGGCTGATTTGAACAAAAGTCGCATTCAAAGGCATTGATTAAAACCAGGTGCGGCCAATTAACTCAAAATGCCTACCAAGCCTATATAATCAACAAACGAGTATGGTTTGTAATAATAGGCTTGGTATAACTTCAACATGATCGACACAATGGCAGACGTCATTTGGGAGCAGTACAAAAATACACAAGAGTTTATACAAAACACTGTCTGTAAGAGCGGGGGCGGGATTTAGCAGCTCTTCCTCAGAGATATATTCCTCTCAGCATGTGCTTCAATACCCAGCCGCTCACAGAAGAATCCGCAACAGGTTTATCGCCAAGTCGCTTTACACATACTAGTCTGACTCACCGGATGTGGGTTTTGGGGATAAGCTTAGTTCATAACTGTACAATCAGTGGCGGCGGAAGATTTCCCAGATACAGATCCCAGAACAGCCTAGCAAGCGCTCCGCCCAAGACAAAAAGGTTTAAAGAAATACAGCATCACCCCCCATCTCAGAATAGTAATGAGTCCAACCAGACCTTTTACGAAGTGTGGAGATAAGTCTGGCTATGCGAGAGTAGTTGGATCATAGCAATAAAAAAAAGCACAGGGACAAGACAGGACAGTGCAAAACACAATGTACTTTATCATTTCAGGTTATGTCAGGCATGGAATCTAGAGTAGCCGCATGGCCGTGTTCAGTCAGACCAAAGTGTCCTTTCTGCCCCACCGAGAGTGAAACACCTCTCCTGAAATCTCCCCTCAGAGAACTCCAGCCATGCATTATTCACAGTTTGGCGCTTTAATGTTAGGGGATGGTTTTCAAAGAAAAAATAAGAGAGGCTCAGGAACCTTCCTTGGCCGTTCGGCCGCTGTGCTTCCCAAGTTGAGCTGAGCTCAGAGAATTTTAGGGGGAGGGACACTGTGAGACAAGACTTGAGCTTGTATTGTTACGCCTGAAGGGAATGAAGTGACATTTTGGGGACACAAAGATGGTGGATTCTTCTCTTTTATCTTCAACGCACGCACGCATGCACGCACGCACACACGCACACACGCACACACGCACACACACACACACACACACACACACAAATACAGTATGTGGATTCTAACTTCCTCTAGCCCTCTGCTACTGTAATTGCCTAGAGGCTTTCTGTATAGCCAACCTAGTCGCTCCTCTCATGCTGTATGTCTTGGTGGGAGTGTGTGTGTGTGTGTGTGTGTGTGTGTGTGTGTGTGTGTGTGTGTGTGTGTGTGTGTGTGTGTGTGTGTGTGTTAGTTTACCTGCTGTCTGCGGGCCGCCACATAGTTGAGCTTCACCATTTCCTTCCCAAACTCCTTGAAGCGGTTGGCCAGGTCCTGCTCGTTGGTGGCGTTCTTCACACCCTCGAGGGCTTCCTCCACCTAACCCCCCCCACCCACACACACACACACACACACGCACGCACGTACACACATGCACGCACATACACACACACACACACACACACACACACACAGTCAGGAACACAGTCACACACAGTGCCACACAGAAAAATACGTTTTAATTATTTCTTCAAAGACATACTTGCTTTTGCACCTTTGGGCTGTAGCATTTTCATTAACTTAAATGATTCTACACCTAATCAAACTTTAATAATATTTGGCATTTGGCCTTGGTGAAATGGTGTAACGCTTCATTGTAATTGCTATCAAATAGGCGGGGGGGAAATGGCTGTTAAATATGGCCCACGACTCCCCATACTTGTATGGGTCCATTTTTATTTGAAAAAACTTTTCTGTCTCAGTAATGAAAGTCCAGAGTGTCGTAATGAAAATTGAAAAAGAGGGAGAGAGAAAAGGAGAGGTACATTCTAAGTGGTCTTTGATGGCGGGGCTTAGTCACTGAGCTAAGCTGCTCTCCAAACATCCCCCAATAGGCTCTGGGAAGTGTGTGTGTGTGTGTGTGTGTGTGTGTGTGTGTGTGTGTGTGTGTGTGTGTGTGTGTGTGTGTGTGTGTGTGTGTGTGTGTGTTGCCTACCAAGCCTATATAATTAACAAACGAGCCTATATAATTAACAAATGTGTGTGTGTGCGTGCGTGCGTGCGTGTGTGTGTGTTCAAGAGCTGAGGGTCTAATATACTAAAGTGGGAGAGACAGAAGGACAGAAAGAGAGACAGACAGAGACAGAAGGATAAACAGAGAGACAGAAGGATAGAAAATGTCTACTCGTTCGTCTGCTGCCCAGATGACCCCTCTGGTGTTCACCTCACCTCACCTCACTACTGTTGTGTTTGCGGCTTCAACAGCATGTTAATCTCAGCCTTAACAAATAGACAAGGGAAGCCTTTAAGATAAAAGGGGTGGTCGTGTATCTAATCCAGTTTTTGCTACTCCCTTTTTTTGGGGGGGGGTAGGGGGACTATCAAATAGGATGCCTAAGCTGTGGTTTGATCATTTTTATGATGGCTATCTACATCTACGGCCGATTAAAATCTTCAGGAGAGAGATTTTGATAAAAGGAACATACAGTAGGAGTTGGAGGGAAATGGGTAAAGGTAAAGGGAGGATCATATTCATGCATATAACATCCTTGAGAAAGAGAGAGAGAGAGAGAGAGAAAGAGAAAGAAGGATAGACTGAGAGAGACGGAAGGATAGACAGAGAGAGATTCAGATGGACAGAAGGATAGACAGAGAGAGTCAGAGAGACAGAAGGATAGACAGAGAGAGACAGAATGATAAGACAGAGAGAGTCAGAGAGACAGAATGATAGACAGAGAGAGTCAGAGAGACAGAAGGATAGACAGAGAGATGCAGATGGACAGAAGGATAGACAGAGAGATGCAGATGGACAGAAGGATAGACAGAGAGAGTCAGAGGGACAGAAGATTGCTCCATAGTGGAATTGGAGGTGACGGAAGACCTCCCTGTGCTATGGACCCCCTACGCTACCCTATGGGTGGCAAAAAAAAAAAAAAAAACAACAACAAAAAACTAGTCAATTCTGTTGTTGTTTTCTGTGGAAGTGACTGAGGAAAACAAGAGTGGGTTTAGGATAAGTGGAATGTATGAGGGAACTTTACTGACTTAACTTGAACAACTATGAGCACTGTGTGTCAGATAGGGTCCCGTTTGGCGCTTCTGAATGTTGTGTACGTTCACTGACACAGGATCGGCACTCTGCTGACAATCACCCTAAAACGCCATAGGGGAGAGTGCGTGTGTGTGTGTGTGTGTGTGTGTGTGTGTGTGTGTGCGTGCGTGCGTGTGTGTGTGTAGGTGTCTTTGTAGGTGTGCGGAGGGAGTGGTAGGGATCTGTCAGACAGGCAGACCAGGGACACAAAGACTCTCTGTCCTTCACTGACATCAAAAGGCTACAATCCATATATAGAATTGAACCTGCGAGGACCCCTGACTGACTTCCCCCCACAGATGTTCCCGTCTCAGACCAAAGGAAGACTCTCGTCGTGTCGTGTGTTGGCGCCTGTGCGCGTGTGTGTGTCCGTCCACATACGATTTTGAGGTGGGCCAGCAGCCGCATGACGTCGGCCATGTCGGCGAGGATGAGCAGGCGGGTGACGGCGGAGAGGAGGGCGCGGGCCGCCCGGACCATGGTGCCGCGCTTCACGGAGGAGCATGGGTCGTCGGCGAACTCGGAGGACGCCACGCGCATTGTGTCACCTGTGGGGGAGGAGGGGGGGGGGGGGGGGGGGGGGATTAGAGAGAAGTTTAAAGGATGAGACAGACAGCCAGAGGCATGTTCTACAGTAAGATTCATCTCAGGAGGCTTATTTGAAATGTATTGATTTTATGAGGAACGGCTTATGCAAGCTCAGGTTCAATGCCAAAGCTGGTAGACAATACGAATGGACGAAGTGTGATGTTAAAAGTGTGTGTGTGTGTGTGTGTGTGTGTGTGTGTGTGTGTGTGTGTGTGTGCGCGTGTACGTGTACGTGTGTGTTTGTTAAGTACCACAGTACACAGAAAGACATTCTGAATGCAAGTCTGAATTAGTATGCCAGCCGTCAACAACATCTGTAAGTATGTATATTTTATGCAGACTTTATAGCCGTGCCAACTCACTCTCTGCTTGCTGGGGGAACCTTTGAACTAAACTGCGATGGGGCCACCATTTTTCTTTGCTCAGCACAAATGTGTGTGTGTATGTGTGTGCGTGTGTGTGTGTATGTGCGTATGCGTTTGTGTGTGTGCGTATGTGTGTGTGTGTGTGTGTGTGTGTGTGTGTGTGATCCTGTGCAGTGGCGATTGCACAACAGCAGTCTCCCAGGGAACAACGCCACAGGGGGCCGGGCCGAGTGTGTGTGTGTGTGTGTGTGTGGGCTGTAACCCTGGAAACGGTCGGCAATCCGGCTTGGCAGGGACACATGGTGTCTGTCTCAACAGATCCTACAGGCGGCTAAAGAGAAGAGACACGTTGTGATCTTCCCTGACTTGGCGAGGGCGACGCAGATCAGGAGAGAGGGGTTTGGACCCCAGACCAGGAGAGAGGGGTTTGGACCCCAGACCAGGAGAGAGGGGTTTGGACCCCAGACCAGGAGAGAGGGGTTTGCACCCCAGACCAGGAGAGAGGGGTTTGGACCCCAGACCAGGAGAGAGGGGTTTGCACCCCAGACCAGGAGAGAGGGGTTTGGACCCCAGACCAGGAGAGAGGGGTTTGCACCCCAGACCAGGAGAGAGGGGTTTGGACCCCAGACCAGGAGAGAGGGGTTTGCACCAAATGCAGAAACTGCGCCACGAACGCGGGACAGAGGCACATACTGTTCATATGGATATGATCCAAATCTTTTAATTTTTTGGCATAGTTCTAGTCATAGATCTAGTGCACTGCTGAGTTGGCTCATGTCATGGACCGTGAGGGTTTTAGTTTTTGGTATTTGCGCATGGTTCTAGGTTCGGCGCTATACATGGAGCCTCGTTTTAGGCTTGTTCCCTTTGTTTCCCAGGGATTGTACCTTATGTGTTTCATTTTTATGTTGTCTACGTTGTATATGTTGTTGAATGGTGCATTAGCACAAAGAGTCAATTTTAACATTGGAGTAGCTTTTACATTAATAGTGATTACTCTTCCATATGTCCAGTCATAGTAAGCTGTGCTACGCTAGCTGGAATATTAATGGGCTTCATCATCCTATCAAGAGGAAGAAAGTGATGTGTAGTTTGAAAAGCAAGAAACTGGGTGTGGTCTATTTGCAGGAAACCCATTTGTCTCCTGGGTAGTCTAAAAAGTTGTGTAGGGACTGGGTGGGACATGTTTTCTCTAGTGCCGGGTCTAGTAATAGTAAAGGGGTGATAATTTTGATTAACAAACACTTGTTATAAAGTGTACTTAAATGTTAAAGAGAAATAACAGATTCTGAGGGACGAATGGTTATTATTCTGGCAGAGATACAGGGACAAACACTAATACTGGCTAATATTTACGTGCCTAATGGGGATCATCCTGGCTTTTTTGTGGATCTTGAAAGTAAACTCCTGGAATAAGGTGCTTACCCTGTTATCCTTGGTGGAGATTTGAATCTCATTTTAGACCCTATTTTGGATCGCAGTGGGTTTTCTAGGAACTAGCCACCCAAATCTGCTCTGACAGTGAAAGGATTATTTGATTCCTTGGGGTTAGTTGATATTTGGAGGTTAATAAACCCAGCAGGAAGGGACTATACCTTTTACTCTAGCCCACATAATATGTATTCAAGAATATACATGTTTTTAGTATCTTAGACAAAACTCCCTTCTACTTTATCTTGCTCGATAGGTAACATCCTGATTTCCGATGATGCTAATGTGTCACTTGATTTATTACCTTACTGTGAAACAAACAGATCACATAGATGAGATGGTAATTCAAATCATCTCTGTTACAAGACCCAGTCTTTAAAGAAACTCTTATAACTCAAATTAAGGAGTACATGGAAATCAATGTCCCATCAACGCCCTCTGCTGGGCTGGCATGGAAAGCCACGAAGGCAGTCTTAAGAGGTTTTGTTATTCAACATGCTTCACATAGGAAGAATTTGTAAAGTCAAGGTCACTGAATTAGAAAATCAGGTTCAGTCAGCTGAAACAAAATTCAAACAGGATATGTTCCCTACTAATTTGAGAAAGTTGACGCAACTAAAATAGGAATATAATGTATTACTCTCACAGAAGGCAGCATTTTTGTAATTTAGGGCCAGGCAAAATTACATTGACTCAGGGGACAAAGACTCTGCAGCTATTGCAGCTGTGTGGGACCAGGGGGGAGCTTTATGACTAAATCAAGTGATATAAGTAACACGGTCAGGTAGTTCTATACAGATCTTTATATGTCAGAAAGTACCTCAGCAGACATGGAAATAAACCTATTTCTTGAGGGCCTGAACCTACCTGGGCTGGAGAAGCAACAACGTACCTCACTTGACTCCCCAATCTCTAGGGAGATATAGTTGAAGTGGTTAGGGCATTGTCATCAGGTATATCCAAAGGCCATGATGGCTTTAATGCAGAGTTTTATAAATGCTATATAGAGGAATTGATGGCACTTATGCAACAAGTGATTGATGAATCCTTTGAAACAGGCAAATATCAAATTTTCAAGCAATTATTACTCAGATAATTAAAACCAGGCAAAGATCAGAGTGATTGCAAGAGCTTCCGTCCTATTTCATTGATTTCAACAGACTGTCCAATTCTATCTAAAATAGAAAATAGAATCAACAGTCATGACTTCATTGGTACACCCAGACCAAATGGGGGTTATTCACCAGAGGAATTCTTCTAAAAATATCAGACACTTGCTGAATATAATGTGGGCAGTTAGAAGTAGAGACTCCCCAATGACTGCCATTTCACTCAACGCTGAAAAGGCGTTTGATAGGTTGGAGTGGAGATACCTGTTTCTCACACTAAAAACCTTTGGTTTTGGTCATACATTTTTAAGATGGATAGAAATACTCTATAATCAACCAGAAGAGGTGGTTCAGACAAATCGTTTAATTTCTCCCTATTTTTCACCGAGTAGAGGAACTCGTCAGGGTTAGAGTCTATCGCCAGCATTGTTCTGTTTGGCTCTGTAGCCGCTTACTGCTCCTATTAGCAGAAATCCTAATTTCCCGGGTGTAACAATTGGGGAGACATTACATA
>NC_140253.1:5914546-5922046 GCF_949987555.1 Borostomias antarcticus
GAGCAGGAGGAGGAAGTAGAAGAGGAGGAGGAGGAAGTGGAAGAGGAGGAGGAGGAAGAAGAGGAGGAGGAAGAGAAGGAGGAGGAGGAGGAAGAGGAGGAGCAAGAGGAGGAGGAAGTGGAAGAGGAGGAGCAAGAGAAGGAGGAGGAGGAGGAGGAGGAGCAAGAGGAGGAGGAAGTGGAAGAGGAGGAGGAAGAGGAGGAGGAGCAAGAGAAGGAAGAGGAGGAGGAGGAGGAAGAGGAGGGAGGGGAGGAGGAGGACGAGGGAGTGAAGATACCGTGCAGCGTGGTAAAACCTGAAGCCGGAACATTGACAACAGTGACAGTAGCGTTGGGTTTGGGTTTGGCCCCTCCCTACGGGAGCTCCGTCTGGAGGAGGAAGGTGAACTGTCGTCGGCTGGTTGGTTCAGAGCCATCACTCGAATCGCCCTAATCATTATGTACAGATCACCACCCTGCTAATTGGACTTTATGGAGAATTGCATTCACCCCTGGCTTCAATCACACTCCGCGCTGATCCCTGCCAATTACATCGGCGGTCACCTGGAAGTCAGGCGGGAGGTACGGCCCCCCGCTTCGCTGCGACGAGTTTCAAGGGCGCCCCTCCTCAACCGCTGATTAGAGTGCACGGCACTGAGCCGATTAAGGTGGCGGGGCTTGGGGGTCAAGCCTCAGCGCCGGTCCTATAGCGCCGGAAAACTCCTTACTCAGACGCTAAAGACGGAGAGCAAGGACACGGGGGGTTTTCAGCATGGACTAAACATCCAAACTTTCTCAGATGCATGATTAATACTGTATTAGTACTGTATATGGATCGACAGCTAATTCAAGGTGACTTTAAGGATGAGGGGTGGGGGGGCAGGGGGGGGGCTTGTCCTAGTCATTAGTCCTCTGTTGTCTGTCATCAACGTATAATGTGGTTGTTTTTACGTTGGTCGTGTTTACCGCGGGCCCCCGGTATGTGTATCTGTTTGTTGGAAAATTATCTTCATTGAGTTTAAATAATTGATGGTGCATATTGAAGGAGGAGGGAGGAAGAGAGATGACTGGATACTCTAGCCAGAGGCTGCCTCGGTGAGAGGCAGTAACCCGTAGGTGAAGCAAAAGAAATCGCAGAAGCAGGGAAACACAAACACACGAACACACACACACACACACACACACACACACACACACAGACAGGCTCAGCTACGCCAACAAACAGGTTAAACCGATCAGATACAATGGCCACAGCGACCGCTGTGTGCTATTAAACACTGAAACAAGATTAAGAAGAGATTGATGGCATTTTCCAGTCAGCGTGTCCATCAAAGTGAATGACGGGATCTAATTAAGGGGGGATATTCTAGCATGAGCACACGTTCCTCACATCCTGGGTCGATAAAACCCTACAGGAAAATGTTGCATTCAGAAAACAAGTTGTGACCTAGGGGATAAACCTAGAGCTGAAATATCTACAATACACGTACTCAGAACCTCAAAAGTAAGACACAACGTTCTGAAACATTGTCCCCCACAGACCCCCGACCTAAAGGCATGATTCAAATCTTGGTAAATGGTAAATGTCTTCACAATATCTTCACGGTTGGATATCAAGTCATACTCTATCTACATGATCGAACCACCTAAACAAGAATCATCTGATCTGTGCTGTGAAATATAACTGTAATAATAGTACCCACAATGCACCTTACCTCGATAATAAATTGAGAAATCCTAACATTTAGAGCAAGCACCAAAAGAGCAACTAAACACCTCAAGCTCTGTGGATTTAGAAAGTGGGGCGTGTGAGTAGAATAAACTATATTTTAACTGAGACGACAAGCATACAGGTAGCTTTATATTTACAAAGCAAAATGTAACTGGCAATTATTTAACTGTGGCAGGCGCCTCCGGGCGGTGGGCTCTGGTACATGTGTGACGGCCGAACGAATGAACAAACGAACGCGCACGGGGGTCGATCTAACGTCGGGCAAGGGGGCCCCAAAATAAAAACGGGGACAAACTAACGGCATGGGCGCGTTCAACGCAGACATCAAACGTACCCTTTGATCCCCGCAGAGCCAGAGAATCATCAACGTTGGAAACCTTAGGAAACCTTTGGAAAGCCCATTAACTCCAAGGAGAGAACTGAGGTCTGTGTTCTAGCGCTGCGCCCACACCGCCCCGCGAGACTCCGCCTACAACTACCGCAGACTCATTCTCCCGGTCTGAATGACCTCAGCAGTGACCATCGGAATGCAAGGCTCCGCCGCGCAGGCCTGCTGACCGCTGAGGGAGGGGGGGGGGGGCGTTCACCGTTCTATAGAGAAGCAAAGAGAAAAATAGACAGAGAGAGCGATGGGGGGGACAGTGGAAGATAGATAGATGAAGAGCGATAGGAAAGGAGAAGTAGAGCTAGAGAGAGAGAGAGAGAGAGAGAGAGAGAGAGGGTGAGAGAAATACGAAAGAAGTTCACTCCAGGTTTCTCGCCGGGCTGGTTTTAATTGAAAGGACCTGCTGTACCCACCTGGGCTTTAGAGAACTACCGACTACCAACACTACAGGTGTGTGTGAGCACGTGTGTGTGCGTCTGTTCAACGTCAGTGTGCGAAACAGAGAGAAAGTGGGCGACCTCAGGCACACACGCCAGGGTTTTAAGAGAACGCATCAAACCGTCAGCACAAAGTCGGACTCCCTTCAAAGTCAGGAGCGAAGGCGAGCAGAGACCAGGTGAGCAGAGACCAGGTGAGCAGAGACCAGGTGAGCAGAGACCAGGTGAGCAGAGACCAGGTGAGCAGAGACCAGGCGAACAGAGACCAGGCGAACAGTGTATATTTGCTAATGCCCCTAATGTAGACATGGGTACGGTGTCCTTGTAGGGACATCAAGCTCTCTCACCTTGCAGTAAGCTACAGTACCTTGTACTGCCAAAAGCAAAATCCACAATAGAGACGACCTAGACGACCGCTACCTGCGGTTTTCCTTTGCTTGTTAGGATGTCCGGGGCCCGTGTGACGGTACGCACCCGGAGTACGGCGTCTCTACGAGGACGCCGGACGCTTCCTCACCCTGACGCCTGGCTACCACCCCCCCACCCCCCCGCCCCGCCCCACACGTGGACAAACTGCATCCCGAAAACAACAAAGAAGCTACGACCGCCCGTCTCCTCACCTTGCTTGCGAACATCCTCCACAGCGGCGATGAGCTCCTCCTTCAGGTCCTGGCTGTCCTTGGCGATCTGCTCGCCCTTCTCCAGGAAGTTCTGCGTGGCCTGCTCCACCGACACGGCCAGCACGTGGGCCTTCTTGGAGCGGCCCTTCTTCTTACTGGACGGGCCCTTGCTGCTGGTGTTGACCAGGGTGGTCACCTGAGGGAGGGGGAGGGGGGGGGGGGGTCGTTAGATATTTAATAGCATTTCCACAAGGTATGGATAGAGAGAAAGAGAGAGAGAGAGAAGGAGAGAGAGAGAGAGAGAGAGTGTTTGTGTGTATGTGTGAGAGAGAGATAGGAGAGAGAGTGTGAGAGAGACGAGAGAGAGAGAGAGAGAGAGAGCTACAGAGTATAATGGCATCCAATTTGATCACCATGTTATGTCCCAGCCGCAATACAAGTAATTGTTAGTGTCCACGCCGTAGCTGTAGCATGCTAAAATGACCTCACATGAAATGGTTACCACCCCTCCCCTCACTACAGGGACTTTTAAAATCCATTAACAAATCAAATCTAGAAGCCATAACACTGTCTCTGGAGCGGACCGAAACATCGTTTTATAATGGGTAATGGCCATTCCGTGTCAGCTTTCCATGTCTAGATAAACCTCGCTATTACACAGAGATGGTACTACGAACAATTGGAACAAAACCACTTTATATGTGATGCAGCATATTGAGGGAAGTCAGCACTTCGAGAACGGATGCCAGTCCTCCAAGCAGCTCACATACCCGCACACACACACACCCACAGCCACAAACTCCCAACCACACCACGAACGCGCAACGGTCGAATACAAACACACTGTGTTTCCGTGATTCAAAAACATCCGGTTGGGAAAATAATCCCATTGTTGGCTGAAAGAGAACACTGGGTATACAAGAGAAATGTCACAGTCTCATGAAGCACTAAATGAGACAAGGGCCCAGGAAATGCATCGGGGGTGGGGGGTGGGGGTCTTCTCATGAATGTGGTGTGTGTCTAAACCTCAACCGCCAAACCGGTGAAAATGAGCCCCACAAGTATAAGACGGGGAGGCCCACCGAGGGCTCACATCAACTATCCGAGTTTGTACGCCGAGTGTGTGAAGGTGTGTGTGTGGGTGTATGAGCATTTCTGTATCCAGCTCTGGGTATTGCCTTCTTTTTTGTCGTGGTCACGGGCTTGCGCGGTGCAATTACCGCGATTTAACAGCAGTCCGTTCCGCATGGGGCAGGCGGAGGAGAGAGCGCCATCTGAGCCGCCAGCTGTCTGCTGTCCCCGAGGGCTGACTAGTCAAACGGACGCCGTTCAGACGGTTAGCGTTTCCGCCGAGGAGCCTTCCCGCCAGCGCCGCCGCGTTCTCCGGCTCCACCCGGGCGGCCCGACGGAGACGAGGAATGGGACCGACGGGGGGGACGAACGGCGCCCTAGCGTCAGGGCCCACGAAACAGAGTGGAAGAAAAGCGCCGTGTGGTTTCCGCAACACGTACGGAGACAAAAAACGGTGTGAGGGTTTCAATTCTTCAGAAATAAAAAAACGGACTAGCGCGTACTTAATTCATGGGGCTCCGAAACTGACCGCCACGCCGAGGCACTAACCCTAACCCTACTAACCCTAACCCTACTAACCCTAACCCTCCAGTCAGAGTGAGACGTTTTGCTGGAAGAGTAATTAACCCGAGCGACTATGGTACGTGATAAGGAGCGTTTCATTTAAATTAGCGAGCGGCGCCGAGGCAGAGCCAGGCGGAGCCTCTGAAGGGCTGACGTGACTAATTAGCACTTCGCCACCAAATGAATCATTACGCTTCATTAAAGGAGTGGATGGTAATTCCATTGTGTGTTGATAAATGAAGTCAAAGCCAAACGGGGATGACACATGCGTTTCTCTTTGTGTGTGTGTGTGTGTGTGTGTGTTTGTGCGTGCATGAATGTGTGTGTGTGCGTGTATGTGTGTGTCTGTGATCAGGGGCCCGGTAGGACGACAGAAAGCGAGAAACAGCTTCTAGCAGAGGACTGAATCTGTCAACTGGGTAGCACACACAGATCTCACTATGTTGACTTTAGCTAACACTGTGTGTGTGTGTGTGTGTGTGTGTGTGTGTGTGTGTGTGTGTGTGTGTGTGTGTGTGTGTGTGTGTGTGTGTGTGTGTGTGTGTGTGTGTGTGTGCGTGCGTGCGTGTTGTCACGACCGGCTCAAGAACATGACATAAAACCAAAAAGGGGAGACCGATAACCGAAGCTCACAATAATCAAATATTTCATTACAAACTAAGGACACCGTGTGACTGGGAGACAATCTCCCAGAACACTGACAGGCAGGACCATATATAGGAGGCTGGCCAGCTGAGCCCAGGTGCTCTCAATAGCAGCCCAATCAGCCCGGTAGCAGCTCCCAACCAATCAGCCTGACGGTCCTCCTGGCCCCGCCCACCAGCTCCCAATCACCCAATCAGCCTGACTGTCCTCCTGGCCCCACCCACCAGCCCCACACCTGGAAAGATAGAACACACAGCAAGGCAGGCAGAACCAAGGGGACTAACACCCCCCCCCCCCCAGTGGACCCGGCCTATCACCCATCACCTCTCCCAAAACCCCCTTTAAATAAAACATGTTAACCGTCACAGTGTATACAGGTATGTGTGTGCTGTGTGTGTGTGTGTGTGTGTCTGTGTGTCTGTGTGTGTGTCTGCATGTTATTGACCCAACACAACAGAGACCCTGGGCTGTCCCACAGCTGCTCAGTCATTGCCACGACCTCCTCTGGAAACATGTCAACATTTAATTACACTAAAAACAAAAAACTGTGTTTTCAGCTTTACTGGCAAAGTGTAGGGTGTAGGAGTGGGCCAGGGTAGTACTCAATCATGATCTGTCTGGCTGTCTGGCTGTCCACCTGGCAGTCTGTCTGCCTGCCTCTGCCTCTCTGCTTGTCTGCCTGCCTGCCTGCCTGCGTGTCTGTCTGTCTGTCTGTCTGTCCGTCCGTCCGTCCGTCCGTCTGTCTGTCCGTCTGTCCGTCTGTCTGTCCGTCTTTCTGCCTGCGTGTCTGTCTGTCTGTCTTTCTGTCTATCTGTCTGTCTTCCCATCTGTCAGCAGATGTAGTTTGGTGGTTTATGTATTCTTGGGGGGGTTACTTGGTTCTTAATTTAATTCCAAGCGAAGCATAAATAACTCGAGGGCGTTCTCCATCTCCCTCCATCTTCCCCCAGACCCGTTTCGAGTGGGGAGCCGTAAATTCTGTTCTTTTTTTTCTTTTTTTTTACTGTGCACGGGGGAAGCCTTGGCTTGCTACTCGAGTCGATATCAGGAGGCCAATCGCAGCCCTCCGCTGATACACGTGAGAGAGATATACACGGGTGAACGCCTGACAGATATGCGCTTATTCCATTACCGCGGCCGGGGGTATGTCATGTGTCCCGCGTGTCTCTGCGTTGCCAGGTTCCTCCGCGTCAACGTCGCGTCGCGCGAAAGGGGGGTTTATCCGGCCGCCGGGGTGTGGCTCATCCGTTTGATCTTTGTCCGCGTTCATTTATTCATCAACATGAGACGAGCGCGTGTTCTACAACGAGGCCAGCGGCGCCCGGGGCGGTGGGGGGGGGGGGGGGGGGGGTGGCGCTTCAGAGGTTCTCGGTCTGCCGCGGCGGGCCCCTCGATACCCTCTGGGCGCCGGCGGGGACCAGGGAGAATGCATCTGCCCGCATCCACATTTAAACAGGGGCACACTTTAAAGGCTCTCCCAGTCGTGTCAGGGGTATGTGTTTGTGTGTGTATGTGTGTGTGTGTGCGCGCGTGCAAGCGACGGCGTAGCAGCACTCACACATGCACACACACACACACACACACACACACCTCCAGCTTGCATGCCTGCAACCACAGCCCAAAGATGGAGTGGAGGAATGAAAATGGCTGCTTTTGGTAGAAAACGGAGAAGGACTGTAGGACAGTGCTGTCGTCCGTGACAGAAAAAGAGACGTCTGACAGCGCGAGGAGACGTTACAGCCCAAACGATACTCACGCCCGCAGACGGCGGCAGCGACGACGACGACAACCTCATTTGGGTGCCTCAACATGACTGAGCGTCCAAGTTAACACTGATGAGACAAGGCGTGAAAATCGGATTTCACAAACATGCAGGCCCCGGCCCATCCCCCCCATCCCGCCCACACACACACACACACACACACACACACACACACACTGCAAGCTTACTCACTGTCACTTCACCAGACATGATTACGCCGCTGACGCTCACGGGCCGCATCGAGGACCAAAAGCATTATGCTGTGTTCACACCAGCGAAAATTTTTACTACGGCGCGGCGAGTTTA
>NC_140253.1:5927046-5949546 GCF_949987555.1 Borostomias antarcticus
TCAGAGCACCAGGGCTGGAGGACCGTGACATTTACATCCCGGCCGGCTCGCCAAGACGGCCGCGCCCTCTTTATAAGCCAGGTGAACTCCCCGAGAGATGCAAGAAGCTCAGAGATGTGTTAGGGCGAGATAGAGGAGTGGGGGGCTGTAGCTCAGTTGGTAGAGCGGGTCGTTCAATGATCGAAGGGTCAGTGGTTCGAATCCCAGCTCCAACTGTCCACATGTCGAAATGCCCTTGAGCAAGACACCTAACCCCAAATTGCTCCCAATGAGCAGGTTAGCACCTTGCATGGCAGCTACCGCCATTGGTGTGTGAGTGTGTGTGTGAATGGGTGAATGAGAGGCCATTGTAAAGCGCTTTGAGTGCTGCTAAGGTGGAAAAGCGTTATATAAGTGCAGTCCATTAACCATTTACCATAACAGGAGGAGAACAAGGAGAGAGAGAAGAGAGAGAGAGAGAGAGAGAGAGAGAGAGAGAAGTAAGTGTGGTTTTGATTGTATTGTTGATATTTGTATATTGTTGTATTCACTTCCAAGTATGTGTCAATCTTAATCATTTTCTGTACTGCTCTGGCAAAATGTTCTTCATCTGTCATGCCAATAAAGCTTATTTGAATTTGAGATCTATCTATGTATCTACTGTATGTATGTATGTATGTATGTATGTATGTATGTATGTATGTATGTATGTATGTATGTATGTATGTATGTATGTATGTATGTATGTATGTGTGTGTGTATGTATGTATGTATGTATGTATGTATGTATGTGTGTGTGTATGTATGTATGTATGTATGTGTGTGTGTATGTATGTATGTATGTATGTATGTATGTATGTATGTATGTATGTGTGTGTGTGTCTATATATCTAACTATCTATCTATCTATCTATCCATCTGTGCCATTATTTACTGTATGTTGGTGAAAGGATGGTAGGGTGCGTCATGACTCATCATCAGTACCATCGCCACAGCAACGGCCACATGCGGCGTCAGCCACCGTCCTTCTTTCAGAGCGAGTGACGGACGCTCCCTTCATGAACACGCCCACAACAAACTTCCTTTAACGCTATCGCTTCTTTAATGCAGCATGTGTATCCCCCAGGTGGGGGGATACACATGCTCCTCCTCCTCTCTAATTAATTTCTCTCTGTCTCTCTCTACTTCTATCTTCTCCTCCTCATGGTCTTGCGTCTCTCCGGGGCTCCTCTGCTTCTGTCCCTCTGTACTGGAAGGTTGATTCATCCACTTTCAAAACATGAGGGGAGGAGACTTATAATAAACAATGTTGAAAGGGCATGTGGGTGGGAGGAGGGGGGGGAGAGAGAGAGGGGAGAAAGGGGAGGGAGGGAGAGAGGGGAGAAAGGGGAGGGAGAGGCGGAAAGGAGAGAGGAAGAGGAGAGGGGGGCAGAGAGAGTGGGATGTGAGATAGGGAGAGGAGAGAGGGAGGGGGATAGAGAGGGAAGAGAGGGAAGGGAGAGATGGACGAGAGAAGAGAGAGCGAGGGAAGAGTGGGAAGGGAGAAAGGAGAGGAGAGAAGAGAGAGGGAGAGGAGAGGAGAGAAGAGAGAGGAGAGGGAAGCAGCAGGAACAGGAGCTTCCTATTGATTTGTTTAGTTTTCCAGATCAATATGACCACCGTGGCACCGTACAGTAGAGCCAAGCTTGTGTATGTGTGTGTGTGTGTGTGTATGTGTGTGTGTGTGTGTGTGTGTGATAGGCGCAGAGTTTTATCATGCTCTGTCAATAGGTTTTAACACCCCCCACAAAAAAACACCCGACATAGTTGCACGGGTGATTATGCAGCGATGCTAAACTCGGCTGCGTCAGGGGGGCAACCCAAATGAAACGGCGCGAAAGGATGGATGGAGGCCGAGCTCAAGAATGTGATCCCTAGACAGAGGTTCTGAATGGGAGGAAGGGTTCTTTAATCTAGCAAACGCTGTTGGGTTTTTCTTTTCCTCGGTCAGGAAGGGTTCTTTAATCTAGCAAACGCTGTTGGGTTTTTCTACCGTCGGTCAGGAAAGCGGGTAGTAAATTGAATCAGCAGCAAATCGGCCAACTTAAACAGTCAAGAGTGAACTGTTCTTTCCCTGGTGTTCAGAGGCACACATCTTCCTCTCTGCGCAAACGTGGCAGACGGACGTATTTGCACGACCCAAACTCCCCGTCTTCCAAAAACAACAAAAACCTATTTCACTCTTTCGCACCCAAGCCCCTGTTTCTGGCATACGCTCCTGGTGATATCATACAAAAAGAAGAATCAGCTGACGGCACAGTTAACCGATACCCTTTCACTGGCGCTTCTCACTGCCGAGGAAATGGTTGTCCTCGGCCGAATTTCGGACAGGTAGCCACAGTGGAGCAGCGCCATTAGTTGGTGCTCCAGGCGATACTCCCCAGGTTGAGAGGTGTGGTCAACAGCACCAGAGAGTATCAGATCAGGAAGGGGGGGGGGGGGGGGGGCAGACAGAGTGTTTCTGTCAGGGGGCGTAATCGTGGAGGAGCGTTGGGGCATGACCACACCAACGAGGATGTGTGGATCAGAGGCGGGGAAGAGAAGCAGCAGCCATCTGGGCGCGGAGCAAGAATCCTCCAAAACAACCTGAATCTTCTCCGTTTAAACGGTGGAGAAACTAAGTGTCTGAGAGCGGTAACCCCTGGATGTGTTTGAGCGGGGAGTTATACCAATGCTACACAGACAGCAACGCCAAGTTTCGCACAAGGCTAAACTCGACAGTTTTTTCAAAGATTTGTCGAAACCCAGATACTCAAGTGGGTGTCGAGACGTGATGTTGGCCCAACACCATCTGATGTTGAGCCTCTTTGAACGCATCATCTGGTTAACACGCAGCTTGAGTCCCAGCTGCTCCAGACACGCCGCCTGGGCCACTCGCCCGCTTTCATCAGCTGCCCCGCCGCCGCACGCACAATACCAGGATGTAGCGGGCAGCAGTCTGTATGCCCGCGGGAACCCTCTGCTCAGTTAAGAGACACCGTTTTTTGTGTTTGAGTGACTTTGTGTAAGGTACGCATATGGTTCTACAATTAGATCTACAACTGCCTAGTTCTCTTGGAAACAAAATACCGAACTTGGCGATTGGTTGAGTAGTTGAGTAGGAACCCTGTATCACACAAGGTTTGAGAAAGCAGGAGGAGGGATACTGCCATCGACAATGTGCCAGATTAGGTTAGTTTCTTAGGCCAAAATATTTCCTGCAAGTACAAATGTTATTTGATGCTGATTTAAATCACTTTGAGAAGCCCGGGGACGCAACAAAAAGAGTTGTCGGTCTGGCATAAGGATATGTTCACTATTTTAATGACTGACTGACAAATTAACTAACAAACAAACAGACTAACTAACTAACTGGCTGATACATTTTTAAACTAACTAACTAACTAATTAACTACCTAACTAGCTAGCTACAGCTAAAGGCCTTGGTGAACAGATGGGTTTTGAAGGCCGATTTGAAGGCCGATTTTCTATCTCTGTTTTACATGAACCTGACACGAAAAGACTATACTGTAATTTCCCTGATCGACTCAGTACTGAGCTACTGTAGCTACAGTTGTTCTGCAGCTGCACACTCGGCTACAATGGAAGTCAATGGAATGGAATGGAAGCAACTGAATCCTAGAAAACCTGCTGGTCCAGATCATCTAGAGCCTGCTTTCCTTAAACTAGCAGCGGATATTATAGCTGAGCCACTGACCCATCTGTTCAACCTGACCATGGTTACGAATGTAATTCCCCAAATCTGGAAGGCTGCCTATGTTTTACCCCTGTTAAAAGGGGGGGATCCAAAGTTGCTAAATAATTACAGGCCGATTTCCAAACTTTGTGTATAAGCCAAAGTTTTAGAATCCCTTGCTAGTGAGCAAGTTAAGGATTTTTTATACACCCATTCTCTTTTGGTTGCGATCCCAGGACTCTATCACAATGACTGTTCCTGGAGTTCGGACTAAGATGGGCAAAAAGGCTTTTATGTACTCTGCCCCCTTAACATGGAACACTTTACAAAACACGCTTAAACTCCAGGACAGAATCACTCTAAATGAATTCAAAAGTGCTGTAAAGGCTATAGAAACCCAATCTATTGGTAGTTGTAATTGTTAACTGATCGTCATATGAACTATTACTGATTTTGCGCTTTGAGCTAGTCTTGTTAACATTTGTTGTCATTGTTGTAGCGGTTGTTATTGTTGTTTTTTGTTGTCATTGTGTATCGTAACCTTTATGTTTAGTTGTGTGTCGTAACCTTTATGTCTTTTTTTCAGGAAACTGTGTTGCTGCCACTCTTGGCCAGGATTCTCTTGTTAAAGAGATTTTAATCTCAATGAGTTTTTAACCTGGTTAAATAAAGGTATATATATAATGGGGCAGTGAAGACATTAAAGTACGAACCATTGTTATTATAAAAGATTATTACAAATAGTTAGTATCTATCTATCTAGTATTAGCGAGCGAGCTAGTAAACTCCAACGTGAGGTCAGGATTTGAAGCCTAATTGTGATCAGTTGCTTTTTGAGCAGCCCTCCTCCTCTCTACAACGTAGCCTAGTTCTGGAGTTAACAGTGCAAAGGGTATGAGGTAATTCTGTCGGTCGGCAAAATAGTTCAGTTTCAAATGGAAATGGAAGTATTCTAACAACCCAGCCGTGCGCGCTGCACCAATAACACCCTTCTGATGGACAGGGATACATTATTCAGCTGGTTTGTTCAAATGATTGACTAAACAAGAGTGGCATTTCAACCATCAAATGTGTCTACTGCCTCGTGTCAATGCCCACACCTGCACACACACACACACACACACGCAAATGCACACACACACACACACACACACACACACACACACACACACACACACACCTACCTCATTCCCTCTAGTCACTTTGTTTTATGGGTGTGGAATAATGCATTTGGAAATTCAAGGTGCCCATATGACATAAACAGATGAACAAAACGATAAATTTGCCATATGACATTGCAGAGATGGCAAGGCCTCCCTCGTAAAAAACAACCCAGTACAACAAGTACATACGGGACAAGCAACTGGCTCATGCTCATCCCAAGGACATAAGCACACAGGCCTTGGAATACACAATCACAGCAGACTTCGGAGGGCTAGTCGATACCAACGACCCTAACAGACGAGCTAAGGTCAGTAAGGTAGCTTTTCATTAAAGACGAATAGCAACAGGGAGATACAGCACGAGCGACTGGTGTAACGGTCCTTTTAGCAACTCCCAGACGAAGAGTGAACGTAGTCGGTGAGAGATGCCAGGGGGAACGTCTCCCATGCCCCACCGCAGCGGTTCCCCGGTGGAACGTTCTCCTCATGCTGACAAAGCAACCTCAAAGTAGAGGGAGAGTCAGGCAAGTCAAAAACTTCATGAAATGATCGATTCTGAATACATCTACTATAAGGGAGCTACAGAGTGCGGATTCTTCTATTTTCTTCATGACAAAGCAACCTCCAACACAAAGAAAAGCCAAAACTCTGCTGTTTTAGATTTCACCCGCTGTCGTTGCTGCGCATCACACTACAATCTACGTATCGTAGCATTAGACACTACAATTCCCAGCATACTGCGGCAGGCCACCATCCCTCGTATATAATCCTACACATCCAAAGCTAACCCTCTATTTCATTAAGTCTCACCCGCAAGGGTATACAATACTTGACAGTAACCTCTTCAAAGGCACCGTCAAGTGTCAGAGCTGGCAGACGGCTCACTGGGGAGACGGGGATGTGACAGCCTGTCCGCTGTCCTCTCTGCAGATGTCTCTCCGGTAGAGCTCTGATCTCCCCCACCTGTATGTCTCTGATTGACTGTCACCGTGGACTACAGTACAAGGTCCCGCTGAGGACCAGACGCCTCCGGTAGTTCCGATCCAGACACCTGCTGCAGAGTCACGTTTTGTCTCTGCTAATGTGCTAATGAGACGGTACTCATAAAAATAAAAATGAAACACCAAAGGAATTGCCTTCTGTATTTGGGGGTTTTACGCACCACTCCAAGACGTCTGAGATGAGTAAGCACACAGGTATTTGCATTGTTTTGAAGAGGCTAGAATAAGTCCTTGCGGGGGGGGGGGCTGAGAATGGAAAAGGGGGGTTGGTGGGGGCAGGCAGTCTGATGGCCGCCGGCACAAACGGACACCTGGACCTCTCTGTTATGCATTTGGGAGGGATGAGCCTGTGGCTGAAGGTGCTCCCCATCTGTACATACTGTAGTATGTATGTATGTATGTATGTATGTATGTATGTATGTATGTATGTATGTATGTACAGTATGTATGTATATTTGCATGTATGCTTGTCAGTAGTTATAGTATTATTGTGTTATACATCATAACGTTCTTTTATTATGTACTGTCCTCATTTAACGAATGGTGTCCTTTGTTGTCCACGCGGCAGATTGTGTATTCATTGTGTTCATGTTCTATATAAGGACTGCAGATGGAAATTAGCTTCCTTGATAAATCTGGTGCAAAGCATCTCCTTGTTTTAACCAAAGCAATTAATGTATTTGCACACTGTCCTTTTTAAACTCAATAAACTAAACTAAAAATCTGCCACAGCTCACCATCGATGGGAGAGGTTGTTGAGGATAGACTTCAGTTTGTCCCTCATCCTCCTCTCCACCACTGCTGCCAGACTATCTAGTTGTTGTCCAACAACAGAGCTGGCCTTCCTCACCAGCTTGTTCAGCTTGTTTGTCTCCCCAGGCCTGATGTTGCCTCGCCAGCAAGCAACAGCAAAGAACAGTGCGCTGGCTCCCACAGACTGGTAGAACATCCGCAGCAGCCTGCTACACACAACAAAGGACCTGAGCCTCCTAAGGAAGAACCGTCTGCTCTGTCCTTTCCTATAGGCGGCCTCAGTGTTGTCTGTCCAGCAGATGCAACAGCCTGCAACGTTCTCCACATACTTCAGGGAACAGCGGTCCGACTTTGATATTCGCACATAGCCTCTCCCTCAGAGAGAGAACAACACTCATTACGACGGGGGGGGAGGGCAGTCAGAAAGGGAGCCACACACCAATCAGCGGTAGGAAATGTGGCGGCGTTCAATCATGCATGGGGAGGACTTGGTGGTGTTTTCTTATGATGAGATAGCTCACACAAAGAAGGCTGTCAGACATACAGTATTCTACTAACGAATCACGGGAGAGGAGAAGGAGGCGAGGGATGAGAGAGAGAGAGAGAGAGAGAGAGAGAGAGAGAGAGAGAGAGGATAAAGAAATGGGGATGGTGAAAGATGGAGACTGAAATATCCTTGTCTTATTTGAAATACAGGGCTTACAGTATTTTCCTTACACATTCTGTCGTGCTTTTGATTAAACTCTGATCCAGAGGTCGGAGCCGTGTGACGAGTGTGTCCGTTCTCGGCCAGCATGGCGTCGGGAGGCCCGCTGCATCAAAGCTACACCTCGTAAATAAACGCTCCCGTCCTTGGAACAGCAACCCCTAAATTTCCTTCGGGATCAATAAAGTATGTATCTATCTATCTCACATGACCACGGAATGCACTGTACACAGGACGCACCGCACTCACACATCACGTCACACACACCATATGCACACACACTCACAAACTGTACACATTACACTTTATACACTCACTGTATTTACACTGATCACACTACACTTTTTATATTGTTTTTTATCTTATCTTATTTTGCATTAGTATTTTGTACTTTGCTGTCTCATCCCTGCACCCTGTCCAATGCTGCCGCCATTTCATGCACCGTACCCAAAAGCAAATTCCTAGTAAGTTGAAAAACTACAACGTCAATAAAACGAATTCTGATCCATATTCCGAACTCTATCTCCAGAGCAAGGATTAGGATAAGGATACAATTACTCCCTCCCTGACACAAGCACCTAGCACCTGGACGCTTAGGATAATGCATGCATTTGTGCATCAGTGGTGTAATACCCCTCTATTATATCATGAAAATGAGATCACAAATGCAATCGCAACTTTCCCTTTCACAATGTAATTGTATCCTTGTGTGTCTCGGATAGCATAATGTGCCGATATCAAAATAATAGATCGGATGAGGTGTTCGTCGACTGCATGGTCCACATACTGTAGGAGAAATATGTTTCTTTAAGGCCTGGATTTCCATAGCGTTCCCTGTACAGTATTTATAGATGAAAGTGTTGTGGGTTTTTCCTCTCTGCTCTACAGCCTTAGGCTTGCCTTTGTAGAAATAGGCATGTAGCTAGTGATTAAGATATATCACATGTACACCTTTATTAATACATATCTCCCTTATTGCCAATATATGTATATGTTGTAATTGTAGTTGTAATTTTTAGTTGTAACCCTTGTATGCTCAGACTGTTAATGTGATCCACTGTCCCTCAAGGTCTCTCTCTCTCTGCTCTTTATACATTGGATTCATGTCATGACATACCCTTTCACAGATGGAAAATGAAAATGGAGAGAATGAGGGAGGGAGAGGGAGAGAGAGAGAGAGAGAGAGAGAGAGAGGAGGAAAGGAGAGAAGTAAAGAACACCACATGCTGCAGTCCAGTCATGTCTAGATCACATCAGCTGCTACAGTACACACACACACACACACACATACAGTATAAACATCTCAACTGTGAAGACTCCAGGCGAGCCCTGCACAGTAGAGGCTGTCCTTTGGAGAGCCCACGAACCCCCCATTCCCCCCCATATACTGTATAGAAAGGGTACTTATTGTGTGATTAGTATTAATTTGTAAATCTTTGTAATTTTCGTAATTTCAAAATTTGTAACTTGTATATCTGCAATTTGGAATAGAGTATTAGAGTTTACCTGTATCGAGCATAATCTTGGAGCCGGCAGCAACATTTCACTGTGTATAAGGAATCTCTCTCTCTCTCTCTTTCTCTCTCTGCGACAGGGACCCATCAGCTCTAAGACACAAACTCACAGTGTGCAACACTCTGACGTGGGAGAGGAAGGAAGGGTGGAGAGAGAGAGAGAAAGAGAGAGAGAGAGAGAGAGAGAGAAAGAGAGAGAGAGAGACTCAGCCACATCACGCAAAAGGTCAATTATGTAAGGGTGTGTCGCCTGGTGCGACCTGGCTATGAGCGGGATGCTGAGCAGCAGAACTGATCCGGACAGGACTGAGATAATGCAAGTCCACTACTGTATCTTACAAATGCTCTGCACGCACACACACACACACACACACGGAAGAGGAGGTGACCTTGGACTGTCCGCTGCTCCTCGCACGGCCCCATTGCTCTCAAGCGCGATTAAACCAACGTTCCTCAGCATCCACCACACACACACACACGCACACACACACACACACACTAATAAGCTGCTTAATTAACGGTGTTCTCCAAGCTAGCGTGCTGAACTGTGCTGCATGGCTGCCCACAAGGAGAGGTTTATCGGTGGTGTGCTCACGGCCCCTACTTTCACATTAACACTCTGTGGATGAACCCCATCCTCCGTAGAATCTTACCACAGGGTTGTTGTGTAAACAAACCGCTGTTGATACAGACAAACACACAGCTGGTGAAACAGGACGTCTAACCATAGCACTTGGACGTGCTGTGTCCTCGATTGGCACTTCTACAGAGAATGCAACAGCAACAGGACGTCAAGCTGGAGTCTGTCATGCAGTGTTTCAGTTGAGACAGCGGGGATGATTGCTTTAGCAATATTGCTTTAGCTGGCTGCCAGAAACCATTAGCAAGGAGAATGCAGGCCTGTTGCGAACACCACTGTACAGGCAGAGAGTAGGACGCCGACTGCATATCTCCAATTTGGAAACGCTAGTCAGAGTTGGCGCTAACCAGCCCCCCCACTTCTGAGGGGGAAATCGGCCAGCCTTAGCTTGCATCATCCTGACCACGCAGCTTAATTATGTTTTCCTAGTGCCGTTAATGCAGGCTCGAAGCTTCGCTTTCTGAGGAGGGATTTCAAAACAAGCGAGGCGCTCGTCTCTGCCCGGGGCGCGCCGAGCTACTTAGCGATATTCTCTGTCAGTTGAAATAGCGGGTCGCCGGTGATGCGAGAGCCGGTGATGCAAGAAGCTGCTGGAAGTTCCATTTATATTAAGAGTCTGGGGCTCCTTCTGAAGTATCAATCTCATGCGGAACTGAATTAAGCTTTAGACAAATTCGGGGGAATGGTTACATCCAACCTTCAACGTGAAACAAACACAGTGTAAAAAAATAAAATAATAAAACGCACAGATTTCAACTAAAATATACTAATTGACTGCATCACTATAAACTCATAGGCTATATCAAGTGGAAACACCACAGTTATTTATGTCCTAAGCTTGTACCAGAATCTGGTTCCTGGGTTTGAATGAAATGAGTGAAACAGACAGCAGAGGGGAAAAACACTTAGGGGCCTATTGAGGAGACATGAGGAGAACATCAGCTAAACAATTGTGTATTTCCCACAAGAGGCACTCATAAACACTCAAACACCCATGTTAAACTCTGCCTCCACTCTGTGTTGCGTTCATGCTCTAATTGCAGTAGCGATTTATGATAATGGAGGCAGAGGCATGGACGGCGCATCCTTTTTGCTATTACCAGGCCAAAGTGCAGCCTTGACATCGGCAGGAAAATGGAGCCTTCTGCGCCGGGGGCCCCTGAGTGTTCTGCGCCGGGGCCCCCTGTGGGTCTGGCATTTACGCCAGCCCGCCTTAATAGTTCACGGGACGCACCGCTGTCTACGGTTCAGCGGCTGCACCCTGGAAACCGGAGCCTCTTCTGCCTCACGGCTGGACAGGGGCTGGACAGGGGCTGGACAGGGGCAGGACAGGGGCTGGACAGGGGCTGGACAGGGGCAGGACAGGGGCTGGACAGGGGCTGGACAGGGGCTGGACAGGGGCAGGACAGGGGCAGGACAGGGGCTGGACAGGGGCAGGACAGGGGCTGGACAGGGGCTGGACAGGGGCAGGACAGGGGCAGGACAGGGGCTGGACAGGGGCAGGACAGGGGCTGGACAGGGGCAGGACAGGGGCTGGACAGGGGCAGGACAGGGGCTGGACAGGGGCAGGACAGGGGCTGGACAGGGGCAGGACAGGGGCAGGACAGGGGATGGACAGGGGCAGGACAGGGGCAGGACAGGGGATGGACAGGGGCTGGACAGGGGCTGGACAGGGGCAGGACAGGGGCAGGACAGGGGCTGGACAGGGGCAGGACAGGGGCAGGACAGGGGCTGGACAGGGGCAGGACAGGGGATGGACAGGGGCAGGACAGGGGCAGGACAGGGGCAGGACAGGGGATGGACAGGGGCAGGACAGGGGATGGACAGGGGATGGACAGGGGCAGGACAGGGGCTGGACAGGGGCAGGACAGGGGCTGGACAGGGGCTGGACAGGGGCTGGACAGGGGCCTCTCTCCGGCCTCAGGGACGTGGAGTCGGAGCTGGTGTTTTGTCAACCTTGTGGTGCCGTGTTTACCACCTAAATAAGCCTCATCCGTTGTTTTGCACCTCTTGTTTTTGCGCCTCTCTCTCTCTCTCTCTATCTCTCAAGCACAACAATGAGTCACCGACATCTGCCCAACGCTGAAGACATGAAGAAAGCTGGTGTTACAGCTAAAGTTGGCACTTTAATTATAATAACTCCCAGGGAGGATGGTTCGTCATCTTCAACTTCGACTCGAAAACGCTGCCAGAGATAACCAGATGCTGTCGTCTGTTTGTTTTGCTGTGGTCCGGGATCTTTATTTTGTTTTTTTTAAGAGTCCACTCATCAATCTTCATTCAAATTAACGGCTGTTGCAAAACTAGTCAATAGATCAAAATGGGCCTTTCGTTAAACAGAGGGAGCCAAAAGAGTGCCTGGTCTGTAGGTGTGTGGTCTGGCGTGACAGAGAGGCTACACCAGGAGGGCCGAGGGAAACCGTTGTGTAGCGCTCAGTCGTCATGGCCGTCGTCATGGCCGTCATCCTGGCGGCCGTTAAACCCTGGGGGCGTTCGTGCTGTTGAGCAAGATGCTGTTGAGCCTGGATATATACTGAAGAGAGGTCCGTGTGAGAGAGGGAGGGAGGGAGGGAGGGAGGGAGGGAGGGAGGGAGGGAGGGAGGGAGGGAGGGAGGGAGGGAGGGAGGGAGGGAGGGAGGGAGGGAGGGAAAGAGAGACAGGGGAGAGAAAAGACAGAGAAACAGGAAGAGAATAACAATAAGAAGAGAAAGCGTGTGAGGGAAAAAAAGAAGAGACAGATGTTGGTGAAGAGAGAGGAGGAGAGAGACCAGAGGTGCTGGGCAGAGCAGAGACAGAGACCAGCAGGTCAGAGAAGGGGCTTCCTGCACATTAACACCTCTGTCATCTTTACGATCGCAGGGGTGGAGCAGGTGCGTGTGTGTGTGTGTGTGTGTGTGTGTGTGTGTGTGTGTGTGTGTGTGTGTGTGTGTGTGTGTGCGTGAAAGACCAGTAATTCCATCAGAGCAGGGTCAACTTCTGGGGAACGAGAAAGCGAGAGAGCGAGAGAGCGAGAGAAAGAGTGAGAGAGAGAGAGAGAGAGAGAGAGAGAGAGAGAGAGTCTGAACTTCTTGCTAACCTTGAACAGTGCTTGAGCCCAGCTGGGCCCAGACCTGGGAATTGTTCTGAAAAGGTCATTGACGCAGTGATTGAGTAATCATTGGCCTGGCTGCCACAGTCCAATCTCTCCCAACACCAGCAGGCCAGAGCAGAACAAGCCATTCCACGGCTTCCCATACAAAAGCAGCTGGAGTCACCAAGGGTGTTGTAAACAGAAAATGTGCTGCTGTTTGAAAATGAAGCGAGTTATAAACGAGTGGTCTGTACAAAGAATTTGCTGGAAAGGCAGTCCTTGAATGTGGACATGAGGAATGCTGACCGTTGTTTGATCTTAGCAGGGCAAATTAACCGTTTATTTAAAAATCTTCAGGAGCACGCCTCCCTGAATACTAGTGAAGAACATCTGCCTCAGTGTTCAGCAGTCATCAATATTCAAAGAAACTTGGCATTCAAAAAGTGAGATGAACACAGCAGTTCCCAGCCCCTTCTTTGAACTTGCCAACACAGTGAGTATGTTTGCTTTCAAAGTTCTGCTCCTTCGTAATACAAAGGTTTAAATCCCAGCAAAGCCAGTTTATGGAAGATCTGGTAGTCCCCGGTGCCCTGAGGTAAGCAGTGAGCCATGACGCGGGGCTTCCAACGGCCTTTGAACATCCCCGAAACTGACACAGCAGCCTGCCTGCCCCCCCTTCCAGAGCAACGTCCCCCAGAATCAAACAGAAGTACAAAGAAATTCAACCCCTTCCCAGAGACTTTGCGTCAGTTGCTTCTAGCATCCGATGCTGCTGCTGGTGATTACTGCTGAGATCAGAGAGCTTTTATGCAACTGAGGCTGTATTCAAAACAACAGGGCTCAACCCTACACCCTATCAAGTATCTTCCCTTCATAGTGAGCACTGTGAAGGGCATAGGGAGTAGGGTGTCAAAATAACACTTGTTTGAAATGCCCTTCAACGTCATTTTCAGGGCTGTCGCACGTGTCAACAGTCTCTGTCACAAGCTATGGCTAATCATACCATTGTTAATGAATGAATCCTATCTCAAAGCTAAGCTTTCCGAGTGGGTAAGTGACGTGTCCTGATCTCAGGCTAATATAAGCCCAAAGCAGTGGGGTCGTCGAAGAATTTCACAAAGTAATTGTGCATCACCTGTTTTAGCAGCGTGAGTTTGACACAGCTGTAGCCGATCGGCTAAGCATTGCTACTTTTGCGTCCGACGTCCCATTCATATCTCAGCCAAGCACAACTTTGATTGAACTCTCCCACTTTTATCTTGCCAGCGTGTGCTTCTCATTATCACTGGGGATGGTGAGAAGCTTGTGCAGTGGAGGGATTCTTTATTGTGAATTAGATGGTGGGTTGTATTCAGACATAACGTAGGCTGGTACTGTCAAGGATCACAGCTGACTGATGCACCCTCCCCTCCCTCGACAGAGGGTTATCAACTGGGCTGGAATTCAATCTCTCCTCACTAACCAGCAGCTGGGCCAACTTGGGCTACAGTAGTTGGCTAGCTACAGTACATCGTAAATTTGTCAAACTGAATAATTACCACACACATACCATGAAACTGCCGATAGCTAGTTCAATTATGATGTAACTAAGATGCTGCTAAAAAAAATCCACCAACACATTTATGTCTGTGAACTTTCAATGTTGCCTCAAAGTCCACCATATGTGTTGATAAATTATTGACCAGAGACGTCGCAAAGAGCAAAGGGAGCAAAAGTGACCATAACTTGTGTACATCGAAAATGACCATTACGAAGGACCCTTCGAAGGGATTGCACCCTTCGGATTGAAATGCCCTTCAAAATGGCGCCGGTGGGCGTGGCCGCGATTATAATCCCTTCGACGTGTAGAGCCCTACCGTTTACACCAAGAGCTGCTAATACAACAAAATAAATCAAATCAAACTTTATTTGTACCAACACCATCCAACACACTCCAACCACGGGTTTGAGAGGCAAGGCAAAGAAAACGCAGTTCTGAGTTCAAAGTCGCTTTTCTTACTCTGCTCAATGGCTTTCCAAAAGTCCCTGTTAACTCCTTTACACTTTCTATAGGGTCAACTCAAGAATAGCACCAACAGTTCCCCTGAAGAAGATGTTTCATTGAGAGCAAGGGGGACTGAGGCGTCCCTAGTGCCTGAGAATCCCTGTGGCGTCCTCCCCTCCTAAAACTGCCTGTTTAGGTCGAGGCCTCTTCCTTTTCTTGCTGGCTTAATGGATTATGACAGTAATGCAGCGCCAGGGCTTAATCCCTCACAAGCCTCCGCTGCCGACTCCCCATCCTTCACGGATAAAAATGTTTGTGTGTGTTTGTGTGTGTGTTTGTTTGCGTTTGTGTGTGTGTGTGAGAGAGAGAGAGAGGCGAGGACCTGCCAGCAGCCTGAGACGCAGAGCGATAGCGGGGCTGAGGTGCCCGCCGCTCCGAGCCAAGGCATTTAACACTGGCGTTCAACTCTGGCTAGCATGCTAAACAACACCGCTGCTTTGAGGGCTTCTCTCACCTCATGCTCACGAACATGCCAGTCTGCTAGCAGCCTCTGCCAAGGGTGACTGCAGCTAAGCACACATGGCTACCCACCTGCCTGTCAAGCTCAATGTTCCATCACTGCTCTGCCCAAAACCGTGAGTTAGTGACTCAGCATGTTAGCTTTCCCCTAGTCTGACTCACCGGATGTAGGTTTTGGGGATACCTCATCATCAGTTTATTACTGCCCAATCAGTGGCAACGGATGATTTTTCAGGTCCAGTCAGATTCAATCCAGACTACATGAAACAACCTAGCAACCGCTCCTCCCAAGATGAGTGATTGGTTTAAAGAAATACTGCGTCCACTCTCCCCCCTCCATCCCCGAATGGTAATGAGTCGAGACAGACCTTTCTCCAGCACTGGCAAAGTGTGGAGATATATCTGTCTAATCAGAGAGACTAACCAGGGCAGCTGTGGTTCAGGAGGTACAGTTGAGTGGGTTGTCCAAAGATCACAGGGTCAGCGGTTCAAATCCTGGCTCCTCCTGTCCACTGAACCCCTAATTGATCCCAAAGAGCCAGTTAGCACCTTGAGTGGCAGCTGCTACCAGTGGTGTGTGAATGGGTAAATGAGAGGCCATTGTAAAAGTGTTTTGGATAAAGGCACTATATACTGTAAGTGCAGTGCATTTACTGTACCAAATTGTATCATTCCCCTGCTAGCTGGTGTGAAGTAGCTAAGTCATACTGTAGGTAGGGCCTCTGGATAAAACCAGATCCTATTTATCAACACTTCCTACAATTGCATCATCACTTATCAGATAAGGGTTTTGGCTCATTTGGCCATTGGTAGCTAGCCAATTCATTCCTTTGTTTGGTGAGAGTGCCATAGATCTTGTCATAGTGCAAATTACACTCCATTAAATTAAACTCCGGGCATTTCAGAGAGAAGATTATTCTCTTAATCATCTGCACTCTCATTGGGAGTTAAGTCAAATACCTGTCTCTAATATAGGACTTAACGGAATTGAAAATGTTGAGGAAAAAAGTAGAAAATATCAAGGAAAAAAGGCAATGGGAAAAGAAGTGAAGTGCTGCAATAGCCGGGGTCCAATTACACTGCATGAAGAGGGATGATCCTCTCACATATCAGGCCGTATCATATCAATCAGCTCCAGGCGGAGTGAGAGCTGCGTTTCCTCGAGTAGAAAACCCAGCAGACTACGCTTGGCTGCCCGTCCTGGGTACTGTACATGTCTCGGAGGGACATCAAAATCCAATAATTTGCCGTTCCCACCACTCCCCTCCGGATCCCCCGCTTTAAATAGCATCTGGCACAAAAGCATACTGTAATCACCTACTGTATAGCCCGTTGAAGCAAAGGCCGGTTGCCTCCCTCTTCAAAGCAGGACCAGAGTCCCCCCGGAGGGCGTCGTCGTCAAACGAAACCAGCTTTAACTCTTTGCCAAGTGGCAAGGAGGGAGAGAGCTGAAGATCTATTGTGTGCTTCCCGAGTTAACAGTGCATGCATAACAGTCCCTTCACCGTGGTCAATTATTTAGGTTCAGAGGAGGCTGCAGAGGGCACTGTGTATGAGTGTGTATGAGTGTGTGTGTGTGTGTGTGTGTGTGTGTGTGTGTGTGTGTGTGTGTGTGTGTGTGTGCATGTGTTTTGTAGGGCACTCCTCTATCCCATTATAGTTTGTTCAAGCAGGAGAATCAATACAAAATGGTTGACCTTAAGAGATCCAACATGAGCGGGTGGGACAGCAAAGTGCACTGAGTTGAGTAAGACTACTCGCAATGAATGGGTCCGTGTTGACTGACCGGTTATCGGGATACCCCAGGAGAGATGGACTAAGTGCGCGGCAGGCAAGGGATACCAGAACCACTGGCCCCGATGTTTAAGGAAGATCTCAAAGTACTCCACAAAGCTATTGTTGTTCTCTAAAAAAACAATAACCTCATTGCAGTCCAGAGACTCTCCCCTCTCCACTCACTGGAGGAGACCGCCGTGTCAACACAACAGCATTTTGCGTACGTAGTGGAAATCCCATCCCAGAAGCCGGATTAGGGGTAGCGAGGGCACGGAAGCAAATCCACTTCTCTATGGGAGAACAACCCCCCCTCCCCAAACGATGACACGTCCCCCCTCCAACAATGGTGGGCTTAAGCGTGAAGTCTCTTCCAGGTAATCTCCTTTTGAGCTTTTCTCGAGAAGAGACGGGACTTACTGACGCCAACGGAGACAGATTCATGACGGGGGTGATAACCAACAGCCAGTACTGTAGTCTGGAGCCCTGGAGCCCTGTCACAGTGTGTGTCCCTGCACATCGAGACACCCCCCCCCCCCCAAACCGCTCGACTGTATTAACCGAGGGCTCCAGAGTGCCAAAACCTGCCTTGCTTTCCTTTCTGCGGCGGGTCAGAGGTCAAACTAGACTTTGAGAACGCTACAGACAGTGATGGATCGCCTCCCCGGTTAGAGAGGTATGCGAGCGATGCAATTACAGGGGGTGGGGGGTGAGGTTGGCGAGCGCGGCCGGCTCCCAAAGGGTGCGCGGAGACAATGAGCCACGCTCACCTGAAGTCGATCGCAAAGCTGTGTGAGATTTATCATCTGGAGTCGATAACAGGGGGAGCATTGGCGGCTTTGGGGTTTGGGAGGGAATGTCAGAATGACAGTCATATCCGGTTACCCGTGGTTACATATTGCAGGATTCGGAGGGAGAAAGCGCGCTGCTGAACTCAATCGATGGCGTTGGGCCTGCTGGGAGAAGCCGCCATAGCGGCAGATTAATCAAGCATCCCGATTGATCCCGAGCCGTCTCCGAGGACAATGACCGCCACCCGCAATAAGCGGAGATAAAGGGAGCCCACTAGGTCATCTGGGGGTCAAGGATGTCCACGCTGGCCAATAAGAAGTCAAAGGTCACCTTGATCTCTTCAAAGAGGCTAGACCGTGGGACAGAACGTGGGTTGGGTCCGATGCCTGTTTTGACTGACTTAAAAGGTGATATGACTTTCCTTATTAAATTCTGTTCAGACCTGTTTATAAAGAATTAGCCTAATTAAAAAATCTGGTCCGGTCACTGTCTGCCCGGGACTTACCGATACCCGTGCCAAATATGAATGCTGTCACACCGACTGTGTCCAAGGAAAATGCGGACAGACCGCAGATACACAGACACCAGATACTGAGAGTTGGTCATTTATGTGTTAGATTTGATTCTTTTAAACCCGGACAACTTAAATGCAGACCCATGCCTTTGTGGAGAGGATGTGATATGCGTGAATATTATCATCCCTTTAAAGCAATACATCGCGATATTTGGAACTTTACAAACATGTCTGGTGCTAATTCTCCAATTAGATTTACTAAAAGTAAGCTGAATCGTCCAAACAGTCTACTCAGAAAGATAATACATTGACATTTATTAGCCTACCTTTTAAAACTCCCGCCCCCGGGACGCAGCATTCAGTCGAAGTGCGCATGCGCAACGTTGTGCTTAAACAACACAGTAGTAGCTAACTATTCCAGCGTCTATGGATATCATGGATATCATGCGTTTTTAAGCTCAATGATATCATGGGGGAGGTGAGAAAACCGAAGCGAAACATCACGGAGGAAGCGAGAAAAAGAAAAAGACAATCTGATAACGTTACGACAGTGCACTTACTCGCAGAGCCTGTGGGGGCGCAGTTCTGAGAAAACCCGAAAAAACGCTATGTGTTGCTTTAAGGGCGCCTTTTCCCTCTAACTCATATGAAATTCGTTTCAAAAATCAATCTAGGGCCCAACAACTTGTTCAATGTGGTTTGGGTCTATAGACCCCCATCTGCTGACATTGGTTCCATTGATAAAATAGCAGAGCTTATTTCACAGTATGCACTGATGAGATGATTGTTCTTGGTGATTTTAATCTTGACTGGTTTAGTAACCAGTCAAGACTCAAATTATCTCAAAGAGGTTAGTAGTGGCCTCGGCTTGTCTCAGTTGATTGCTGAGCCGACCAGACCCAACCTGAAAGACAACTCCAGATCCACTTTAATTGATTTGATATTCTCCAACAAAAGTGAAAAAATCCATACTTGTGGTGTCCTTGAATTTGGTGTTAGTGATCACTGTCCCATAGTTTGTGTTAGAACGTCTCGATTAGAGAAAACACCGGCGCAGATGGTTACTAAAAGAAATATGAGACATTTTAATTATCATGCTTTTTTATTTGATTTAACCCACAGCAACATCCATCTCACATCAGGAATCCCTGATGTTGAAATGGCACTAGACGTCTTTTCAAATACCTTCCTCTCTATTGTCAACAAACATGCACCTTACAAGACACTCAGAATAAAAGACAGAACAACCCCTTGGTTCTCATCTGAATTATCTATTCTCTTTAAGGATAGAAACAGAGCATGGACACTTGCCAGACACTGGGGATCAAACTCACTGGACATCTTTTAGACAGCTCAGAAACAGGTGTACAGCAGCTGTCCGATCGGCTAAGGTCAACTACTACTTAGATTTAGTTACTAGCTCCTATTCATATCCTGCCAAATTTTGGAAAGCAGCGAATCCAAAAAAGAAAACGTCTACCTCCCTACCTACAGCGATTAAAAATGGTGACTGTCATCTCAGAGCAAAACGAGGTCTGCTCAGCCATAAATCAACACTTTATTGATGCTGGTCACCTGTTTGAGAACAGCCTAAGACCTAGCGGTCCTCTTGGCCGTGAAAAACATAGTTATAAATGATATAGCATCCGCTCTGGACAAAAGAAAACACTGTGCTGCCTTATTTGTAGATCTGTCAAAGGCATTCGATACAGTAGACCACTCTTCTCTTAGATAAGTTACATAGTATTGGTTTATATGTTCCTTTTATCAATATCTATCTCCTGAAGATCTTAATCAGCTGTATATGTATGTATATAGCCATCATAAAAATAATTAAAGCACAGCCTAGGCATCTTATTTGATAGAACCCACGACCACCCCTTTTATCTTAAAGGCTTCCCATGTCTATTTGTTGAGGCTGAGATCAACATGCTGTTGAAGCCGCAAACAGAGCAGGAACCAAACAAGGAGAACCGGGGCGTGTGGGGGTTGGGCAGCAGACAAATGAGCAGACATTGAATCAATCAGGAGTCCTCCTTCCGCACACACACACACATGTGCACACACACACGTGCGCACACACACACACACACACGCACACACACACGTGTGCACACACACACGCACACACACACACACACACACACACACACACACACACACACACACACACACAACCTATGTATGCCTAGGAGGCAACATGGTCCAGGGGATCAGTATGGATCAATGTCCAGGCTCCCTCCTCCCATCTGCTAAGCCTCAGAGATAAAGCAGAGACACACAGTACAGTAGGTGGGCCTGGCAGCCTCGCCTCGGCACGTCCCCTCCAAAGAGGCAGTGGGGAAGAGAGGCTTGTAGCAGGTTTTTAGCAGTACCAGTCGGCCGCTGTTATTCAACAGCGGGCGCCTGTTTGAATGAAGATAATGATGGACCAATTCAAGTTGAATAGGATAACACTGGTCCAATTCAATGTTCGAGTACTTTCAAGAGGGGCAATTTGGCTGGGAGTTTGACTGGTTCAGGCCGCCTTATGCCCGCTCTCAATCAAAGGACGGACTCCGTCGAACTGACTGGGACACATAAGAGGCCCGCGTTAGCGAATCACACAACTTTTTTTTGTGTGTTGGTTGTAAGCCGACACATCAAGAAGAGGGAATCCTATTTGTCGCTCCCTTCCTCCCTCTTGTCGTTGTTGCCCTGCAGTTCTATGTTGCTACCAGAAGAGGCAGTGGTCCCACAACATCAAAGCTAAAAGACTCCACAAATTTCCCAGGTCAGCGGTGGCCGAGTGGATAGTGTGCTGCCTATCACGGCGAAGGTTGTGAGTTCAATCCTTGGTGTGGACATACCAAGGTACCATGACATATTTTGTCACTGGATGTTATAGAAGTTATGTAACGAGCGTGGGTCATATTTGTTAATTATAGACCCTTTTACAGCCTAGTCGCCATTATTAAGCATACGGACTGGACTGAGGAAATCATCAGAAAGTAACAAAAATTAATAAATAAATATGTGGTCGATTAAAATGCAATCAAATTAAATGTGTGATCGATTAAAATGCAATCGAATTAAATGTGTGAATGATTAAAATGCAATCAAATTCAATTATTAATTAAATTAAGAATTAAATTATTCATTAAATTAATCGTTAAACTGCACTTTTATCATTAGAGTGTGCTTTTATCATTAGAGTGTGCTTTTATCATTAAACTGCACTTTTATCATTAGCGTGTGCTTTTATCATTAGAGTGTGCTTAATTAATTTTTGTTACTTCCACCCCTCATATCTGTAACCACCACATTCAGTTTATTGAACTAATTACTAAAAATAATGACATTTTCTGGTTTGGTTGAAGTTCATTGTAAACAAGACACATATTACATGTTACGTGTTTAGAGGCTACAAAATCATAGACCTGAATTCTCCTTTAAGGACTGAGGAAACGAGGATCATGCCAAGCCATGGTTTCTCCTTTCTATTGATTTAAATGTCTTAATTTAGAAGAAAATAGAACAACAGACAAAATAAGAACACAGTAAAGTGAGCTCTCCTCTTGTGGAATGGAGAGGGACCGATTACCCTGTGGGTGATAAAATAGAAAATGTGCAGGCTTCACGTTCAGGACATAACAGATAGGGTTTGGGGCCGCAATGGTAGGGTTGCTGTGAATGCTGGGAAAAGGCTTCAGGAGAAGAGAGGCACTGCTGTGTTCCCATGGAGAGAAACTGAGAGAGAGAGAAGGAGAGAGAGAGAGAAAGAGAGAGAGAGAGAGAGGAGTAGGAGGCAGAGAGAAAGAACGAGAGAGTGGGAAAAAAGAGGAGAGAAGATAACAGACAGAGAGGAAACGATACTGAGTGAGAATGCTGTGAAGTGGGGATAACGGCGAGAGCTTTAACGGAATGAGAGAGGGAGGGAGAGAGAGAAGTTGAAGGAGGAGGAAGAGAAGCGATGCTGGCCTCTCTCTCTAGGGGCGATAAAAGTGTTTGACGGCAGAAGTGAGAGGCATCGGGCTCAGTCCTGGTCAGTATCTCTCCACCGCTGAGTCATCCTAGCTGTGGGAGTGTTTGTTCTTTTACTGAGCTAGACTCATGCTGAGAGACACCATGGGAGAGCGCTGCATTACTAACAGGAACTCTGCTCTGAAGAACGGTAGCTAGCTCCCTGTGAATGTGTGTGTATCTACTTCTACTTCATTTAAATTGTCCCCGAAGGGCAACTGGCTTTGGTGTCTAATGTGTGTGTGTGTGTGTGTGTGTGTGTGTGTGTGTGTGTGTGTGTGTGTGTGTGTGTGTGTGTAAGTGTTTCCAAACTGCGGAGAGAGCGTTCAACGATGGACACTAAGAAATTGCAGGAAAAGTGTGTTTGTGATGGAC
>NC_140253.1:5957046-5962046 GCF_949987555.1 Borostomias antarcticus
ACGACTCAAACCTTAGCAGTGAATGTATTTAAGTGCATGTGAAGAACACGGCGTAGCGGGGAGTTCTTTCTCTCTGCTAACGCTGACCCGTGGTCATTCTACTCTCTGCTCTAGTTCTACTTTCTCATGTGACCAGGATGTCAAAAGCTAAACGCGAAGGCAGAACAGTCTACAGATCATAAGCCACACACAAACAAAGGCTACAAAACAATAATTCTATATATTTCTCCCATTCTTTTTCTCTTCAGTCTGAGAATTAAGGATTTTAAAAAAATCAATTTCCTAGACTCAATCTCACACTCTGAAGGCTGCTTCTGTTTGGTTGAAGGGTCTTTGTTTGTTGGTCCAGCCATCAAAACGGCTGCGAATAAAAACGGTAAACAGAAGACAGAGAAGGAAACCAAACAGGGCAGAGCAGAGCGAGCCAAAAAAAAACTCCAGTCGATAGTTTACAACTCTCGAGGGGGATGAGTAAACAGGCCTGCGGAGAGGCAAGTCCAGATCAGTGAATACGCAGGTCGGGCTCTTCCTAATCTAATATATCTAATCTAAAACCCCCAATGAATAGGTCGGCCACTACCTGTCCTGGGGCGGGCCTGTCAAGCGGTCCTGGAGCAATGGATGGTTGCCAAGGATACCTCATTGTGAAAGCGCTCTGTGGACACAGACAATTGCCTGGCTCAGCGATACGCTGGGCTTATCCAATAAGACTCTGCCCCCTACGCTCCTACGGAACACAGCATACCGCTTCTCCAGTCAGCAAACACAACTGGCAGCCAGGCCCTGTTTTCGTAGCCATAAGCCTTGAACATACAAATGGGTCGGAGCGGTCGGGAGCCCCGGGTTCCCAAGAAGTGACACGGCCAGAAACGAGAGACACGCGGCCGTGTCCTAACATGGTTTGCGTTTCTACGGGGTCTCCTACCTGTGTGACCAGGGGCTCCAGCAGCCTCTCCACAGTCAGGGTGCGTATCTCCAGGCTCTTGGGGTCCCACTTCAGCAGGATGGGAGAAGTGGCGGTCGTCATACTTCCTGGTGGAAGGAGAAACACAGGAAAGGGGAAAGGTTACGAGGACGTACGCGCGCGGCACCGAAACGCACGCTACAGGAGTTCCCTGAGGTCAAGGTGGTTATAATAAGGCTAAGGGGACATTTTTATAAACGTTTATATCACTTATTTCATAACGGTATTCATCTGAATGGGTAAACACATCTGTGAAGGCAGCAACAATGTGGGGACAACAAACAGTAAATGTTTGCTCATTACTCAATAAATAAATAAAACGCTGACAGCTTAATAATTCTTCCCGGGGGAAAAATTTTTGGCAGGACTGAGAGGAGAAGAGAAAGGAAATAAAGTACTCCAGGCCATATGCTGAGAGCTTCATCTTCCAGCCCAGAATGAGTTTTGAGGAATCAGCCATGCGTGTCTCCTTTCCCCTCAAACTGGCTACTTCATGCCCCATTAACAGGACTTCAGAAGAGGAATTAGAGGGCGTTAAACTTAATCGAGGAACTTTAAACTTTAATGTCTCCCGTCACTGCGGTAGCTACATAAAATAATATCACCATAGGACCTAGTAGTTTCTGGAAGGAGAACTGCTTCCAGGAAACTGCCATCAGCTGAATGTTTGGGCTTTAGCCCAGCAGTAGCAGTACGTCAAATATTGATAAGAGTTTTTTTTTCCCCCTTTGTTGGTGATTGTTGTTTGAAGGCCCACACAGCAGCAGCTTTTACTTTCACAGCCTTAATTCACAGAACAGTATCCGGACTATCTTTCTCTCTTTTCTCTTCTTTACAGCCAAATGTAGCATCTTTGACAGTCCACAGTTTGGAAATAAACCATAACCTTTTTTGAATTTGAAATCTTTATTCCAGATGTTTTCAAACGGGTAACCCAGGTCAAATAGACTAAAATCAGCACTGATACTTCGGGTGCGATGGATATAGCTGACCCGGGACAATGACACCAATGGAACCGTCCAAAAGGAGCAATGTCTGAGTCTGGTCAAGCGCACCTGAGATACATTCAATTCACTGTGCATTTGACCCAGTCTGGACACAGACCCAGTAACCGTCACTCCTCAGCCTCATACAACCTGATATAAGTTACCAGCTGCCTCCACCAACAAGCACCTTTATAATGGGGAGTGGAGGCCTCTTTCCTAGAGGTTCCTAATGAGTTATGGTAAATGCTCGACAAAAAAACAACCTTGAATTAGATTCGGGGACACCATGCACCTTTTGGCTCCTTTTTTCAGCTGATTGTCGTTCAGCTGAGCGTTTGCCTAGATTTCGCCCTTTTTTTCTTTCGGGACCTGGGTCCCTGATTGCTCACAGTCACAACATATGCTAAGTTTGAGCAGTGGCTTTGAACATACAGGTAGGCTGCAATAATAGCATGAAGAGATCTGATTGTGGGCAGTGGTTCAACTAACCACAGTATGAGAGAGAGAGAGAGAGAGGGGGGGGGGGGAGGGAGAGAGAGAGAGAGAGAGGGGGGGGGGGAGAGAGAGAGAGAGAGAGAGAGCGGAGAGAGAGAGAGAGAGAGAGAGAGATGTATAAAGGAAAAACAACAGGCATGTGGCTAAACGAACTGGAGATGAAGCCATTGGAGTGATTGCCATTGAGAGCACTTATCTGGATATAACCTGCACCGAATGAAGCCGGCCACTCAATTACGGTACCCTAACTCCTGGATGAAATGGGGCTGGACTGCTACACACTGCCACGCTTCTCTCACACACACATACACACACACACACACACACACACACACACACGCGCAGGGTGGCAGGCTCATTTCAACTCGTTATGTTTGTCTAAATGGGCCCCTTTGCTATTGTCTCAGGCCTCTATCTCTCAAAGTGTGTGTGTGTGTGTGTGTGTGTGGGAGGGGGGGTCTGCCATCCGTTGCCATGGCGATGTGAAGGTGAGCAACTCCCCGGGCTGGAGGGCCGGCTGGGAAGAGACCAGTGTGTCACCAGCACAGGAGAGGGGTGGGGGGGCGAGGTCAGGGGGAAGGGTGCGTTGTCTCTAAACTGGGAGTACTGGCTGGCTGGTAACGCTAGCTAGTCACAGCACTCGGAGACACAAGCCAATCCTCACCTTGAGATGAAGACGGCGCTCTGCCAGCGCTTCACAGACCAGCACGGGCAGTTGGGGCAGGCAGGGGAGAGAGGGGGGGGGGGGGGATAAGCGAGGCTCAGCGGCACAGCCCATCACTGCGGCGGAGCATCCGAAATGTCACCTGCCGGAGACGCGCGAGGACAGGCGTGCACCTGGTTCCCCGCGCGCCTGCCAGACGCAGCGACACGGCTGTCCTCTTTTTTTTTTTGTGCCGTGGAAGACGCAGCGGCTGAAACTGTACCACACACACGCGGCTAAATCACGTCCTCTATGACATTTACTGACATTCCCTGACATTTACGGCGCTGGGTTTCAGAGAGGCGCTGTATGTTTACAGCCGAGCCGCGGTTCATTAAGCCACAGCTACCCTGGGAGGTGAGTAATGCTATGCGGGCTGCTTAACTTAATGGACTGAACGTGATCCTATTAGCTAACGGGGGTGTCTCGCTTTCGTCACAAGTCATTATGTAGCTGAGTTTCTAAGTAGGTTCAGGCTAATCCAGCAGTTGAGTACTGGTAGGCCTTAAGCTGAAACCGAGACGAGCCAGGTCAAAAGTGAGGATTTTTTTCTGCCATGGACAAATGGTGCGGTAGGCCAGGCCCTATAATTCAGCAATGGAGGACAAAGATTTTCATTTCTTTATCTTTTTTTGATAAAAAAAAAAAAAACATGGCTTTGCTTCCTAATGGGAAGCGAATTCAGAGATCGAACTTTATGACCTTTCAGCCGAAGCACAGCGACGCGCGATCGGCGCGACGCAAACGCTCATCTCGGCAGACGGCGCGGTCATCGGTCTGACAGGACCCGAACGGGCGGACGTCGTGTCTTGATACGTTCTCTGGAGTTGGAGAATTCCTTTGTCTTCTCAACGGGAGCGAGCTGAGAGAGAAAAAATACCCACAATGCCTCTCCCCTGAGCGAGCGACACGGGCACGGCAATTTGAGCGCACAGACAGGCACACAGTCCCACTTCAAACCCTTTTTTTACTTTTCATCATACCCCAGCTGCCTGCTATTGTTTTCAACCGAACACGAGAATATATTATACCAGGAAACTAACTGCTGGAGGTCAGGATTTTAATGTCTATTGTCAGTTGTCACCAAGGAGAATGACAATCGCTCCTGCCGCGGAAAATAATCACGTCGTTAGCGAGTGGCCACCGGCGTAATCACAGTGCTTAGACGTGGCGTGGAAGAGGATTGGTCCAAAAATACTCTTCCGGTAAAATCGGAGGGCGTGTTGGGCGAGGATGTTGGCGGTCGTTCCTGGCGCCGATGACGCCTGCCGGTAACACAGATTGAGCCCCGTCAAGCAAGCGTGTCGGCACATAGCACTTGTCACAGGGAAGCTGGCGACGACGGAGGTGTCTGCAGTTCAAAAACACAGGGCTGTTATCACTCCCTCCTCCGAGCCAACACATTCTCTCACTTTCTTACACACACACCCACGCACGCACGCACACACACACACACACACACACACACACACACACAGAGACTCCCTGAATGTGTTGGCCAAACGCGGGCTCGCTGCGACTTGTGAAGTGAACTGTTTTCATCTTTTTTCCCACACTAGCAGCAGGGGCGCAACGCAAATTAAGTGAAAATTCACCACAGTAGAGTACAGCAACGAGAGGAGGTTAAGACCCTGGTTTAGAAAATAATTGTTTACAGAAATGCAGCCAAGTGTCCGATTTACCAGATAAAAAGACTTCTCCCCCAATGGAAGACTTTGACCTTTGTGCGCGGCTATCAACACGCTCCTAGCAGCACGGTGTTGAGGAAGGAGGGAGAGATGGAGGGATGGGGGGATGGAGGGATGGAGGGAGCAGAGAGGCCTACAGAGCCTGACTATTCCTCCCGTCTAAT